>NC_058135.1:106114914-106254662 GCF_016433145.1 Gracilinanus agilis
AGAGAGAGAGAAAGAGAGAGAGAGAGAGAGAGAGAGAGAGAGAGAGAGAGAGAGAGAGAGAGAGAGAGAGAGGCGACTCTGCCTTCTATTTCTTGTTAGTTATGGTCATTCTACCTACTCTAAGCAAGAGTATTTTCTTTTCCTTCTTCTCTTTTCTCACAATTTGTTGTTTAATCTATTATTCATGTCTGCTTTTTCATGACCCCATTTGGGGTTTTCTTGGCAAAGATACTGGAGCTGTTTGCCATTTCCTTCTCCACCTCATTTCATAATCTGTAAAAACCAAAGCAAATGGGGTTACATGACTCGTTCATGGTCACAGAGCTTATAAATATCTGAGACTAGATTTGAACACAGGTTCTCCTGACTCCAGGGCTGGCATTCTATCCACTGCCCCACTTAGTTACTTTTTTCTCACTATAGAGTCAAAGAAAAATCCCTTTTGTTGGTACTTTCTCTCAATTCAGTTCATTTTCAACTGAAAAAGCATGTATATGTAAAGTGCTTTGTAAAATTAAAGAATTATTTAAATGTTTTTTTTTTTCAATTGGTGAGGTAGCTAGATGGCACAGTGGATAGAATGCTGCACCTGGAGTCAGAAACTCCCCTTCCTGAGTTCAAATCTGACTTCAGATATTTACTAGCTATGGGATCTTGGGCAAGTCACTTAACATTTTTTGCCTCTGTTCTTCAACTGTTAAGATAAGTTGGAGAAGGAAATGGCAAGCCACTCTAGAAGCTTTGTCAAGAAAATCTCAAATGGGATGAAAAAGAGCCAGAGACAACTGAAATGACTCAGCAACAAAATTATTATTATTATTAGCTTTAAGTCTTCCTGACACTATTTTTATAGGATCATACAATGTTCTTCTACTCATTCATGTGTTACATGGTCTTGCTTCTATTTTCTCTACATTTCTTTTGTAAAATCTAAGTTGGTTGGTGAGTTCACCATGCATACATGAACCTTGGCCTCTTTAGACAAATTCCATTTTTCTTCCTCACTGGAATTATTGCCCTTTGTATCTTCAGAATTCACTTTTAAGAAATAATGATGTTAATGATAATGAGAATAGTATTAACATAACACTTTAAGGTTTACAAAGTTCTCTACAAATATTCTCTCATTTGATCTTCAAAACAACCCTGAGAGGTAAATGCTGTCATCCTCATTTTACAGATGAGGAAACTAAGGCAGAGAAGTCAAGTGATCTGACAAGGTTGGATTTGAAGCTTGATTCTAGGGCCAATATTTTATCCACTATGCATCAAGTTACCTAGTCTTCTTTCTGGATTGATTTCCCCAGAAATATTTTATTCCATCAGATCCCACCTATCCTTCCTCTGAACTCTTTGAAATCTCCCTTCGCAAAATCTAGAGCTCATGTCAGTCTATGTTCAGATTTCCCCTTCTCTAGCATAGAGTGGCCACTTTCCCCCAAGGTTCCCATTATTTCCACTCTAAGAATGATAATTAAGTTCAGAATAGGATGTCTCCATGTCAATCTTTCCAATTTTTGAAGGATTAAATTACTACTAAGGCAATATAAGACTATATTGGCTGCACTGCTTGTTGTTGTTTGGGGGGGGTTGTTACGGGGGGAGGCGAATGTGGAATGTAGGAAGGGAGAAAGAATGGGTGTCACACAGAGAGAGAGAGAGTGGGAGAGAGAATCAAAGAGAGAGCACCCCAAGCCGGGAGGCAGGAAGTTCTGAACTTAAGACACTTATTAGCTGTGTTATGTGTAATGAGTTTCTTAAGTCTTATTTTCCTTAAACTTTAAAATGGGAGTAATAATAGCATCTCCTTCCCAGGGTTATTGTGAGGACCAAAAGAGAGAATATTTGTAAAATGCTTAGCACAGTACCTTCACATGGTAGGCACTCAATAACTACATATTTCCTTCCTTTATCATTAAAACAAAATGCCTTTATGCCAGATTTAGAACTGTATCTTAAACTCCTTAACTCTGATCTCTTTCTCTCCCAATGATTTTGAAATATACTCTATTGACAAAAATACTTTTCTTTTTCTCTCCTTTGACCTTCACCCAAATACTCTCCATCATGTTTACCCTTCTGGTTGCTGGATTTTTTCACCAGAGCATACCTCCTAGAAATATGATGCTACCTCATTTCATCCTCTTTTATTTATATTGTTCATTTTGAATGAAGTATAAACAGAATCACAGAAAGGCAGTAGTCCCGATGTGGAGTTCATCCCACCAATTTCAATCATAATTATGAGGTCATATTTACTCTTTTATATCAGTTTTTCTTGTTTTCCACCCATGGCTGTTATGTAGAGATTCTTACAGATATGGTGTTTATCAATGACTCCTTTCTTGAATTTTGTCTTCTGAAAATTTGTGGGTGTCAACTGCTTTTCTTTATTTATTTTGGGGTCACTCCCTATAATATCTAATTTGGAGAAATATACACAGGCAGTTTTCTTTCCCTTCCTTCCCTTTTAGTTTAAAGGCATTTTTATTAGATTTGTAAGTCATTTGGCAACTATATTACTAGGCTTTATTAGATGTACTCTCTTTCTGGCCAGAAATGTGTCAACCTTAAATTGTAAGTCATGATCCAGAAAGCCAAATCCCATCTTCAGATACCATCTTTTTAGCCAGGTGTTCACTTCTCCAATTAATTTTCCTCTTTTACATCCTTTGCCTTCAATGGACAAAAATGAGGAAAACACAGTATGTGCTCTAATGGCTTCCAGTTTCTTTGCTGAAGGCTTCATAATCTTTGGCAATACTTTTAGGTTGGTTTCCTTTACAGTCTATATGTCAGCAATATAAAAGAGCATATTGAATCCCATTTCTAAAGAGAGACAGTGAAAGGCAGTGGAAAGTGTGATGGATTTAGAGCTTAAGGACCTGTGTTCATCTCCCACATTTGCCATCCTATTTGTGTGAGACTGGGAAATTCAATTATCTCTCTGGGTACATATTTTTTATCTGCAAAATAAAAATAAAGGAATTGGACTAGATAATTTCTAAGGTCCCTTCTAGTTCTAAATCTATGATCCTATAATTAAGCACATGAATGCTTCAATTGACACTGGGATCTTTATCTGTCCTCCTTTAACTAACAGGCAACCTAATTTGGTATTATTTATCACTATTTCCTATTTGAGTGTAGGAATCTGATGGAAGGGCTAACTTGGTTTTTTCCCAATGATTTTAAGTTATTTCTCTTCAAATCTTGCCATATATTGTAACATTTTGGGCTTTTGTTGTTAAGTAAATTGAAAGCACTAGAGTTTTTTAAATTAAACAAACTTGGGGCAATAGTACTCCCTCAGGAGAGTAGTTGAAATGTATAACATTTTTTAAAAACCTATTTTTAAAGTAACAGAGATTCAAAATGAATAGACATATTAGATAGAGAGTCAAAAAATTTGGTTTCTATTTCAGTCTCCAACTAATTTAGTGTTCCATTTGGGACAAGGGAATTAACCTCTTTTTTGGTTAGTTTTTTTCTTTATTCCATTAATTGATATGACAATGATTTCTAGAAGGTGATGCTTGAAAGGATCCTCAGATCAAAGCTGCACTAGCAATAAGAAAAAAAATTATAAAGTAGTTTTCAATGAATCAACAAAAAGAGCTAGCCTTGAGCTAACTGAGCACCTGCTTGGTATGGGATCCATACCAATCATTGATTTTTCTCTTTCCTTGGAGGAAATACATGGGAAGATTCTGCAGGTAATTTTATTGCCAGACTACTTTAAAACCCCATGTGGCAAAAGGATGTGTCATTTTCGTGGAACAACAAAAAGTATGGCCAGAGGCTTCTCGGAGAACAGTGGAAGAATCACATGCTTTAATTTATATTAACTAACTGCTATACTAGCAATGTAAGGTTATTTAACTTTAGTGCTTTTTGTTAGAATCAACTGCACTGGATATTAGGGAAAGGGAAGTTGAGGTTTATTTCTTTCCTAAATTATCTCCAAATCTCTTTCTTTTTCTTCAATAAGCACTTAAAATTTATATTTTTTAGTTGCTTAGCTCCAGTAGATTGGCAGTTTGTTTCTTTGTTTTATTCTTGTAGGTGCTCTATACTTCAAGTAAATTTAGGGGATAAAGTTGACTTCTGTTATGGGAACCGTGCTGGACCCCTTCTAGAAGCCCAGTATATATAGTAAAATGTTTTTTTTTCATCATTATTGAACTTGAATATTTAACTTTACACGACCATCTATAAGATGAAAAGACTGGCCTAGATTATTTCCAAGTTCTCTTTTAGTTCAATGAATATTTGATTTATTGTCTTTAATCTATTCATTATTGCCTTCTTTAAAATTTAGCAAATCTTTGATATTCCCAAGTACTTATTATCATATCCCTTCAAAATTTAGTAAATCACTTTAAAAAAAGTAGAGCCACTTGATTTATCTAATACTTCAAACTTCCAGCTCAACAGAAAAATAACGAAATACATTTATTATTACATATATATATATATAACAGAGACATATGTATATATACATGTGCATATATGTCAAGTTATTTTTATTATGACTTATAACCTTTTTCTATCAGCTCACAGTATATTTCTTCTTTTCAGGACCCAGTCTATCTGAAATAATCCTGAGGGAGTTTCAAAAGCAGCATTTCTATTTCCATTTCCACCCTAATTATGTTAAGAACTTTCAATCTGGCTTTATGGTGCTTCACTCCAGGTCTGATTTTTTTTAAGGTTTTAGATGTTTTCTTCCAGATTACATGTTGGTACAATTTTCAATAACCGTTTTCTGACATTTTGTGATCCATGTTCTCTCCTCCCTCCTATCCATCCCCCATCCCCAAGATAGCAGATAATGTTATGAGTTGTACATGTGTTATTACATAATGCATATTTCCATGCTAATCATATTGTGGAAGAAGATAGATATCACTTACAGTGGAGAAAAATGCATGGAAAAAAATGAAGAATACCATGCTTCAATCTGTATTCACACTCCCATCAATTCCTTCTATAGCTTTGGACCACCTTTGGATCATCAGAGATCCTTTGGAGTCGTCCTGAATCCTTGCATTGATGATGGTAATTAATTCATTCACAGATGATCAGAGTACATTATGGATGTTACTTTGGATAACATTCTCCTGGTTCTACTGACTTCACTTTGCAACACTTCACATAAGTCTTTCCAAGTGTTTTTGTGATCAACCTCTCATTTCTTATGGCACAATAATATTATATTACAATCAATCTGAAACCAGATTTGCTACCTCTGCTTTTTTAACCTTGGCTAAAGCATAATAAATTCTGTTCTAGTCCTTTTCTTTTACTCTGCTTTAAGTGTGTTTTTTTTGAAGACAGCATATTGTGGGATTCTGACTTTTAATCCACTCTGCTATCCTCTTCCAGTTTATGAGTCAGTTTATCCTGTTTATATTCAGAGTTATGATTACTATGTGTTTCTCAAATTCATCATCCCTTTTGTCCATTTCCCATTTCTTATTCCCCCTTCCCTTCTTACTTCTTTATAGGGAAAATGGAAACTGGATTGGACCTGACTCTGAGACTTCCCAACTATGTGATTATGGCAAAGCTCCTTAGCTAATCTGAGCCTGTTTCCTTGTTTGCAAAATTGGGATAATATTTGACATTGGATACATACCTTAAACCATTATTGAAATGTCAGATTTTATTGTGATCATCATTACCAAACACTCAATGTCTGTTTAATAAGCCCTTATTTATTGGCTCATTCTATGGCTGACTCTTAGATGAATTCTTTATAGGAGTACATTGTATTAGCTAGGTTTAGGTAGAAGTTACAGGGACTTAATTAAGTACAGTAAAGAAAATATCTGGTGACCCCCATATACATGCAGTCTGTCTCCACTCCCCCTCTTCCTCAGTTTGGCACTAAGAGGCTTCCTCCCACCACATACCAAAAAAAAAACAACCTTTAAAAAGTAAAATTGCAATCAGAATGGGAGGGAAGGGCACAAAAGTCCTGGTGCTTTCCAGGAAGGACCTAAGTGATTTGGGTTGACCACAGATAATTGAAGCCTACAAAACCTAGATTAAGAGGGCCTACCCTATAGGGAGTTTCTTGATCTAGCTAGAAAATAAATAAGAGTGAAGATTGGGTAATGTCTCTTTAGCTGTTAAGATATTCCAGACAGATTTCAGCAAATGTCCTCTTAGAGGTAAATCAGGCCAAACTAATAGAATTTCTTCCTTATGCATTTGTTTAAACTTTGTAGAGACAGGGGACTCTTGGATGTGGAACACTGTTTATAATATCAGACTTTTTCATTATATTGGTTTTAATTAATTCCTCCTCCCTATTTACTCGTTTATTATTAAACTTCTATAATAAGGACTATTATAAGGCTTTCTGAGAGAGGCAAAGGAGGAGGATATACTAACCAGTGTAGGCTATATAAAAACAAGATATATCAATAAAATATTTATTTTTTTAAAGATATTTTCTTTAGTAGCAGTAATTAGTTTCATAAAATTGCTTTTGTCACTTTCAGAGTTTTTTGTTTTGTGAAAAGTTAATAAAATTTGTGCTCCTTTTTGGCCTCCAAAATATCCTTTTCATTTTAATAGTCAAATAGTTTGATTTTAGGGCTAAAGATCAAACTATCTCCTCTTTTCTCTTATCTAGATCTTTTTTTTCTTCTTTAAGGGAAAGCAGGGTGGAGGCCTGCTCCTTGTTAATTTGAAAACAAGGATTCTCTTAGGTAATAAAGTCAGTCAAGCTGGTGTCATTTTGGGCAGAGAGGTCTGGATCTTTTCTCTCTCTCCCTTTCTCTGTTTCTCTCTCTTTTTTTCTCTCTCTTCTCTCTCTTTCTCTCTCTCTCTCCACACACACACACACTTTTTGCTATTTAATAAATAGTATTAAAAATTATAATACCATCTCCAGAGAATTTTAATTGGTACAATTGTATATTTACAAACTATTCCCACTTCATGAGCAGTCTCTTGGAACAAAGTAAAATAGTTAAGTTAAACTAATAATACAATGACCACATTTGAATGTACATGCACCATCTTGTTTCTGAATCATCATCTCCCACTCTATTTTTTTAATGAAAAGAAATCTACTTTTTATCATCACTTGTCCTCTACTCCACTGGGGAGAAAAATTTTAGAAAACATCAGAGATAGAAGAGACTTTAAAATTGTCTAGTTCAGTTCTCTTAACTTATTGAGAAAGAAATTTAGGTCAAGATAAATTAAATGATTTGCCCTAAAGTTACACAACTAATATGTAATAAGATCAGAACTGGTTTGTATCTAGAAAGGTTTACCCTATTGACAATTATAACAAATTACAGTTTGGGGCAAGAATTAATAAGTATGTCCTCAGGGTGATGTATAGTACTGACATTGGTGGTGCTGTTGCAAATGTTAAGCTCATAACTGACAAAAAAAGTGAGGAAATTAAAATGGGAACTGAGGGCAGGGGAGGGTGTTCTGATCTTCCAGTTCTCTATAGCAAGAAGGCAGAGACTGAATTAATCTGTAGAATCCACCATATGGGCTTTGGAGAGCAGGCCATGATGGAAGAAGTCATGATAAAGGTACACAGCCCAACAAACCAATTTGGAATGGCAGGTCAGATGATGTTTATTTTGAGATCATAGCTGCAAGAAAGTCACTAAGAACTGGGTAAACAGAAGGCCTCAGCTAAGAAACAAAGCTAGCTAGAGGTGGCTACAGTAGAGTACTTTTTGAATAGATACACAATTGTGGAATGAATTTTAAGAGTAGAGCCTTTTCCCTTACCTCCTAAATAAATCATCAGACAAAGCAGGAGTTCTTAACCTGGGGCCCATACACTTATTCATTTATTTTTTCCTAAATTGTTCAAGATAATTTGTTTCCTTCTTGCAAATTTTGTTTTCTACAATTAAAAATATTCTGAGTCAGGATCCATAGGGATTCACCTAATTACCAAATAAAAATAAGTCCATAATACAAACACATTTCAGAGTTTTTACCCCAAAGAAAACAATTTGGTTTTTTGCAAGCTGTCTGTAGCCGTCCTCATAGAGGCAAGTCAAAAGAATTTATGCTTTAAGCCTCTCTGTTTCTCTCTTATACATTGTAGTGGTTTAATAAGTGTTTATTGAATGACTAATTAGAATCCAAATTATCTGATTCCATATCCATTACTTTTCCCACTAGACCTCACTGAGGGTAACCTCCTGGCCATAGATAATGTTAATTTGTGGTTTTCTAAGTCAATGTGTGGCCCATAGGGATCCATTTCTATTTGAGTTTGATATCCCTTCTCTAAATGACTGTGAGAAGAATGTCAGGGCTTGCCTAGGGTAGCACTCTGTTTCTGACATATGGAATTAACCTCAAGGATAACAAGTCTGGGTAGACCATCTCAGAAAAAATATCTCCCTGGTAAATCTAGGACACTAAGCAGTATTTTCAAACTTGGTGGAGAATGTTTGGCAGCCCTGTATACTCATAAAGATTTGCAGACCGAGGGTAAGCAGGCCTGACAAAAGTGAAATAAAGAAACCCCAAAGCATGATAAATTCCACTCAAGTAGAGAAAAATTGATAAGTCAACAAGTGACCCTATGAGAGCAAATAGGACAGCACAGTAGAAAAACTGGTGATCCATTGGAGAATTTTTTATTAAAAAAAAAGAATAATTTTCAGAAAAGAGAGACTTTGGGGAAATAAGGGAGGCAAAGTTGTTTCATGAAATAGTGTTTATTATCTCAATTCTCCAAAAAGTCGAAAGTGTTACAGAAGAGCTAGAACTCTGTCCTTGAATCAACTGTGAACCCAGTTTAAGGAAGAAATATGGACAGGGCAAGGAAGGATATTTTTGTTTTCTTTGTATGCAAATAGGTGCATTAAGGACATAATGCCAAGTTTTAAAAGGAGGATGAGTTTAATTAATCTATATTCTCTGAGAGTCAAAGCTGCTATACGAGTCCACTTTAAATAGATAGTAGAATTTTATTTCAGTGATTTCTTCATGGATCAATGAGATGGAATGGGTATAGCTGTGATCTGAAATGATTTATGAGTATTCTAAGAGCACAATCATCTGATCATCTATATTGACTCTACCCTCTTACACTAATCCTGGCTCTGCCCTTCACTTCCAAGTCCTGATCTACCTGTTTTTCATGTGTCAATCTTAAAACAATGAAGTGAGCCATGCTATAAGCAAGAGAGGGGCAACTAGGTCTTTGCCTCAGGGTACCATATTTAGAAGGGCACTGCCCTGTGGCAGCAGAGAGACAGTGGAATTTGCACCCATCAGGGAATATTAATAACAAGTTGAAGCTACCAAATGGTGGCTTGTCCCCAATGATCAAAATCCAGGTGATCACCTCCTCAGCTAGGCTCTACATCACTATGTCTTCCTCTCACTTTTCCCAATGTTTTGTTGTTTTTTTTTCCCCTGAAGTAACCCTCTTGTATGACATAGTTTTTGCTGTCTGAACTCAGGGCATGTTTTGGTGCCAATTGCCCCAGGTGCTAAAATTTGACAGTTATACATCTGGAAATGAGGCCTTGGAAGTCAAGATGAAGACTTATTATTATCAAAACGTGACAGTCAGCAAGTGATCAAGGGAAGAGGAGAGAGGTGAGAATTTAATGAGGATAAGGTGAGAATTTAATGAGGAATGAGAATTAAATGAGGAGAGAAGTGAGAATTTAAAAATGAAGTGGGAGTGGGAGAAATACTTCTTACTGGACTGCAGACTTCTTTGGGGAATAATGGGATTTAGATTTAGCATTAGAAGCCATCAAGTCCAATTCCCTCCTTTTACAATTAATAAAACTGAGAATGAGAGAAGTCAAGAGATCCGCCCAGCATCACACAAGTAGTATGTAGCTGAGCCACAATTCAAATCAAGGTCTTCTGACTTCAAAGTCAAAGCCCTTTCTTATTGGCTTTCTAACTCATCAGTGGCTAGCACAATAAATTGCTCATACCTAGGGCTTTTAATGGATCCATGATCTTATTGGTGTGAATATTTTCTGCAGTGATACAGAAAGTATCCCCTGCCTGGTCATCATCATTATGATAGCTAATATATATGTAGCCCTTAAAGTTTGAGAAGTGCTTTGAAATGTTATGTCATTTGATCTTCAGAACAACCCATAGAGGTAAATGCTATTATTATCCTCATTTTATAGATGTGGAAACTGAGGCATACAGAGATTAAGTCACTTCCTCAGGGTTGCATAGCTAGTAAATATTTGAGGCAGGATTCATATTCAGGTTTTCCTGACTTCAAGTGCATCATGCTGTCTAATGAGCCACCTACCTGCCTCATAATTGAATGTGCTAAAGGATTTCTTTAGATTCTTTTAATATCTTGAAGATCCCAATGCATCCTTTGGACCACTCATCTGTTGTCTCTCATTCTTGCTACCGGACTTCCCCACTTCTATTTTCTGTCATAAATCTCTTAATTGCATTTTAAAATTCTACTTATTTACCAAGTTATCTTGGGTAATATTCTGCAACATGCTTATAGTCATTTTTAATGCAACATTCTCTTTGGGGTTCCTTGTAATTTTGATTTTTTTCAAAGATATCAGTGCTTCCCTAGGTTTACTGGCACATATCGCCACAGGAACATTATACATAGATTGCTGTTCCATTGTTTTTCAGTTGTGTCCAACTCTTTGTGACTCCATTTGTTGTTTTCTTGGCTATGATGCTGGAGTGGTTTGCCTTTTCATTCTCTAATTCATTTTACAGATGAGAAAACTAAGGTGAGGTTAAGGGATTTGCCCAAGGTCACATAGCTAATAAGTGTCCAGGGCTGGATTTGAACTCTGGTCTTCCTAACTCCTGGCTTGGCAATCTCTCCATAGCACTAGGTAGCTGTCCTATTGTACATAGTAGATACTAAGTAATTGTTGAAGGTTGAAAGTCTCTTCTTTTAGATTATAACAAGGATTTAACAAAGCCTTTTCTGTTATTCTTGTGGAAAAAATCCAAATGTAGGCTAGAAGATAGCACTATTGTAAAGTTTAGGAAAAAATTGAATGCCTGGACTCCAAGATTATAATCAATGGTTTAAAGTCAACTGGGAGGAAAATTTATAAGTAAATGCTGTAAGGGAATTGAGCTTGACTCTGTATTATTTAACATTTTAGAAATAACTTGGATAAAAGCAAATAAGGCATGCTTATCAAAAATTACGGATGACACAAAACTAGGAGATACAGTTAACATAGTCAACAAAAATATTGACAAGCTCAGATCCAATTTGATAAAGAAAAATTTAATAAGGAGAAATTCAAATTTTTACTAAGTTTCAAAAAATTGGTTTCACAAATATAAGATGGGTGAAGTGTAATTTATACAGAGATTTGTTTGAAAAAATATTTTCTCTACCCACTCCTGAGGAGTAGCAACAGCAGAAGGCAGGAGCTAACTCTTTGTTGACTGGTTGGGACCTGGCTGAAACACTGTCCTCCTTCATGAAAGGTGAGAATTGATACCCCAGGACTTTGTCCAACAATACTCAGTGTAAACCATGAGCTTAATTTTTCATTTACCATACTCTGCTAATCCTATGGTTTACAATTTCCTGTTGTTTTGCTCCTTTTCTCTACGTATATATTAGCCACATAGTAGGTGATTATCAACATTCTCCTTATCCCCATTCTCCTCAACCCCACCTCATTTGTATCAGACTTCCAACTCTATCTGCCTTTTCCACTGAACCTCTGGAATTCCCTTTCTATAGGGATCAAACTTCCCATTAGAATGGATCTCTTTCTCTCACACTCAAATCTACAAGTACTCACTGAGATCTAACCCCTTCATTACATTTCCCTTTTCTCCACTACTAATTGTCCCTTCATATTCCCAACCCTTCCCAGGTTCTGACATCCAAGTCCTGGAAGGAAAGATGGAATGTTTCTCATTTCCCACAGTCACTTACAGAACTTCCCTTTAACACTGTCACTCAGTTACCTTGACACCTTTGAAGTTCAGAGTAATAAAAACTTTCACCCAAGTCTAAATTATGGTGGTGGTTTTATTTGCAAGCCTTCACATTATTTTTCCTCCTTTTGGGGAAGAATTCAGCACCATGGTCAGCATTTTCATCTTCTCAATTCCTGCCCTTATATTAGGGCACTTTGAAATAAATAATGATGTTCCCTGAAATGTCCTCACCTGTCAATTCCTTAGGCTCCAAATCTACTTCTTGACTCCATCTCGGCTACTCATAAAGATGAACACACACTAATTTTTTACCATTCCCCATTTTCTAATGAAAAACTCTAGCTATTCTTTTATATCTGACCATAACTTCCTATCACTCCATCTCTCCCTCTACTTCCTAATTCCTAAATCCATTTTTCACTCTCAGTAAGACTTCTAATCCCTCTACCCTTCATTATTTTCTCAGGATCTGCTCTGGCTTTACTTTTCTCTTTTTCTACTCTTGACATTAAACAAACCAATTCAACTTCACATTGACTGTTATTCTCAAATCCCTTGCCCTCTTGGCCTGTTGCCACTCATCCCTTGCCCTCTTGGCCTGTAGCCACTCATCACTTGCAAAGGCTCAATCGTGCATTGCTTGCACTATCCACCTTTTCTACTCCTATTCATGTTAGTGAAAAGTGCTGGAGGAAGTCAGTAGTGACTGGAACACAGTACAAATTCATGTTAAGCAATTTCATAGGTTTGTGGATTTATAGCTACAAGGAACCTTAGTGAGCATCAAATACAGACCTCTCATTTTAATAGATAAGGAAACTAAATCCAGATGAAGTAACATGATTTGCTGTTGCTCACACCCCTAGTAAGTGTCTGAGGTAGGATTTAAACCCAGTTCTTCCTAACTTCAAGTCTAATACTCTATCCATTTCACCATGCTGTCTCTCAACTTCAACTGGGCTTACACTTCAGCAAGACAACAATTTTATTCTTTCCTAGAATAATTAAAATTTCCTAACTGATTCCCTGATGCAACTAGATGGCACAATGGATAGACCACTAGACCTGGAGCCAAGAAGACCTGCCTCAATTTTCTCATCTGTAAATTGAGCTGGAGTTGAAAATGACAAACCCCTCTAGTATCTTTGCCAAGAAGACCTCAAAAGGAGGTCTTAAAGAGTTGAGCACGCCTGAAAAATAACTAAACAACATAAAAAACCAACTGCTTCTCTACAAAAGCTTTTTCAAAGCTTTTCTGTACTTAGTCCTCCAACACACTTCCATTACTTTACTGAGAAAACTGAGGTCAATTGATACAAGCTCCCTCTTTTCTCTTACTTTTCAGTTCAAATCCTTTGGCATCTTTTCCCATTTTCTCTTTTTTCTCCTCAGCCTCTGCCTATGAAGTGGCCCTTTGCCCAAACACTGCAGATATGCCCTTGAACCCTCCTCTTTTCTTCTCCAGCCAACTGCAACCTCAATCTTTCTTTCTCTCTCTGATCTCCAACCTCTCCCTATTTACTAATTTATATCCTATTGCCTTCAATAATGTCCAAATCTCCCCTATCCTTAAGAAAACCTTCTTGAGGTCCGAATATCCCTTCAAATTATCAGCCTCTAGATCTCCCCCTTTTCCCAGTCAAACATCTAGGTAAAGCTGACTATACTTGCCATTTCCATTTTCACTTACTCCTCTGCTCTTTGAAATATGGCTTCTGACCCCATTACTTGTCTTTAACTCCTCTCTCCAAAGTTATTGTGATCTCTTAATTGCTAAATATGATTTTTTCCCTAGTTTTCTCCTCTTTGCCTATCTGCTACATTCAACACTATGAACCACTATCTCCTCCTCCTGCTTGCTCTCTATTCTGGACTTTGGAGACAGTAATCTCTCCTACTTTTCTTTGTACCTGTCTAATCATTCTTTCTCCATCTCTTTGGTTGCTTCATTGTCCAGATTGCTCTTCTTCATTGTGGACTGTGATAGGACTAGACTTTTCCTGAAATAGTTTCCTTCAGTCCCTGCTTCCCTAATACAGCTTCCTGGCATGAAAAGTCCCAACTCCTTTTAGTTTGAGACTTTCAGACTTGGTATATGCTTGAGATCACCTGAGGTCTTTCTGACCAGATATGCTTGCAGATAGAGATGAGTAGGGTCACAGAGCAGAGAAACTCTGGGCCACTTTATCTTTGTTTTATATTCTTACCATGTTATAGCAAAGTAAATGTCCTTTGTTAAATGTTCAGTGACTTGTGAGGATCTCATTTCATTTCAACACCACATATGAACTAAGAATGCTAGTGTTAGAAACCTCATGTCCAACATGAGGTGCTCCCTAATACTCTGTAATGGGCTTCTCTTATCTTTTTACATTCACTCTGTTGGTAACTCCCAACAACTCTCATGGATTTAATCATCATCTTGATGCCACTGACTCCTAGATTTGTATTTTCAGTCTCAGTCTTTCCCCCTGATATTCAACCCATATACCACCTTTTGCTTTTTTGGGCATTTCACACTGGATATCCTGAAAACATATAAAATTCAACATGCACAAAACAGATACAATTTGGTTTTTGTTTTTTTTTCCAAATTCTCATATTTTTCTAACTTCCTTATTTTTGTTGAAGGTGCCACTATTCTTTCCATTTCCCAGCTCTGGAGTCTTGGCATTACCTTCTATTTCTCACTGTGACTCACCCCACATATTTAATCAGTTGCTAAATCTTGCCAATTCTATCTTCACAACATTTCTTGAAGTTGAGCCGTTCTTTCTACACACATAGCGATTACATTAGGTCCAGCCCCACCCCCCACCCCCCCAGATTATTGCAACAGCCTTCTTGATGGATTCCTTGTCTCAAATCTCTCCCTATTCCAGTAGCTGCTACACATGATACAATACCTAGTGATTATTCTTAAATATGTACACAATAGTCCATGTCACTTCCCTACTCAATCAATTCTAGTAGCTTCCCATTTCCTCTAGAATAAAATTAAAATTCTTTGTTTAAAATTTAAAGCCATTATCAAATGAGATAATATGTGTAAAGCACAGTGCCTGACACATAGTAGGTCCTTAGTAAATGCTTATTCCCTTCCCTTTTCCATTCACAACTTGATGCCAACCTATCCTTCCAGCCTTCATATACATCACTGACTTCTCAGACTCCGAAGTCCAGCCAGTTCTCTCTCTATTGCTTTTATGTGACATTTAATGTCCCAACTCCATTCCTCTATGTCTATCCTTTATTCTGGGAACATACTCCTAACTTACCTATATCTCATAGAATCTCCCTTTTGTTTCAAGTTGCCGCTCAAGCACTACCCAGCCTTTCCTAATCCCTTCAACCACCATTACCTTCCCTCTCAAGCTAACTTATGTTGAACTAGTTTGCATTTATTTGCATTTTTCTTCTTTATATTTCTTTTGTATGAGTTTAAACATATCCTTATTGCCTCCCCCAAGAAAATTAATTATCTTTGTGGGAAGGAATTGCTTTAATTACTGCATTTGTATCCCCAGCATCTCATACCATACTTGGCACACAATCAGCACTTTATAATTAATACTTTATTCAACTGATGAATTTTAGTAAGTTACAAACTCAATTTAAATCAACAGTATGCTATGGGAGCCAAAACAGGTAAGAGAGATGCAGCATAGGAAGGTCATAATTTTTCTTTTTTTTCCAGATAACATGTAGATATTATTTTAATAATTATTTCTTACATTTTACGATCCATGTTCTCTCCCTCTCTACCACTGCTTCCCAAAGATGGCATGTAAGGTGATGTAGATTGTACATACGCTATCATGCAGAATATATTTCTATGTTCATCCTGTTGTGAAAGAAGACACATATCAGTTATACTAGAGAAAAAAATCATGAAGGAAATAAAGTGGAAAGTGGTATGCTTCAATCTACATTCGCACTCCATCAATTCCTTCTGTGGAGGTGGATGTCTTTTTTCGGCATGAGTCCCTTCTTGTTGTCATTGATCCCTGCTTTGCTGATAACAATTAAATCATTCACAGTTGATCTTCATACATTATTGTTATTAGTGTGTACAACATTCTCCTGTTTCTGCTCACTACCCTTTGCATCACTTCATATAACTTCATATAAGTCTTTCCAGGTTTTTTGTGATCATCCTGTTCATAATTTCTTATGCCCCAATAATATTCAATTGCAATCATATAACAACTTGTTCAGCCATTCTCCAGTTGATGGATATCCCTTCAATTTCCAATTCTTTGCCACTAAAAGAAGGGTTGCTATTAATATTTTCATGCAAATAGATCCTTTTCCCCTATCTTTGATCTCTTTGGGACACAGATATAGTGGTATTGTTGAGTCAAGGGGTATGAATGGTTTTTTGGTCTTTTTATCATGGTTCCATATTGTTTTCCAGAATGGATATATCAGTTCCCAGCTCCACCACCAGTCTATTGGTGTCCAAAATTTCCCGTATCCTCTTTAACATTTATCATTTTCCATTTTTGTCCTATAAGCTAGTCTGATAGGCATTAAGTGGTACTTCAGAGTTGTTTAAATTTGGATTTCCCTAATTAAAAGTGATTTATGGGTTATAATTTTTCTGTACTCTACTCTGGTGAACCACATCTAGACTCCTATGTTGAATTGGGTATACCACACTTTAGTCAGGATCCTGAGATGGCAATCATCCAGAAGAGGGGAATCAGAAGAGAGAAGGGCCTCAAAACTATGGTCTATGGGGGGCAGCTGGGTAGCTCAGTGGATTGAGAGCCAGGCCTAGAGACGGGAGTTCCTAAGTTCAAATCCGGCCTCAGACACTTCCCAGCTGTGTGACCCTGGGCAAGTCACTTGACCCCCATTGCCTACCCTTACCACTCTTCCACCTATAAGTCAATACACAGAAGTTAAGGGTTTAAAATTAAAAACAAAAAACAAAAATCAAAAAAACTAGGGTCTATGGAGATCACTTAGATGAACTGGGAATATTTAATCTAAAGAAGGGAAGGCTTGGGTTAATGATGCTATCAAGCTATGTCCATGTATTTTAAGAGCTGTCATAGGGAAGAGAGATTAAGTTTATTCTTCTTTGTCCCAGAGGACAGCACTAGGAATAGTGGATAAGAATATGTAGGAGACAAATCAAGTCTTCTTGTACAAAAAACTTCTTAAAGATTAGAACAATCTAAAAATGGAATGGGCTGTAGTAGCAAATAGCAATGTATTCTTCAGGAAATAGTGATGTACTCTTCATTGGAGATCTTTAAACAATTATTGGATGACTCCTTCTTAAAGACATTATAGAACTCATGGTTCTTGTTCATGTGGTATAAACTGATGGTCTCTGATGTCACTTTCAAAGCTGAGATTTTGTGGTTTTGTGATTTGTTCCCAAACTATGGCCTTATATCCTGAAAATGTACCTGGTGTGATCTAAGGAGATAGTCTAAACCCAATGAGCAGATGAGAAATTCAACATATTATTTGCCTACAATAACCAACTTTGTATCATGCCAAGTCTTCAAACAAGAGGGACTCTTTGCCCGGGAAACTCAAGCATCATTATAGTAAAGATGTGTTTTGAGCTTCTCTCTTAAGCTAGAGTAAAATAACTCTGTTCAGAAAACCATTACCATTCAAGAGAAGTTAATGGTTCTATAATTGCTACTTATTGCATCATCTGTTCCAAAAGGACAGCTGTGTACCATTTGGGGTCCCATTGAAATTGTCAGTAAAATTATTGTGTTTGTTGGAAGTTTTCTTCTTTTGCCATATTCTTTTCATAGGAATAAGCCCACTGGCTTTTGTCCTGAAATGAATTTCAAAACAACAAAAAACCTAGGGTTCTTCATTTTCAATATTAGGTCATGGATCCTCACTTCTGGTCATAGGTAAAAATTTTAACTTTACATTAGAACTGGAAAAGGCAAGCAAATAAATCCCCTTCATGTAGGCTGAAGTGTTTCCTGTACCATTTTTTTTTATTTCAAGCTAAATCTAACCATGCTTCTTTTCCTGCCAAATAAGGTACTCTAAAATAAAAGAGACCCTAGTGTAGTGTTTTGTTCTGATCCAAGTATCTAAATACACCAGTGAATTCTGAACTGTTCTCAGAATTTTTGCTTCCAAAGTTAAATTTAATTCAATAAACATTTAGGTGCCTTTTACATTCTAGGTACTAGCCTAAGTGCTGGGGACACAAGAAAAAGACTATCCCTGCCCTCAAAGAAATTACAGTCTACTACAGGAAGACAATACACAAAGGGAGCTTCAAAATAAAGTGGAAGCTTAAGAAGGAGATACTCGCAGTTGAAACCAATGGAGCTAGTACAGTGTATGAGGTATTCATTATAATAATAAATATTTATTGAGCATCTACTTTTTAAACTGGTCTGTGATCCAAAAACAAAGACGCAGAAAGACCATAAGGTATAGTTGGAAGAGTACTAGATTTGGTATCAGCAAATTCTGTGTTCAAATTTTACCTTTGACAATTACTGATCTAAAGCACTTAGCCACTTCTGTGTCTTAATTTCTTTTTCAATAAAATGAGGCAGTTGGACAAGGGTGCATCTAAGGTAGAAATGTGCTGGTAAATGTTAAAAAATGGAATTTCTAAAAATGTACAACCCATGTTGGGATTCAATCTGCATTATTAACATTTTCTCCATCATTTTACTAAATCCAAATAATAAAAACAATAAAAACAAGGTTTTTTTTTATTGAAACAAAGTATTTTATTAGAATGAATTTTATTGAAAACAAGGTATTTATCAAAAACTTCCAACAAATACAATGTTTTTTTGCATTTTCTGATTTCTGAGGTGTAAATGCTCACAATGAAAATTCATCAATCAGCTCTTAGATGGTCCTATGAGTTGGCTCCAGGACACCCCTCCTCTAAGGTCTTTTCTAGCTCAAAATCTATGATCCTGTCGTAATGCTGGTGGATGTCCTCCATGGAAAGTAGAATTGGACAGCTGATGGCTTAGGGTGTCTTCTTTGTTCTGTGCCCCTCTGTCCCCCTTCTCTCTGAAGAGTTAATCAGCAGTGCCCAGTTATGCCAATTTAGATCTCTTTTTGCCTAAAGGCAATATAATGGCTCTCAGGTCCTGAGGGTCCCTTCTTCAGCTGTTTTATGGAGTTTATATACAATGAATAGTTATTAACTCAAGACATATAGCTGAATGCTTCTAGTTGGGAAAAATCCTGACATTTGCACAAAGGCCTGGCCCTCTTGCCCAAGTTAAATTTTGTATATTTCCAGCTAACTCTTGGCTTCTTCCACTCCTGTTCTCTCAGCATGGACTAAATGTATAATACAAGCCTCATGCTAGACCCTGGGTCTCTGTATATGTGAAACAAAGTCAAGACATAATAAGTATTTAGCTAAAGGAGAATATATAACGGTATCCTTTAGAGACCAGGCTTGGGGAGGAGTAGTTGGATGGAGTGAACCTTTGGAGCCTTCCCTCAGCCTGTAGAGGCAATTACAACCAGAGCTTTAATCTTTGTTCTCTGTGCCAACATGCCTGTGACCCACCTCAATCTCTCCCTCCTCCACTGCAGCTCGGCTCTTTTTCTTTTTCTTTATTCACTCATTGCCCTCATACCCACCACTACTTTCCAGCTCGGCCAATTACAATGTCTCCCCAACTACCACAATTGCTAGCTAATGAAGTCCCAGTTTTTCCTCTCAGTTTGTTGTCTCAAAGACTGTGTGCCTGTTTTACAAAACTTCCAAGTAGGAGTCAAGTCTGCCTTCTTGCTCTAAGAATTCAATAGTCCCAAATCACTTTCAGGCCTGAGAGAGAATGCTTGTCTGAACTGTGATCCCAGAAAGCCAGTCATTTCACAAACTCATATTAAACAATGATCCTATGACTCAGTCAGTCCCTTCCATCAAAGAGCTTAGGGAAGACAGGCTATGGACTTAAAGCTCTTTAATACTAGGGTTTGTGAAAGGGATAGCTCAAGTTCTCTGGGAGATAGGAGATGGGAGAATTTGCATCCATTTGTCACCATGGATTGTGAGGGAAATATCCACAGGGACAGCCCAACTTCTCTGGGAGATAGGAGATGGGAGGATTTGGGTCCATTTGTCACAATCAGGGAAAGCTTCATGGACTTTGGAACTAGGCTTTGAAGGATGGATAGAAATTACACAGGGGTTTGTGGGCTATATTCCAGGTGGATGAAACAGAGGAGTGTTTTTGTACTAACAGTAGGCAGAAAAATATAGGGTCTATTCAGGGAAGATAATTTGGTTAATTTGAAAGAAAAATGAACAATGTACAGGGCATTATTACTAAGTATATCTAGAAGGGTAGGCTATTGGCAATTTGGAGAAGGCTTAGAATACTAGCACAGCAGCCCCTTTGAGCTCAGTTCGCCAATCCACATTGGCCCTGCCAGATTAGGTTCTAGGAGGGGAGGCTGATATTCTCAGGGTTCTAGGGATAACCTGACTAACTTCCTAATACTGTAGCTCAAGAGCCCCTACTCAGTGGGCTTTTTAAAACCTTAACATCTAGTTCTTTATTAACATTCTGTAGACTTATTTCTTAGCATAGGCATTTACTCAAATGCTATAGCAAGACTAGCAGTTATAAAGCATTTCCCTCTAAAACCTGGGGGTACCTCTTCCCACAAATGTGGAGCCTGTGAGAGGAAGAGTTAGAATAAATTTAGAGAACACAGGTAGTAAGGTACACATCTAGGGAACACCCCTGGCCAAAGAAATTCTGAATTCTGGAACTTCTTTCTGCTCTGAATTTTGGAACTTCCTTCTGCTCTGAATTCTGGAACTTCCTTCTACTCTGAATTCTGGAACTTCTTTCTGCTCTGAATTCTGGAACTTCCTTCTGCTCTGAATTCTGGAACTTCTTTCTGCTCTGAATTCTGGAACTTCTTTCTGCTCTGAATTCTGGAACTTCCTTCTGCTCTGAATACTGGAACTTCCTTCTGCTCTGAATACTGGAACTTCCTTCTGCTCTGAATTCTGGAACTTCTTTCTGCTCTGAATTCTGGAACTTCTTTCTGCTCTGGGCTGTAGTGTTATTGGTAATTGATAAATTGCTCCACTACTCAGCTCCACTACATCAAGGGCTGTCACCTTGATGCCACAATGTCTTGGCTGGAGATCAGTCTGTTGTTCCTCTGGGTCAAGCAGGTTTCTCATCTATGGAAATCATTGTCTTATTGGGTTGAGCAGCTGCTGGGCTGAAGTAGGCTGGTTCTTTTGTCTCTGTGCTCCTGCTGTCTGCCTAGACCCGTGGCTCTTCATAGGACACAGTGTCTTTATTGGGTAGGTCAATTTGCTGACTCTCTAGTCTTACTCTTTGATTGGCATTTGAAGTCTTCACCATCTTCAGCTTGAATGGGTGTTTTTGTTCTCTAATTGAAGTGATATTGTGTTCTTTTTTGCTATAGTGCTAGTATACTCCTTCAGTAAGGACAATGACCCTTTAGCCTAAGATTGGCAGAAGCCTCTCCTTTTTGATTGCATAAATCTGAGGTTTATCATCTGAAGGCAGGAGGTGGGAGAGGCCTAGAATGTCTAGTTTTATAAAGCATACTGTGTCACAGAGACTCCACCTTTGCTTAAGATGACCACCCAAGAAGTACTTCCCAGATTCCTGGGAAGTCTCATACAAAGAAGTGTCTAGGGACAAAGATATGGAGGGATTATGTGCCCTAGGGGCAAGTTCATTGTTTCTGTTGGCCTTTCATATGCAGTTGAGCTATTCAAGCTCCAGGCCCTTTCTAAGGTGTGAAATGCTTCCTTTACATCTGAAAGGACTTCATAGCCTTTACATTTCAATATCTCTGGTTTTGCCCCTTGAGACCTTCAGCTTTGCAGAAGCTCTAAAGAGGCTCCTTCTCATACTAGGTTAAAGTGTTTAGACTTTAATTAGTAGGCACTTGGGAACCCTTGGAGAGTTCTGAACAGGAAAGTAACATCCAAGATGGAATGTAGGATGATTTATCTGGCAGTCCAGTGGGGGATGGATTAAGACTGGGAAAACTGGCAGGTGGGATGATTATTTAGGAGATAATAAGAATAATTCATGAAACTAGTAATGAGGACCTGAAGGATGGGAGTGGGAATGGGCAGTGGGGACAGAAATAGAAGAGATATTTAGGAGGTGGACTGCTTATGACAGTGACTGGACCCATATTTGTAACTAGAGATGAGAGAAGTCATGGATGATTCTGAGATTTCAGGGTAACAGAGAGCCATTAAAAGAAGTCTGAGAAGATGGCTTAAGGGCTGAGAAAGAAAGACTTCTGTCTTAGACTATGGAGCTTGCTGTGTAAGGGGGACTTCTAGGTGGACACAATTAGTAATATTAGGGAAACCAGAATTGTTAGAGAACACAGTCTTCAATTCCTGTTCTATCAATTAATACATTATTTTATGAATTATCTTTACCTATGGGAGGCAGCTTGAAAGTTGATAAAGAGGTACTCTTAAATTCATAAAGAGCTGGGTTGAAGTTTCTCCTAACAACTACTAACTGATAACCTTGGCTAAGTCATTTAATCTCTTAAGTACTCCAGAAATAAAGAGCTAGGGCTTGGATTAGATTCAAATGGACCCTAAGCCAATAGGCCTCATCCAATGATTTAGAAGGAGGGATTTTTTAGGTAAGGGTATTTATTGGCTTAGAAGATGTCCAAGGTGCCTTATGATTCTAAATCCTATGATCTTATCATTCCATAAGAGGAAGGGATATTCTTGGCCATAGAAATCTTTCCCCATTGCCATTTAGTTCAGTTTGTGAGGTTTTTTTTTTTTTTTAACTGTTATCTTCTGTCTTAGAATCAGTATTGATTCCAATATTGGTTCCAAGGCAGAAGAGTGCTAAGGGCTAAGCAATAGGGGTTAAGGACTTGAAGCGTCCGAGGTCAGATTTGAACCTAGGACCTCCCTTCTCTAGGCCTGGCTCTCAATCCAGTGAGCCACCCAGCTGCCCCCTCAATTTGTGAGATTTGAAGAAAAAGAAAGAAAGAAAGAAAGAAAGAAAGAAAGAAAGAAAGAAAGAAAGAAAGAAAGAAAGAAAGAAAGAAAGAAAGAAAGAAAGAAAGAAAGAAAGAAAGAAAGAAAGAAAAGAAGGAAGAAAGGAAGGAAGGAAGGAAGGAAGGAAGGAAGGAAGGAAGGAAGGAAGGAAGGAAGGAAGGAAACAAATTCTTTTCTTGTCATACTCTGCCTAAATACTTGTGTGAAGGCAGAAACTGGGTAGAAGAGAAAGAATATGAGTCAGGCATTGAAATCTTTGAAAAAGAAAGGAAATACCTTGTAGATTGGTAGAGAACAGATCCAAGTATGCTTATTGGGTGATAGATATAAATTGAATGAACCTCAAAGAAGGAGAGATTATTGAGAAATTATGGTAGAAAGAAAGTGTGAAAGTGGCATGGGGAGCTAGGAATATCCCAACTCCTCAAGATGACCAGTGAGTCAGAGAGTATGAATAAAAGAATAAGAAGACCTGCTAAGAGTGGACACAATGCTATCTGGAAGGAGTTAGTTTCTTAGTGAGGCAAGAAGATGGAAGGAGTGAGAATTAGAATGAAAGCAAGGTTCTTAACTATGGCACCATCCTTCCATTAACTATGGACAGCACAGCACAGTGGTGGGGTGAGCAGATCTGGATCCCAACATTGGAGTCAAATCAAGGAGAAAAAAATAAAGGGGTGGGCAATGGGGAGAAATGAGGGTGCTTAGTCATTGGTATAAAAATCAACAGATTTTGAGGATGATTTAACTTAGCACACAAAGGTTTTTATGGTTTTGTTTATTTCTTTGAGTGAAACTATATACTTTACCCACAAGTCTCCTATTTCCATTGTAGGTCTTTCCCTAAGCCTGATAGGGCTACCTGGGCCTTTGATAGGAAGTTGCTAAAAATTGCCAAAAAAGTAGTAGGGACAAGCTAGCCTTATCTTATGAACAAAGTAAGGAAAACAATTATAAATAAATGAATGCTCTTATGGGATCCTTTATTGGGAAGCAGAGTGCTACACTTGGAGTTAGAGGAACCTGAGTTCAAATATGGCCTTAGACACTTATTAGCTGTGTGATCCTGGGTGACTCACTTAACCTCTGTCTGCCTTAGTTTCCTCAACTATAAAATGGAAATAAAAATAGTATCTACTGACATGTAGAACCCAGTGGAACTGCTGATTGGCTACAGGAAGGAAAGAATAGGAATCATGTAGCCATGGAAAAATATTCTAAATCAATCAATAAAATAAACATTTTCCAATCAAAAATAAACAAATAAAAAAAATAGTACCTATCCCCCAAAGCTATAATTAGGATCAAATAAGTTTATATTTGTAAAGCACTTAGCATATAAGCTAAATCAAGGCTTATTTCTTTCCCTTCCTTTCTTTTCTCACTGCTTATTCTTCTTGATCTCCATGTAAGCTTTGACACCATCCAGAACCCTTTTCCCCTTGACACCCTCTTCCCTCTATGTTTTCATGGTATTGCTCTTGCCTTGTTTTCCTGATACTTTTCTGACCATTTCCTTTGCTGGATCTTCATTGAGTTTATGCCTGTTAATCATGGGTGTCCACTCAGTCTCCCTTTCGGGACTTCTTCTCTTTTTCACTGTATACCATTTCACTTGATCTCCTCAGCTCCCATGGATTTAAATATGATCTCTATGAATATGATTTTCAGATTTATTTATCCAGACTTCACCTCTTTTCAAGAACTCCTAACTGTACTCTCCAACTGGCATGAACATCTTCAACTTTATGTACCATAAATATTTTAAATTCAGCACATACAAAACTAAACTCACTTTTCTCCTTGCCAAACTTTCCCCTCTTCCAAAAATCACTGTTTTTTTTATCAAGGGGTCATTTTAATCATCCTTGCTTACAACCTCAGTGTCATCTTCAACTCTTCGCTCTATATACAATCTGTTGACAAGTCCAATCAATATTCCTTCTGTGCTCTCCCTCTGACACCATCTAAGTTCAGGCTCATATCACCTCATAACTTGACCTCTACAATAGCTTGCTGCTTGGTTTGCTTTCTTCAAGATATTCTCCACTCTGATCTACCCTCCATTCAGATACAGAAGTGATCTCCCTAACGCACAGTTCTGACAATGTCAACCTCTTAACATTGATTTCCTATTACCTCTAGAATCAAAAATAAACTCATTTCTTTGGCTTTTGAAAACCTAGCCCCTTCCTACTTTTCCAATATTACACTTTTCTATCCTCCATATACTCTGATCTAGTGATAATGGCTTCCTTGCTTTTCCTCATATACCACACTCCATTTTTCACCCATGTGTTATTGGCTGTCTCCCTTGCCTAGAATGCTCTCCTTCACCATCTATGCCCCATGTTGCCTGGCTTCCTTCAAGGTTTAAATCAAATGTTTTCTTTAAGCTGCATATTAATAGTAGACCTTTCCCTCTGAATCTACTTGCAATTTATCTTGTATATACAAAGTTGTTTGCATATTGTCTTCCCCCATTAGAATATGAGCTCCTTGAAGGCAGGGACTGAGTTTGCTTTCTTTTTATCCTAGAATTTAGTTTGGATAGTGTTTGGCACATACATAGGAAGCATTTAAGATTTATTAATTAACATGATATGGAGGTAGTGGGGATATTTTGAATAGTCACATAGCAACCTCATAAGCTTAGGATTAAAAAAAAAAACAGGAGCCAGAAATAAAAAGCCATATTTCTACTCCATGCAGTTGGAGGGGCATTTCTTTCTCATGAACATTTCTAGCACATAGCAACTCTCCTTTCCACTCACTGAAATACTGCAATAGCCTCTGGATTCAGAGGTTCTTAAACCAAGGACCATGCACTTGTTTTAAATTTTATTTCAATACAATCAGTTCCCTTTGTAATCATATAATATTATTTTATGCTTAAATAAGTTAATTAATTAAAAAAAACTAACAAGGGTCTACAGACTTCATCAGACTTGCTAGAAGAGGTCTATGACCTGACAAAAGGTTAACATTCTCTGTCATAATCAGTTTTCTTATCTGAATTCTCTTCTCCATTCAAATTTCTGTCCTTTGGGTTCAAGACATAGTTGAACCAAGTTCAGAGGAGGCTCAAGAGAGCTATCTAACTTATTGGTGGCAATGATGTGAATAGCAATTAATTAGAGAAATAAGGCATAAGTATCATCGGTAGAGAAATTAAAGGCTGTAAGACCTAAGGCTTAGGCTTTATACCTTTCTGCCTATCTGGAGTGACAAGCAGCAAAATCAAACCATAGCTTTGAGAACTTAGAGGTGGGAGGCCCTGCTAAATCTACCCATCCCTATGCTATGGGTAATTATCTTATGCTTTTGTGGGGGACTAGGAGAGCTTTATAAAGCAGCAAAGTGATGCAATGGATGGAATACAGGGCCTGGATTGAGACTCATCTTCATGAGTTCAAATCTTGCCTCAGATCCTTACTAGCTGTGTGACATTGGGTGAGTCACTTTACCCTGTTTGCCTCGGTTTCGTTATTTGTAAGACGAATTGGAGAAGAAAATTGCAAACCACTTTAGTATCTTTGCCAAGAAAACCTCAAATGGGGTCATGAAGTGTTATACACGACCAAAACAAATTAACACCAACAGTGGGAACTTTCCGCTCTATTGTTGCCACTGGGCTGCTGAGAACTGACTAAGGGAGATAGCCAGTGGGGGGAAAGAATGCAATTCCACCAGCTGCTGTTAATAAAATAATGAAGCTAAGGTGCAGAAAATCAACCCAGTACCATTTCCCCTTCCTCCCTCCAACCTTCCAGTCCATTCTTACCTCACCCCAAATGATAATAAAGCCAGTTCCTGTATCAATCAGCCAATAAGTATTTATTACATCTCTATTATATACTAGTTAATATGCTTAGTATCGGAGATACACAGAAAAAGTAAAACAGTTTCCCTTAAAAGTGCTTGTATTCTAATGGAGGAGACAATATATGGCTGAATTCTTTGTGTATATTCAAGATACACACGGATCAATAAATATTAAGTGTCTACTATGTGCCAGGCACTCTGTTAAGAACCACGATACAAAAAGAGGCAAAAAATAATCCCTGGCCTTGAGGAGTTCAGTATCTAATGGAGATATACATACAGAGGAAACAGAAAGGAATCCTAGAGGGGAAGGCAATTAGCAGCTGACAGGACAGAGAAAAGCCCCCTTTATAAGGATGCCTTTGAACTGAGTGATGAAGGAAACCAAAGATGCCAAGAGATTGAGAAGAGGAGAGGGAGCACCCTGGACAAGAGAGACAGTGCAAAGGCATAGAAATGGAGGATGGAATCTTGAATGTCAAGAAGAGCAAGCTGGCCAATTTGGCTGAACTATACAATGCATGGAAGCAAGTGACACAGAAGGAGACTAGAGAGATAGGAAGGGAACTGGTTATAAAGAGTATTAAATGGCAAATAGATGAGCTTATATTTGATCCAAGAGGTAATAGAGAATCATTGAAGTTTATTGAATAGTGGGGTGACCTGGTCAGACCTGTGCTTTAAGAAAATGTGCTTTCAGAAAAGTCACTTTGGCAGTTGTGTGGAGGATGGATTGGAATAGAAAGAAACTTGAAGCAGAGAGACCAATTGAGAAGCTATTTCAATAGTCCTGAGTTGATGAGGGCATGAACCAAGGTGGTGGCTGTGTGAATGAAAGAGAAGAGCTTAGATGTGAGAGATGCAGGAGAATGAAATAACGGGATTTGGCAACTGCCTGGATATGTGGGACTAGTAAGAGTAAGGGATTAAGGATGAAACTTTGGCTAATAACCCGAGTGACTAGAAGGATAGTAGTTGTCTGTCTATAGGGACAGAAATAGGGAAGTCGAGAAGGGAGAAAAACGTGGTGGAGGTTGGGAAGGGAAATATAATGAGTTCTATTTTAGTCATGTTTGATTTGAGATACAGGTGCTAGAAAGAAAAAAGAAGAAGAAACAGGCTTCCCTCAAGGATCTTGGTGGGGAAATGACATGTACGGAGATAAATAAATGCAAAATATATACAGAATAAATAGGCTAGGACTGTTCCTCTTTTTCACAGATAACCATCCCTAAGGGCTGCTTCTTGCTTAAATTCTTGGGAACTGTGAGTTCAAAAGGTACCTACAGCTTAAAGGTGAAAGGCTACTATTTATTCAACTTTTCTTTTAGTCTTAAGCCCCTAGAGCCTAGTTGGTGTCCATTTTAGGGTCGCAGAAAGAAAAGGTTGGAAGCTACTCTGCCACAGGAGAGAGATTTCTTAGCATTTTTCAAGCATTTGATTCCTTGTTTCTTGAAATATTGTGAAACACAAAAGCTTTGTAGTTTTATTGCTTTTAAAAAAATCAGAAGCCAACACTCAGTGTACCAGTTTTATACAAATAGACCTTTTAAATGCAGTATGTAAGTCACTTAAAATATGATGTTTATCATGAAATATTATTAAAAGAAATAAGATAGTCACATAAGGACTGTAATTGATTCATGGAGTTTTAGACTTTTAGAAATAGAAAGGAACGTAGAGATTATCTCATTCCCACATAGAAATGCTACCTCATTTGAAAGATGAGGAAACTGAGGCTCTCTTCCTTCTACAAGAGTGTTCTTTCCATTACACTAAGCTTCCTATCTTGTGGATAAATGGGCATTTGCAGCTGGCATGGCTTAAGGTAATTGAGCTATATTCCCTGAGAATAAGCAGGATTTATCAGCTACCATTCCTCTTATTGTGGTTGAGAAGTCTTAGTACCATGAAATATTTGCTGAATACTAACCATGACCTCAATGTTACATAAGGATGGATTTTATTGATTTGATTCAACCAACTTTAAGAGTCTCCTATGCGGAATGCGCATAATATCTCTCCACTAAGGTCCTTCTCCAGTGTTTCACTCTAATATCCAGGTGACTCTAAGTCCTAAAAAGCTCTGCCCTTGGAGCACAGGCCTCTGGTTGTTGCTACCAACCTGCTGAGGCTTCATTTCAGAGCTTCTTTGTCCAGTTGTCCAAGGACCAGCTGGCTGGGCAGTAGAGAAGGGATCATCACCAAGTTGACTGTTGGGATGCTGAATCTTTTAGCCTGGCCAACTTTTAAAGATTATCTCCTAAGTGATAGAGGGGTTGTGATCTGTGTCAGTAGAGGAAGTACTGATGCACACAGATGCAATTACAGATTGGGGTATAAGGAAGACCCTGTGCTAGACAGAGGGTAAGAAGATAGCCAAAATGCATCTCCCCATAGCATCTGGCCATGGTTCACTTGAGCATCTTGCCATTGGCTTTGCCGCAGACTGTATACTCCTTCATCCCACCTTGCTCTGAGTAGAATGATAAACTGCCCTGTGGCTCTACTTAAAATCCTTGTGATTCCCTAGACCAAAACTTCCTTCCCTTATACCCTCTCCTGTGGGTCGAATGATGAATAATGTAAGCTCTTTGAAAGCAGGGACTATCTCCTTTTTAATCTGTATCTTTAGCACGTAGCATGGTATCTGGCACCTAGTAGTAACTTCATAAATGTGCAATAATAAACAAATATTTATAATAATAATAAATTCATTTATTTATGTATTTGTTATAATAACAAATAAATCTATTTATTTATACAGTCTATGTTTTCAAATGGGAAATCATTCTAATAAAAGGGAGACATTAGAGAAGGCATAATGGAGAAAGGGTTTGCCTCAGTCAGGCAGACCTGGGTTCAAATTTTCCCTCTGTTATAAACTGGCTAGGTCCCAGTGGTTCTGGATAAGTCAGTTTTTATCCTTTTTTGTCCCAGGCAGTTCTCTTAAGTCTAAAAGTTTAGGGGTAGAGCTAAATTCCATTGATAGCAGAAGTACCTTCTCATGAGTTCCTGTTGCCAATGAAATAATAAGTCACATTTTAATAATGTAGCCTACCTTTGGGGTATTTGAGACTTCAGGGAGTTGGGGGGGGGGAGTGTTAACCTTGATTATCAGTCAGGAAGAGGAGATTTGAAAGCTGAGCAAACAAGAAGAAAGGGTTAGATAGCAGACTGAAAAATAAACTACGAAAAGTCCTCAACCGACACAGTGCTGTGATACAGTTGGGGCAAAGGTGGTTGTGATAGGAATCTGTAGCCATGAGAAAGAAAGCTCAGTCTACCCTAAAATAATCAAGCTAGGTGATACAAAGGATGGGCTGTTCAGCCTGGATTCAGGAAGCTATGAGTTCAAATGTTGCCTTAGCACTTGCTAGCTGTGTGACCTTGGTAAATCACTTAATCCCTGCCCCAGTTCCCTCATCTGGAAAATGAGGATAATATTAGCATCTTCTAGTGGCACAAGTTAAGCTATAAGACAGACTATCTCTCCTCCCTCCCAGCTTAGATGCAATTGAAATTGGGTGACCTGTGCCACAACAGGGAAACTTGGCATCAGCAATGATGTAGGCATGTGCTAAACAAGGAAAGATTTTAAGGTCTACCTGAACGCTGGGCAAAATCCCCCTTCATATTCCCTGAACATTTGTCACAGGCACTAGAATCAAATTTGCACAGTGTCTGGTTCATAGTAGGTCCTTAATAAATGTTTATTTCTTTTCCATTCCCCATTTTGGTTCTGATTTCTTTCCAAGGGTTAGGGAAAAAAGATACCAAACAAGAAGACAAAGGTTTGAGGCTTTCTTCTAATTCAGGGAGAATTTTGCAACGAATCCCAGAAAGTGGGCTCTGTTTGTATTTCCGACACTAAATAATCAATAACAACAACACTAATACCTAAAATGTATAGCACATACTTCTTGTTCAGTTGTTTTAGCTGTGCCCAGTTCTTGGGATTTTCTTGGCAAAGATACTGGAGTCATTTGCTTTCCTTTGCCAGCTCATTTTCAGATGAGGAAATTGAGGCAAAACGGGGTGAAGTGACTTGTCCAGAGTCACACAGCTAGTGAATGTCTGAAGGCAGATTTGAAACTCAGGTTTTCCTAATTCCAAGTATAACATTCTGTCCTCCTAATTGAGGCTCCTATAAGAGCATTTATTTACTTATAGTTGTTTTCCTTACTTTTTTCATAAGATAAAACTAGCTTGCCCAGTTCTTCCTGATTTTAGGTCCAGCAATCTCTCTCCTGCATCCCTCACTCCCACTATGCTAAGTATTTTACCATTATTATGTAATTTGATCTTCACAAGAACCCTGGGAAGTAGATGCTAAAATACCACCATTTTACAGATGAGGAAAGTGAGGTAAACAGGTGTCAAACCGTGTCAGTTGTCCCCAAGTAACAATTATGTGTGCATAAAGGCCAAATAGGTCTCTCTCCTAGGATATAAGATAAAAGGAATGCATTCTCCAGGTACTCACTATTCCCTGGAAGAATGGCACAAGTGCCTTTAAGAAGAAAACAAAGGAAAACAACATGGATTCTTACCTGCATCACCAGTTGTTGTGTGAAAGAATATAAAAGAGAGAAGAAAAGAACCCAGTCTGCTGGAAATTTGGAACTAAGTAATTGACATGAAGCTCTTCTTGGAGAGCAAGAGCTAGCTTGGGCATTTCAGCAAGAAATGGCTTCTTTTGGTGCAGAAAATGATAGAATAGAAGTACAGGAACCATGACAAGAGAGAACCGGAAAGGAGAATAAATAGTGGTCAAGGATATAAAAGGATAGGAAGATATCTTTTGGGGGATCTGACAGAGAAAAATTAGAGCTCCATAGTGATCATCTAGGCTGGATAATTTCTCCAGATTTCCTAAAACTGGGGATCTCTGTTCACTCTTGATGATTTGTGCAGAAACATAGGATATTACTCCAAGGTACCTCAGATATATTGGTAGAGATTATGAAGTTCTGGGCAAAAAAAATGTCTGAAACAAAGCAACAACCTGATTACTTTAGGTGTACAGGTGGTGTTTTCATCACCTGTGAGGGTAAGGGATTCAGAAAAGAAAAAAAAAGATTGGGAAGTGAACAGCTGGCTAAGAACATGGTGTCTGAAATGGAGTTTGGATTTCTGGACTGTGGCTTGAAAAAGCAAGAATGGTGGGCTCTTGGCCAGGACTAGAGTGGCCCAACATATGGTAAAAACATATTTGCTTGGATTCTTACAAATCTGATCAATAGTTCTCTAAATTGAAAAAGAAGGGGGAAAAGAAAGAAAGAAAATTGCCAATGTAGAGATAAGCCAAGGCTGCAAGTTAGACCTAGGAAGAACAGCAGAAGAGAGGGCGAGTATTTCAGAAGCTACAGCATCTAACTAGAAATTCAACAGCATCTTCAGATACCTACAGAGGCACAAATTCTAGATAACAAACAGGAAGAATTTAAAGAGCCTCACGTGAGGGAGGTAATTTTTCTTAGTAGATATTACTGAGAGTTGGTGAAATGGCACTCATGATTTGAATATAGCTCCTGAAGGGTATTTTTTTTTTATTAAAAAAGAACAGAATAGAACAAAGGGGCAGTGGAATATCATTGTATAATGAAAAAGATATACTCACCTGTGGAAATCCAAGAACCCGAGGGAGGAAAAATTGGAGAACATTTCAATGAAACTCCAAATGGAGAGAGACATAGAAGTGATATTGTCATTAGGGTGTTAGAAGGGAGATAGCAAATTTGAAAGTCAAACAGCTTTGGGCTGAGGCAAAGGGGACTCAAAGATGCCTAGAGAAATATTTGATTATCCCTTAGGCTATAAAGAGAACATTCAGGTCTTTTCCCCTGACACTGGTAATTGGTGAAGGAGGTATAGTTGGAAACCAGCCCTTGGGCATATGTGATGGAGTGTATTATAAGTGAAGTTTGAGCATTTGGAAAATGAGAGAGAAAGAGGGAGAGGGAGACGGAGAAAGACCAGTTAATGATGTGCCTGTGTGAAATCTGAGAACTATGTTAGTGTGTTTTTCATCGGGGGTATAAGTCAAGAAGCATATCTCTATGGGTATGTTTTGGTATTGATTTGGAGAGGGAGTACTTTGAGGGTATAATTCGGGTCTTGGGGGGAGGGAAGATTCTCAAAAAGATTGTGTTATGTCCTTAGATAAATTGTCATTTGGAGATCACAGGAGTGACTGTGAATCAAAGCAAAATGCCATCTAGACAGAAATATCCTGCTTCAGCTAGACAGTGAAATTGAGACCACATTGGGTCCTAATACCAATCCTTATATAAAGATCCACTATCTTGGGGACTGTGAAGATCCATTTCAAGATGTACCTATCTGATGGGTCCAATTTTCAGTCTATTTATAATAGGCAGAAATAAAGAGTATCTAGACAGAAGCCAGGGAACTAAGAATCTGCGTGTGAAGGCACGTGAGTATGGAGATGTCTGTGTCACATAGCATAATATGCAGAAGGATGGAATTAGGTTCAGAATTTGGGAAGCAGGTTGTACATGTGGCCCAAGGGCATGATATTGGAGTGATGAATAAGTTCAACTCTCTGGGAATTTGCTACAGCTCTCCAAAGCAAATCGGGATGGTTTTTTGACTTGCATTAATGACAATTTCATCCTTCACAAGGCAGAGAAAGCAATAAGGGGGAATGGTTACGCTGGACTTAACTTTTTCAAATCAGAAAAAAAAACCTTCATCCTGAAGTCAAAATGACTGGAAGCTAGGAAGGGACAGGGTGGCAGCAAGAAAATACTCCCATCATAAAGTTCATGATGAAGGAGAGGAGAGCTCAGCAGAGACTATATTCTAGATTCTGGTGAAGAGTTTGAAGGGTTCAAAAAGGTATAGAGAGAATGTTCTACCCCAGTAGCCAATGGAAGAATTGGATTGAGGTCATAGGATCATAGGCTTAGAGCTAAAAGCAACCTTACACTCATCGTTTTACAAATAAAGAAACTGAGACGTGATGAGGTGAAACAATATGCTCAAGGTAGCAGATAGAAAGTGTCAGAGACTTGATTCAAGCCCACATCCTCTAACTTCCAATCCTAAGCCATCTCTGCTTTAGCAACACATCACTTCCTTCAGAGTGAAGCTGAAGACAGAGGCAAAAAAGATTCGGATGAGGAAGAGGGAAAGAGACAAAGGTTACTTATACAGGATACTTATTGATTAACTCTGACTTTCGCATGACTAAACAAGTAAGGCTAGAAATGCTGAAATCCAGAAAGGTGAAGCTGATGCTAAATGGTAAGCATAGTGAAAAGATATTTGATGCTATTCTGGGAGAACAAGAGGAGGATAAAAAGAATAGGACTACTGCTGAGGGGTGTGAGGGATGACAATAATGTAGAATTGTGAGAGAACTGCACTGCTCAAGTCTTGTTTTGCTTTTGTTGTATTTTTGAAAATTAATTTTTTTCAACCAACAAAAATCTATCTTCTCTCCCTTTCGCTTCCCTTGTTTCCTACTGAAAAAAGAAAAGAAAAGAAAAGAAAACTCCCTTTATAAACATGGATAGGGAAGCAAAACAAATTCTTGTATTGGTCTTGTTTAGAAAAATATATCTCATTCTTCACCCTGAATCCATTATCTCTCTCAGGAGGTGGATATTTCATCATGAGTCTTCTGGAAATCATAGTTGACCATTTCCACTGATCAGAGTTCCTAAATCCTCTGAAGCTGTTTGTCTTTACAATATTGTTGTCACTGCATAAACATTCCCCCCCTCCTTTTGCTTTTCTTCCCTTGACACCTCATCAGTTCATAAAATTCTTTCCAGCTTTCTCTGAAACCATCCCAATGGTTGTTCCTCACAGCATAATAGTATTCTAGGGTTCTGCCTTAGTTTCCAATTCTTTGCTATTGTTTTGTACATCTTTAGTTAGAGTTTGTTTTGCTAAATATTATTCCCTCCTTTCTTCTGCTATTGCTCTGATTTCTCCTTCTTCATTTCCCTACCATTTCCCTATTGATAGAAATATATTCCTGTACTCAACTCCCCATGTTTATATTTCTTCCCTATGAACGATTCAGATGAGAATGCAGTTTAAGTGTCAACTACTGTTATCCCCTCTGTCTTTTTTTTTTTATATACTTCTACTTGTATACTATGATTATTTGAGATAAATCCCCCTCCATCCTTCTTCTCTTTCACCTCCAATTGTATTTCTCTTTCCCCTCTTCTTTTTGTTATCAAAACACAAAAATTCCTCAAGGGTCCTCCCTTAATTATATTTTCTCTGTCACCCTTGATGCTTCTAGGGTTCTGGGAGGCACATGATATCATCTCCTTGTACTGAAATCTAAACACAATATCCTTTTTTTTAGTTCCTTATGATAATTTGCTTATGCTTTCCTTTTTTTTCCCCCTTGACTTCTGTGTTTACACTTTAAAGTTTCTCTAACATTCTAATCTTTTCATAAGGAATACTTGGAAGGCTTTTATTTTATTAAAAATCCATTTTTCACTTTGTTAGATTATACTTCAGTTGTTATTCTTGACTAGAAGACTGTATCTTTTGCCTTCTGGAACACTGGATTCTAACCATCTCAGCAGATCAGCTAAACCAAGTTGAGGGTAACTGACAAGCTCTAAAGCTGTCAGTAAGTTAGGAGGATGTATACCCTAAGCATTTAAAGATACATCCAGCATGTGAAGACTTCTCTAAGTGGAATGGGCAGATGAGAGCAATTTATTAAAAGTCATAAAGGCAGCTAAAGCAGATATCATGGGACATTTAGAGTTTGGTCAAAAAATTAAGACTCCAAGGTCACCCACTGTATGGTGAGCTCTTATCAGTCACCATTTTTTAAAAGTTCAGTGATATTTCATTTTTCCCAATTAAATACAAAAATAATTTTAACATTAATTTTCTAACATTTTGAATTCCAAATTCCATTTTTCCCTTGCCTTCCCCCAACCCAGATGGTAAGCAGTTTGATGTAGGCTATACATGTGCTATCTTGTAAAACATATTTCCATATTTGTCATGTTGTGGACATAACACACACACACACACACACACATACACACACATATACAAATTCAAGTGAAAAATGGTATGCTTCCATCTCCATTCAGACTCCATCAGTTCTGGTTGTGAATAACATTTTTCATTATGAATTCTTTGAAGTTGTCTTGGATCATTTTACTATTAGTAATAGTTAAATTATTCACAGTTGATCATCATAAAATATTGTTTTTAATATATACAATGTTCTTTTGGTTCTGCTTAGTTCACTTTGTATCAACTTATATAAATCTTTACAGGTTTTTCGGAGCTCTTCTTTTTCATTATTTCTTATATCACAGTAGCATTCTACTATACTCATATATCACAACTTGTTCAGGCATTTCCAATTAATGGACATTCTCTTGATTTCCAGTTCTTTGTCACTACAAAAAATATATGCTGTTATAAATATTTTTGTACAAATAGATACTTTTCCTTTTTCTTAAATCTCTTTGGAATGTAGATCTAGTAATGGTATTGCCAAATCTAAGGGTATGGGCAGTTTTAGAGCCCTTTGGGAATATTTCCAAATTGTTCTCCAGAGTAGTTGGATCAGTTCACAACTTCCCCAGCAATGTATTAGTGTTCCAATTTTCCCACATCTTCTCCAATATGTATCATTTTCCTTTCTTGTCATTTTGGCTAATCTGATGAATGTGGGATGGTATTCAGAAGTGTTTTAATTTGCATTTTTCAAATCAATAGTGATGTGGAGCTTTCCTGATGACTATAAATAGCTTTGATTTCATCTGAAAACTGTTCATATCCTTTGATCATTGATCAATTAATTGGGAATGACTTGTATTTAATAAATTTCATTCAGTTCTCTATATATTTGAAGATACTTGCTATAAAAATTGTTTTCCCCAGTTTTCTATTTTCCTTCTAATCCTGGTTGTATTGGTTTTATTTGTACAAACCCTTTTAAATTTAATGTAATCAAAATTATCCATTAATATCCTATAATGCTCTCTACCTCTTATTTGGTCATAAATTCTACCTTTATTCATAAATCTGACAGGTAAACTATTCCATGATCCTCTAATTTGCTCATGTGTAAATCATGTACCCATTTTGACTTTATCTTAGTATATATGATGTGAGATATTGATCTATACCTAATTCCTACTGAACTGTTTTCCAATTACTTGGCAGTTTTTGTCAAATAGTGAGTTCTTGCTTGAAAAACTGGGATCTTTGGATTTATGAATCATTAGATTACTATGGTCATTTACTCCTGTGTATTCTGTATCTAATATGCTCCATTGATCTATCACTCTATTTCTGTATCTAATATGCTCCATTGATCTATCACTCTATTTCATCACCAATAGCAGATTGTTTTGATGATTACGATTGTTTAATATAGTTAGAAATCTAGACCACCTTTCTTCACATTTTTGTCCATTAGTTCTCTTGTTATTCTTAACCTTTTAGTCTTCGAGATGAATTTTGTTAATTTTTTTTTCTAGCTCTCTGAAATAATTCTTTGGTAGTTTGATTATAATGGTATTGGATAAGTAAATTAATTTAGGTAGAATTGTCCTTTTTATTATATTAGCTTGGCCTACCCATGGGCAATTAGTGTTTTTCTAATTATTTAGATCTGATTTTGTGTGAAAAGTACTTCATAATTATGTTAATATAGTTCATTGGTTTGTCTTGGCAAGTAGACCCCTGGGTATTTTATATTGTCTACAGTTATTTTAAATGATATTTCTCTTTCTGTCTTTTGCTGCTGGACTTTGTTAATAATATATAGAAATACTAATGGTTTATGTGAGCTCATTTTATATCCTCAGCAGTCATCTTTTTTATTCAAAGATATTTTAATTTTCTCACTCACATGTATTAACAATTATCAATATACATTTTCTGAAATTATAAGATCCAAATTGTCTTCCTTCTTTTCTTCTACCCCCCTCTCAGAGATGGTAAGCAATTTGATATTGATTGTACATGTATTATCACATAAAACTTACTTCCATTTTGGTCATTGTTGTAAGAAAATATAGAAATAAAATGAAAACCTCAGAATAATCCACAGATAACCTAATGTGGAAGATAGTATGAGTTGATCTGTATCTGACTCCAATAGTTCTTTCTCTGGAGGTAGATAGCATTCTTTGTCATAAGTTCTTCAGAATTGTCCCAGATTGTCATAATGCTAAGTCTTTCACAGTTGGTCATCATACTATATTACTGTTACTGTGTACAATGTTCTCCCAGTTCTACTAACTGTGCTGTGCATCAGTTCATGTTTCCAGATTTTTCTGAAATCAACATGCTTATCATTTCTTATAGCATAATAGTATTCCATCATTAACATATTCCACAATTAATTCAGTCATTACTCAGTTGACTTCCTCTCAATCTCTAATTCTTTGCCACCACAAAAAGAGCTGCTATAAATATTTGTGTGCAAGTAGGTCCTTTCTTCTTTCTCATGATCTCTTTGGTTTACAGATCCAGTAGTGGGTATTACAGAATCAGAAGGTATGCACAATTTTATAACCCTTTGGGAATAATTCCAAATTGCCTTCCAGAATGGTTGGATTATTTCACAATTCCACCCACAATGCATTAGTGTCTCAATTTTGCCTGTCACATTGGCCAGCCTGATATCTTACCAGTTGTCTTGATTTTTATCTTGCCACTGAACTTTGATGACTGAGAGAGTGAGACTAAGGGCTTTGTGCAACTCTGTCTCACTTAAATCCAACTTACCTACAAGTCATGATAGCATCCTTTGATGTTATCAGCCCTCATAAGATGGACAGGCAACAATACTTAGTTCTCAACTCCTTTATGTTGATGATTGCTAAATCATGTATAATCCTTCCTCTTGCTCTGTAGTATTTGACTTCTTCCTTTATGCTTGCTCTTAGTATATATTTTTTTAATTTAAAAAGCTATTTTGAATATAATGTTTCTGAGTTTTCATGTTGAGGTTTCTTCAGGAAGTGACCAGTGGTTTCTTTCTATTTCAGTTTTGCTCTCTTTTTCTGAGAAGTCTTGGCAGTTTTCTTTTGTGATTTATTGAAAGGCTCACTTTTTGTCATAACTTTTTGGTAATGCAATGATACTTAAAATTTCTTTCATCTGTTTTCTAGGTCAGTTGTTTTTGCTATGAGCCACCCTAATTTTTTTCTCTTTTTCCGACTTCTGACTTTGTTTTAAAATTTCCTGTTGAATCATAAAATCATTAGCTTGTCTGTGGTCCCTTCTAATTTTTAGGGAGTTTGTTGCTTAGATAAGATTTTGTAACTCATGTGCCAATCGATCTCTTAATTCCCTTTATAATTCTTTCTTCCATGGTTCTTATTTTTCAAGTTTCTATTCTAGATCTCGTGTATAAAAAAATCTTCTTTAATACTTTTTCTTTCTAAACTCTTGCTTCTTCTCTTGTAGGAAGTCTAGTTGAACTTGTGCCTTAGTTATAGTTTTACTTGACGCTTTGCTTGTACATGTTCTCAAGTCATTCCCTTTTTCTCATTTTTTAAAAGTATTTTTCACCATAATAGCTTTTTATGATTGGATTTGTTTATTTGTTCATTTTTCAAACCTATTGACTATTTTTGAACTTTATGATAGGGTCAGGTTCTGAGCACTTCTGGAAGCAATATCTGGGCTGGTCCTGCTGCATTCTTGGAAATATTTAGTGTTGTTATCCCACAATTTCAGAGACAGCTTGGACTTGGACCCTATAAAATTTCAGTGCTTTCAAAGTAGTCTGATCCAAGATGAAATCTAAATTCATCCTTCTGGATCTGAATTCTGCAAGCTCCTGACCTGGGTTTGGATTTGAGTGACATGCTTCTAAACTAATTTCTTTTGGCATTCTACTAGACTTCCATTGGACTTGGCCACTACTAACCAGACAGAAAGTTCTACTGGTTCGGGGAAGCAGAACTATAGGCTCAACTTTAATCTGAGATTGCTACTTTGGTTATTCAAGTAAACATTTCAGACTAGGCTGGAAAATGGAGCCAAGATACTACTCTACTCCTGTAGTCAGCTTCACACAGAACTTGCTTCTGAATTTGTTCCTGGACTGGTATACACACTATAGGGACTGTGACTACTCTTCATCCTGGAATGTCCCTCCTGGGTACAGATCTCTTTCTTAATCATCTCTGGATTTGTGACCTGGAACTGGGTAGTAAGCAACCGAGCTGCCAGTTGGCATCTATTCCTGTATCCTGCATAAGTTTGGGCTCCTCTTTGCTGCATTTGGAACCTCTTCTTGTTCCAGTGCATAGTGTTTCCCTGTGTTGGAAGGCTCTGCTCAGCTGTTCCTGGCTTCATCCCCAGTGTCCATAGAGCTATCTGTATGTCTCCTTATGCTAAGCAGGACTTGGTCAGGGATATTTTCTAGATTTGTTTGGTGGTGGTAGGGGAAGGATGGAATGTAGCTGTATTTCTTCCTGATATACCACCATATTGTTTCTACCTCTGTTTTTGCTTTTTTTTTTTTTAAGGAAATTCTTTAAATTAGAAAGGAAAGAAATAAAATGATGACCAGGAGTCAAACTGAAAATAAATGAGGAGATGGTAGAAGAACTCTCAGCTATCCTCAAAAAATTTAAATCACCAAGAATGTTATATGAAGGAATGTAATATAGGAAAGAGGGGCAAGAATCACAATTACCTCCATTCCATGTCCAGTAGATAATTAATGATGCAAGGTTGAGGCTTGAGAGAGACAATTGGATTGGATATATGAAAGTCATCTGAAGAGGTCACCAAGAAAGCAAGTGGAGAGGATCCAGAATAGTTCCTTAATGTGTACCCACACATATATGCTATAATATGGATGATGATTCAGCAAAGGAGACTGATGAGTAGTCAGACAGGATAGAAGAGAACCTTAAGTGAATACTTTCATGAAAATACATAGGGAGGAAAGATCTATCTAGGAGAAGGAAATAAATAGTGTTAAATGTAGAAGTGAAGAAGAATGAGAAAATAACCCTAGACATGGAATTTAAGAGATCATTGGTAATTTTGAAAAGAGCAGATTTTGTTAGGTAAAGATATTATATGCTCTATTATAAAGAGATGAAGAGTTAAAGACAGGAGAGGAAATGGAGGAAATAGGTATGGTCACCTTTTTCAAGGAGATAAGAGAGGGGACATATAGGATGATAGACTGAAGGGATGATAAAGAACAGTTAAGATTTATTTTTTAAACTCTTACCTTTGGTCTAAGAATCAATACTGTATATTGGTTCCAAGACAGAAGAGGGTAAGGGCTAGGCAATGGAGGTTAAGTGATTTACCCAGGGTCACATAGCTGGAAAGTGTCTAAGATCTCCTGTCTCTAGGCTTGGCTCTCAAACCACTGAGCCACCTAAATTGTCCCCCAAGATTTTTTTTAAAAGTAAGGATGATTTGGGCATGTTTCAAGGTAGTAAGGAAGGGACCAATAAATAAGAAGAGACAGAAGATTAGAGAGAGAGAAAGAGAGAAGTTATTACTCCCTTTTCTAATACAAATCAGAAAGTCTTCTGCTTTTTGGTAAATAATTACATAAAATAATGAAAAGTCCCTGGCAAACTTTAACACATTTATATAAATGTTAGCTATTTTATTATGATCTTAAAGAGTTATTGCCACCAAGAAATATGTCACTTTGCAGCCAATCTAGTGGTGATCTTCTTCAAATTGAGCTAGGCTGGTCACAAAATATCCCAGAAGAGTAATGTTGTAGGGCATCTTATAAATCATCTACCCTAAACTTCCCCTCAGAGCACAACTAAATATTCTATTGATGGGCAATAGAAGGCCCATTCTATATTTCTATATGTATATATTTCTGTAAGAAAATTGTTTCTAATGTTTTAGGTATTGTGCTAGGTGCTAGGATTACAAAGACAAAAAGAAAAATAGTATCTGATCTCATAAAAACATAGGTTTTTACTTAATGAGGTGACTCAGTGGATTGATTGGGAGCCAAGCCCAGAGAGAGGAGGTACTGGGTTCAAATCTGACCTCAGATACCTCCTAGCTATGTTATCCTGGGCAAATCACTTAATCCCTTTTGCCTAGCCCTTACCGCTCTTCTGCCTTGGGACCAATATGCAATATTGATTCCAAGTTGTAGTGAACTTTTATAGTTTAAATTTCCTTTATAGTTTAAAGATGAGGAACTAAGACCACTGAAAGTCAATTGATTGAGGTCAGCTAGATGGCTCTGTGGATTGAGAGTCAGGCTTCAGACAACCTTCTAGCTGTGTGTCACTTAACCCCCATTGTCTAGCCTTTACAGATCTTCCATCTTGGAACCAATATGTTGTATTGATTCTAAGATGGAAGGTAACAGTTAAAAAAAAAAAAGATGGTCAATTGACGTGCCAAAGCTAACAAAGACAATAGTGATTAGTGGGATTTCTAGTTCCAAATCCAGTGCTTAGCCTTTTATACTACATTCCATATGTGTACATAAATGTAAAGTCATTCTGAGCTCCATTTTACTTTTATTTCAATTATCTGAGGTTTTCCTATCCTTTAGTATAGTTCAGTACAGTGATTTCACTGTTATAAGAAACTGGACTTCCAATGAAGATTAGTCACACAATTTAATTCAATTAAAGAGCATTTCTAAATTGTTTCTTATCTTTTAGGCATTGTGCTAGGTACTAGGATTACAAAGACAAAAAGAAAAATAGTATCTGATCTCAAACACACATAATTTTTTACTTAGCAGGGAAGGGGAAATAGTGGTCCATTTGTTACTAACTAATAAGAGATGTATTCCTCTCTCAGAAAAAAAAATCTGGTCTATAATTTAAGGAGCTACCTCAGGTCACTGAAAGATTCAATGACTTTCTCAATGACAACAACACTATTTTAGTTCCATTCCCTCAAATAGGAAAGAGTCTTTGAATGAAATAGTGAAAACTGAGGCTGAACAGGACCTATACATGTCTTTGAACCAATCAAAGCCATTGTGTAAGAAAGTTGTCATCCTCTAAGGAATTTGTCAGAAAGGAAGAAGTTACTTTAGAACCATTGGGAAAAAATCAGAGGGTCCATATTTGAGAGTCTGGAGAAAGTGCTGTGTTTTTAGTATACTTGAGAAGCAAAGAAAGGACTGAGCTGTGACAGAAAGAAGATAATGAAGAAAGTCATTGGCTTTGCTGGCACCTGGGAGCAAAAGATCTCAGCTGAGGGAATATCCAAGCAAAGGTCAACTCTTTCCCTAATTTCCCTTTCTAATGCCTGCCTTTACACAGACACTATGATATAATCCTATTTTTATTACACAAATATTTCCAGTAAACTGAATTTTGACTCAACCTCAGAGACCAGGAGTTAACTACATAAAATGATATGTGTAATGTTAGGCAAAGAGGCAAAATTTCACTTAGGTATTAAGAATTTTTCTAACTTGGGGCTTGGTAGTCTTGACTGAACTCAGAACTTTTTTATCTAAAATAAACTTCGCAAAACTGAAGGTCTGAGAACATTGGCTGTTGAAGGCTTAGAAGAATTCATGAAAACTAAAAACATACCTGAAGCATATTAGAAGGCACTTAAAACTGATTTTGCAGAGGACTTTCTAAAAGCACAAGCATTAATAAAATAAAACCCTCAAGACTCCTTAAGATAAACACAATTTTTTTTTCCTCCTTGCTCTCTTGCTACTTGGTATTTATGTGCTATTAACTAAGAGGAACCAAGGGGGCATTATCTTAACTCCTCAACTTAAAATGAGCTAATTCTTGTAACTAGCCATTACTAGGTAGGACTTGAACCTAAGTCTTTAAAGCCAGACCCTCCATTCACTATCCAGCCCACCACTTGTCTTTCAGTATAGGTGAACTATTAAAAATGAGTAGTGATTTATGAGCTCTGCGGTTAGCCAAATGACTGTTGGATATTATAGTTAAAATCTGATTCTCTTGTCAAAAGTTTAATACATATATAAAGTTGGTCTCACAATGGGGTATTCCCTACATAAATCCTTCTCTGATGCTGCAATGTAGGCAGAGGTGATCCTGGGTCTTTTCAGATATTTTCAGATATGTTCTCTTTATTTTTGTTAAATCACTTTTTAAAATAATGTATGGCATGAACATGCTGTTTAAAGGGAAGTTTAGGTTTCTTTTCCCTTCTAAGTATAATCAATACTGTGATACCTTAGACAATTCAAGAAAGAACTAGTAATCATTGTAGTTTACATTGGTTTTATTTTAGGGAGGGAGAAATAATATATTTAGTAATAAAGACCGTGCCAGACAAGCATCAACTTTGGCAAGTTCTATCAAGTCAGAATGGTTTCTAGTGTTATCCAGGGATGGACTGTATATCTTTCTACCAGAGACCTACCTAACTAAATTTGGAGAAGTTCATCACCAGTTTGACCACAGAAAAATGAATTTCTTTGCCACAAGAACTCTTATTCTTAAGTGCTAAAGAGTTGCAACCTAGCTTAGTTAAGACAGTACCTAAATCCAGAAACCACAGATCCATCATTAGAGAAAAATTAACTATAGATTTTCATTTATGATCTGGTAAATTGAGATGTGTATCCTTAAAACTCATTTCTCCTGTTTTTTGTTTGTTTTTACTTGGAGACAGGAAGATAAGGAATTAAATCTCACCTCACACACTTACTACCTGGGTGATCATGTGTAAAATTACTTAATCTTTCTCAGCCTCATCTATAAAATGGGAACAATAGTAGTAAATTTAGGAGAATAGTCTTAGATTTAATAAGGTCTTTAAAGAGGTTATCTAATCTAACCTCATCATCTTATAGTTCAGTAAAATGGTGCCCCACAGAGAGACCTACCTCACAGTTAAAAGCACCCTGCAAACCCTAAAGAATGATATGGATAAGCTATGTGGCAAAATTAGAGAAGGACGTGGCAGGATCATTGGAGGGAATTTAAAAACTGATGAAATCACAGAGCCATTTCAATGTTATGATTATCATATGTAAGTGACTTGTGTCAATTAAATTATGTATAGGAAAATGGATAGGTAGTCAACTGGGAGCTAAGAAGACTTGGGTTCAAGGCTATCTCTGACACATATTGGCTTTCTAAATACAGAAAAGTCACTTAATCTCTCCTCTAGATGTGTCTCTAATTATTAGATGAGGAAAAGTCATCAATTTACACTGAGGAGTTTAATCATTGGCCATTCAGTCAACAAGCATTTGTTAAGTACTCTCTAGGTGCTAAGCACCCTACTAAATGCTAGTGGCACAAATACAAGCAGAAAGACAGTCCCTACCCTCAAGTAGCTGACTTTCAAATGGGGGGGAAACAACACACAACAAAAGAAGCTGTAAAGGACTATGGGGAAAGAAAGATATGAGAAAGGCAGAGAAAGGGGTCATGGTAGAGAAAGCCCAGAGGGCACTTTGGAGAGGAATGACACATGGCTGGCTTGGACATACTCTTTTTTAATGGAGGTTCTGAAAGGAGACATCCAAAAATAGGGAAATGCTACTGGGCTGGAGGATACTTCCAATGTATTAATTCCAGGGCTCTTGGGAGCTTCCAGGATGAAGAAGTTTCTGAGGCATGGTAGAGGAAGTCTAGAGTATAGTTCCAAGAGGAATGAGTCCATTATTGAGATGAAGTCACAAATCTATTCTTTACTCTTACCCTTATATAAAATAATATTTAGAACAGTAGTCAGCTAACTTTCTTTCTCCCTGCCCTCCCCCTATTAGAGACTATGTCATGATCCTTTATATTGATCAGTTCTTTCTCTGGAGGTGGACATATACAAGTTATTCTTCAAGCAATATTTCTATTACTGTATATAATGTTTTCTTGCTTCTGTTCCTTTCACTCTTCATAATTTCATGAAGGTCTTTCTATGTTTTTCCTAAATTAACCTGTTCATCATTTCTTATGGCAAATCAGTATTCCATTATAATCATATGGCACTGTAATTTAAAGAAACTCTTTCAATAAAGTAATCATAACCTTGCAGTGCCACTGTTGGGTCTATTTCCCAAGGAGATCAAGAAAAAAGGGAAAGAACCTATATCTTCTAAAATATTTATAGTAGCTCTCTTTGTGGTGGCAAAGAACTGGAAATTGAGAGGATACCCAACAGTTGGGAAATGGCTGAACAAAGTGTGGAATACTACTGTGCCATAAGAAATGATGAGGAGGTTATTAAAAACCAAACCAAACCATGAAAAGACTTACATGAAATTATGAAGAGTGAAATGAGGAGAACCAAGAAAACATTATATACAGCAACAGAACTCATGTTTGAAGAATAACTGGTGAATTAAATCCAGAGAAAGATGTGTTCCTTAATATATAAATAGAATAAATAGAAACATGCAAGACATTCCTTCTCTGAAAGATCAGTTAACTGTTAAATAGAAACATACAAGACATAGTATATAATTTTTTTTGGTCAAATTATTCCTTTTCTCAAAGATCAGTTCTTTAACTGATAAATAGAAATATGCAAGATATAGTATATGATTTTTTTTGGTCAGATGATTCCTTCTCTGAAAGATCAGTTCTATAACTGATAAATAGGAACATGAAAGACATAGTATATAATGTTTTTTTGGTCAAATTATTCCTTCTCTCAAAAATCAGTTCTTTAATGTTTTTTTTTTGTCAAATGATTCCTTCTCTGAAAGATCAGTTCTTTAACTGACAAATAGAAACATACAAGACATAGTATATAATTTATTTTGGTCAAATTATTCCTTCTCTCAAAGATCAGTTCTTTAATTTTTTTTTTTTGTCAAATGATTCCTTCTCTGAAAGATCAATTCTTTAACTGATAAATAGAAACATACAAGACATAGTATATAATTTTTTTTGGTCAAATGATTCCTTCTCTGAAAGATCAGTTCTTTAACTGATAAAATAGAAATATGCAAGATATAGTATATAATGTTTGTTTGGTCAAATGATTCCTTCTCTGAAAGATCAGTTCTTTAACTGATAAATAGAAATATGCAAGATGTAGTATATAATTTTTTTTGGTCAAATGATTCCTTCTCTGAAAGATCAGTTATTTAACTGATGAATAGAAAAATACAAGATATAGTATATAATTTTTTTTGGTCAAATTATTCCTTTTCTGAAAGATCAGTTTTTTAACTGATAAATAGAAACCTGGAAGACATAGTATATAATGTTTTTTTTGGTCAAATGATTCCTTCTCTGAAAGATCAGTTCTTTAACTGATAAATAGGAACATGGAAGACATAGTATATAATGTTTGTTTGGTCAAATTATTCCTTCTCTCAAAGATCAGTTCTTTAATGTTTTTTTTTGGTCAAATGTTTCCTTCTCTGAAAGATCAGTTCTTTAACTGATGAATAGAAATATGCAAGATATAGTATATAATTTTTTGGTCAAATTACTCCTCTCAAAGTTCAGTTTTTTAACTGATAAATAGCAATATGCAAGATATAGTATATAATTTTTTTTGGTCAAATGATTCCTTCTCTCAAAGATCAGTTCTTTAATGTTGTTTTTTTTTGGTCAAATGATTCCTTCTCTGAAAGATCAGTTCTTTAACTGATGAATAGAAACATACAAGATATAGTATATAATTTTTTTTGGTCAAATTATTCCTTTTCTGAAAGATCAGTTTTTTAACTGATAAATAGAAACCTGGAAGACATAGTATATAATGTTTTTTTTGGTCAAATGATTCCTTCTCTGAAAGATCAGTTCTTTAACTGATAAATAGGAACATGGAATATATAGTATATAATGTTTGTTTGGTCAAATTATTCCTTCTCTCAAAGATCAGTTCTTTAATGTTTTTTTTTTTTGGTCAAATGTTTCCTTCTCTGAAAGATCAGTTCTTTAACTGATAAATAGAAATATGCAAGATATAGTATATAATTTTTTGATCAAATTACTCCTTCTCTCAAAGATCAGTTTTTTAACTGATAAATAGCAATATGCAAGATATAGTATATAATTTTTTTTGGTCAAATGATTCCTTCTCTCAAAGTTCAGTTCTTTAATTTTTTTTGGTCAAATGATTCCTTCTCTGAAAGATCAGTTCTTTAACTGATGAATAGAAACATACAAGATATAGTATATAATTTTTTTTTGGTCAAATTATTCCTTTTCTGAAAGATCAGTTCTTTAACTGATAAATAGAAACCTGGAAGACACAGTATATAATGTTTTTTTTTTTGGGTCAAATGATTCCTTCTCTGAAAGATCAGTTCTTTAACTGATAAATAGGAACATGGAATATATAGTATATAATAATTGTTTGGTCAAATTATTCCTTCTCTCAAAGATCAGTCCTTTAATGTTTTTTTGGTCAAATGTTTCCTTCTCTGAAATATCAGTTCTTTAACTGATAAATAGAAATATGCAAGATATAGTATATAATTTTTTGGTCAAATGTTTCCTTCTCTGAAATATCAGTTCTTTAACTGATAACTAGAAATATGCAAGATATAGTATATAATTTTTTTGGTCAAATGATTCCTTTTCTGAAAGATCAGTTCTTTAACTGATAAATAGAAACCTGGAAGACATAGTATATAATGTTTTTTTGGTCAAATAATTCCTTCTCTGAAAGATCAGTTCTTTAACTGATAAATAGGAACATGGAAGACATAGTATATAATGTTTGGTCAAATTATTCCTTCTCTGAAAGATCAGTTCTTTAACTGATAAATAGAAATATGCAACATATAGTATATAATTTTTTGGTCAAATGATTCCTTCCCTGAAAGATCAGTTCTTTATTTTTTGTTTTTTGGTCAAATGATTCCTCCTCTGAAATATCAGTTCTTTAACTGATAAATAAAAATATGCAAGATATAGTATATGTATATTTTTTTTTGTCAAATGATTTCTGAAAAATCAGTTCTTCAACTGATAAATAGGAACATTGAAGACATAGTATATAATGCTTTTTTTTGGTCAAATTATTCCTTCTCTCAAAGATCAGTTCTTTAATTTTTTTTTGGTCAAATGATTCCTTCTCTGAAAGATCAGTTCTTTAACTGATAAATAGAAACATGCAAGTCATAGTATATAATTTTTTCTTGTTGTTCAAATGATGCCGTCTCTGATGTGGAGAGGGGAATATGTGGGAATTTTGATGTAGACAACAAACAACATTTTTTAAAAGAAGAGATCATAGATTTAGAGATAGAAGGTGGCTTAGAGTTAAAAAAAAAAAAAAGGTTCAATCCCTTCATTTTACAGAGGAGGAAAATGAGATTCATGAAAGATAAAATCACTAGCCCAGGATCACCCAACAAGTGAGAATCTGAAACCACATTTGAACTCTACTCTCCCTGACCCAAAGTCCCCCGCTTTAGCCACTGCGGTGTGCTTATGATTTCCTTCCTAAAAAGTGGCACGAGCTTTAAGATTCCACGGAAGAAGCCTTTGCAGTGGTCATCTAGGCAGAAAAAAGGCAAAGGGCAAACCTGGTGTTTTGAAAAAAGGAAACTGGCCTTGATTACTTTAGCATTATTGCCCTGTTTGTATTCAGATGCAGATCTCGACATTCCCTTCATAATTAAAGAATGTCTGTGAAATGAGTAATAAAAGGATTAAGTAAAACCTGAAGTTTCCACTCACAGCCAGGGCTTTTTTTTTTTTTTTTTTTAATATTCATGAATGACATTTATTTTTCAGTAAGTTGAGATCTCCTTATTTCTTGCACAAAATGTAGAAAAATCCTTCCCCAGGAGCAAAAACATAAGGGCAAAAGGGAAAGGAAGGAAAAAATCACGATGGGCAAGAACAAGCAGAGAAGCCCTGCAAAAATTATTATTGTATTGGAAATGTAGGCTCTGATTTCTTCCAGAGAGCAACAGCTCCCCCACCGAATTGAAGGCTGACAGGGAAATTACACACGAATAAAGCCAGGGGAAAAAGGGAAAAAGGAATCGGATGGCCAGCATTTCCTAGGATTGTAGCTGCAGCAATTTCAAGCCCACCACAGTCTCCTTCCCCTCCCCCAGGGTCCCTCACTCCCACATTCACACACACATTCGAGGAGAGCCCACCTGTTCTTTCCTTCTCTCAGGTCAGCCTTATCTGTCTAGCGCTGTGCATCAGCTTGTCTGTGCCAGATGTATGAAACAGTGTCTAAGGTACTATTAGGCATTTCTGCCTCAGACAGATCTGTCTTTAGGTAATAGATTTGCCTCCAGGGTAAAATGACTTAAAAATCCAAAAGAAACACCCAGCAAAACTATCAATAGTGGCCATTTCCCCCCAACTTCCCCGCTGGCCCCTGAAAAACAAACAGAGAGAAAAGTCCAGAATTTTTAAATTAGAGTTTAACTCCTCCAATCTCTTCTGTCCAAATTCTCCTGCTGCCTTCCATTATCCCACAGATAATTAGCTACTTCTGAATTATACAGCTTACTTGACAATGTAGATTAGCATCAGTTCTCTTGTACCCGATGAATACACTCTTTTTTAGCTAAATCTGGCTTTAAGGAGATGGTAAAAGACTGCTGTGGGGTGGGTGGGGGACATAGAAAAAACTCCCAGTGTTTCTAAATCAAAATGGAAGATCCTAACTGGAATTTCCTTTGAATGCTTTAAAAAATGATAGACTTCTCCTTAGTATCCTAGGATCAACATTCACATTTCTAATACTCTTCTCGGTGTTTGTCTCAGCCGTAGTCAATATATTTCCCAGTAAAGAGCTAGGTTCTAGCAAGCATGGTCTGTTGAAAATGGTGCTAGATTTGAAATCCAGCAGACCTCGTTTTAAATCCCATTTCTGACATTTGCTAGTTATATGAACCTAGGCAAGTTGTTTTTCCTCTCAGCCTCAGTTTTCTTCTCTATAAAATGAGAAAGATTAGGCTTACAGTGTCTAATGTCCCTTTCAGCTCTGAAACTAATATTCTATGATGACCACAAAAAATAATGTTTAGTAAAATTGTGGGTGTCTTAATCTATTTAATCAGGCTATTCAATTAAGTGGAATTTTTCTTTCCATTTTTCTTTGAGGAGAAAAAGGTAAACAGCACCATAGTACACTGGATAGAACATTGGCTCTGGGACCAGAGGATATGATTTGAAATCTCACCTCTAACACTTAAAACAGCTATTACTTTGGGCAAGTGACTTGATTTCCCTTAAAGTCTTCATTTGAAAAATAAAGAGTTGAAATAAATAACCTCTGAGGTCTCTTCTAACTCTAAATCAATGTTCCTCTAACAAGAAAGTCAGTTGCTATATGGAAGTATCTTGGGGTTAGTAGAGATGTTGCCCAATCTCCTAAACCTTCCTTCATTTATATCTCTGAGAGCTGGGTTTATGAAAAGGTAAATCAGGCGATTGTGTATACAATGTGATTCCAAGAGTATCTAAGACCTTACTGAGACCAACTCCCATATCCCTTCCCAAACATCTCCTCCATCATTCCAATTATTCCATAATTAGGGATCCATTCTTTGGCTATTGAAGGATTTTTGTCTCCATTAAGTATTATATTTTTTAAAAAGTATAATGAGACTCTGGCACACATGTAGACTCCAATAGTTTGCTAAGATGGTATCTCTGAGTGGACAATGCTAAAGAGTTGTTTCCAGGGGAATTATCATGTTTGGAGAATGTGTTGACATTCTGTAACTGGTTCTAATTAGCTTACCACTTGGTGGAGAAGAACATTTTTCCATTTGTTGTGTAAATGGAACTATTATGGTTATCAAAAGGGTCTGAATCATTTCCAGCTATCTCTTTGCTGCATATATGTGTGGGGGAGTAAAGTGATTCCTTTACTAATGGTGTCTAGTGAGACCATGCAGTATGGGGGTGGCCCTAAGAGCCTCTTTTTTCTTCTCTGAGAAGTCCCTAGAAATGGGACTTCCTTGACCTTTTCATTTATCATTTTTTATTCCAGGGATAGGGAATGAAATCTCTGAATTTTGGAGTTCCAAAAGCTAGGAGTGACAGCCACAGAAATCTGGAAGTCCAAGAATATAGAATAAATACTGTAGTCAATCCAACATCAATGTCAGAGATAGTCATAGGTATTTTTACTTCAGACAGAGCTGATTGCAGATAATAGATTTGTCTCTGGAGTAAAATGACTTAAAAATCTAGAAGAAATACCCAGAAAAACCAACAACACTGCTCATTTCCCCCATCTTCACCAGAACAACCATCTGGTCTTAGGAATTTCTTCTCAATGGAAACCATCAGTGATGCCACATTTGGACAAGAACCTTGTAGAACCAATGCTTTGTAGGAACTGGGCTATTTTCCAGTCTAATCTCCTTTTCCCAGACTAAGGTAATATAGGGTGGATTATGACCCATCTTTCAATGTCAGGGGAATTGTTTGCATTTTTATTCTTGCTGTATATTTGAAATAAATATCTAGTTGTATAAACTAATAGATGTTAAATGAAATTGGAAAGAATGGAGCTGGTCGGGGCTTAAGCAAATAGCAGAGGGGAAAGAAACCCCAAACTTTTAGGTACCCAAGAACAGTGATGGGGAATTGTAACAAGGTCTTGTTTATGTTACATCAAGATCTCTGAGACAAGTAGTGTAGAACTTAAACTGTACTAGTTAATACCATCTCAGGAATATATTTATCCTATTGCTATTTCCAACCCAAACCGTTAACTGGAAGCTAGACCCTGCAGGATTGTAACAAGCTAGGTGCCAGGAAGAGGGGAGGGTGCCAAGTATAAGCTCTGCCTGCTTCATAATTTTTCCTAGGGCCAACACTGTCTACTGTATCCTTTAATCATCATTGAGCTTCATAATAATAACCTGGAGACAGTGAATCATCAAAGATTAAACTCTATGCGGCAAGCTGTAATTATTAAACAGGACCCTGTGCAGATACTTTTAAGAGAGATTGTCAACAAAAGTTTAAACGAGAAAAAAAAAGAATAAAGGAGAGATGGGGGTTTTCTGGCTAAACTTTAGTTAATCACAAACCAATTTACCAGGACCACCACATCCTAATTAATCAAGCCTTCAGTGTTTTTAGTTAGTGCCGTTTATCCTTGTCACCAACACCAAGGATCTATGTTCTCTGCATTGCAGAATGGGGAGGGCTTCCAGTGGGGAGACCTCAAGTTGTTAACAAGATAAAAGAATCTTATCTATTCTCAAAGGTCATATATAAATAAAGTCATAGATACATGGCCTTTAATACATTTTAAAATTCTTTTGTGAAGCAAACCTATATTGAGGGCACTGGTATTAGGTGCTGAGGATTTGATAAAAATGACTCATACCCTGTGTTAAAGCAGATTGCATTTGACTGGAGGTGGGAGAGGGCAATGGTATATAGGATATGAAAACAAATAAATATAATACAAAGTATGGGGAGATGGTGACCTAAAAGGGTCAAGTAAAGGTTCTTTAGGAGTATTTGAGAAGAGAGAAAATATTTTCATTCTGAGTTGGGGATAAGAGGAAATTAGGGGATTGGGTCACTCAGAGGAGGGAGCATAAAAGCAAGACATGCATGGGCTGAGGGAAAGGGCAAAGGGAAAGGAGATATGTGGAATTCAGAAAACTGTCTGCTTTTCAACTTGACTAGAGGCTAGAGAGTGTAAAGGTGAGTGAAAAATTGGAAATTTGGATCAAAAACCCAGTGGAAGAATCGGTGGCCTTACACACTTCTTAGCTGTGTCACCCTGACCATGTCACTTAACCCTCATTACCTAGCCCTTACTGTTCTTCTGCCTTCTAACCAATACATAGTGTTGATTCTAAGACAGAAGTAAGATTTTTTTTGTTTGTTTGTTTTTAGAGGAAGAATTAGATTAGTTAACTTGCATTTTTTGTAATGCAATGTAATTTTTTTTACATTACATTACAAAAAATTGTAATGCAATGCAAAAAAAATGTAAAGATAAGTAAACTTTCATAAATGTCAATAGGGAGCCCCTGATATTTTTGAGTAGAAGAATGAAACTTGGAAATGCACCTTAGGAAGGGTTACTGTGGCAACATCATGTGAAGAATGGATGGGAGAAGGAGAGATTGGAGACAGGCAGAGCCATCACAAAGCCTCTCTAACAGTCTTGTTGTGAGGTGATAAAGACCAGAAATAGGGTGGAGACACTGAGAGGCCAAATTGACAATTTATTGAATATCATAAGGGGTGAGAGAGGAGAATTAAAGACTACTTTCAGGTCTCAAATCTGAAATACAGAGAGGAATAGGAAATGTGATGGATAGAGGAGGGGCAGATCCAGTTGGGAAAATGAGTTCAGTTTTGTACTTGTTGAATTTGTGATGCTCGCAGCACACCCATCTGAGACTGGAGTTGAGCCAGCAAGATTAGGCTGGATAAAAGATTTAGTAATCATATTTTAGAGATATAATTGAACTTCTGGTTATTGAATAGATTTTCAGTGTTCAGAAAGAAAAGGAACTGAGGACAGAGCCTTGGGAAACACTGTGATACAGTAGAAAGAACTTCGGCTTTGTAGTCAGAGGACTTGACTGACTGACTGTGTGGCCTTGAGTAAATTGCTAACCTTTCTTGGCCTTTACATTCTCATCTATGAAATGAAAAGGTTGAGCAAGATGATTTCTGAAGTTTTTTCCAGCTCTGGATTTGAGATCCATAATTAAGGGTCTAGGAAGGGATGATGAAACACTAAAGGGAAAGAAAAAATTAAGTCAGAGAAATAGAAGAACTTGGATAGAATCATGTCATGAAAGTTATTGGAGGAGAGACTTTTCAGAAAGAAAGGGTACCCAAGTGTTGAAAGCAACAAAAAGATGGATGAAAAAAATGAATGAATTTTTTAAAAAAATCATTTATTTGCTTTACTTTGTGCCAAACATTGTGTTGTGTTGGGGACAAAAATGGAGACAGTCCTTGTCCTCAAGGAGCTAACATTCTTATAAAGAGAAATCCTGGGGACTTATGAGAAAGAACGCTATTCACATCCAGAGAAAGAACTGTAGAAGTAGAAATCAGAAAAAAAACCAACTGTTTGATCACATGGTCCAATGGGGACATGACTGGGGATGTAGACTCTAAAAGATCAAATATCAATAATATGGAAATAGGTCTTGTTCAATGACACATGTAAAAACCAGTGGAATTGCATGTTGGCTATGGGAGGTGGGTGGGAGAAAGTGAGGGAAAGAATATGAGTAATGTAATTGTGGAAAATTTTTCTTAATTAATCAATAAGATTTAATTGATGGCCAAAAAAAAAAGAGAGATCCTGAAGAAAGAGGAAGGGTCCTTTGGTTTGAGAAGTCATGGAGAGTGGAGCCACAGATGAGTTGTTCAACAGTTTTCCAACAACAGCAGTGACTGTATTGATTTAATTTTTATTCCAGATCTTAAGGATCTGGGGAGCGAAAGGGAGGTTACCTTCATAGCAACAGGTAGGATGCTAGGAAGATCAGAGATGGAAGAGATATAGTAGGTTATGGGAACTTCAATGGCTAATGGACTAAGAGGTCAAAGTAGTCACTAGGCATATAAGTAGGGGTTTGAGTAAATAGGTAAACTAACAGATAGTTGTACATTATGGCATGAATGTATAAACTTCAGTAGATAAATGGTTATTGAGGAGTAAGGCAGCAGAGAGAGTCTAGAAGGCATGGAGGAGTTAGGAGCATTTTAACTTCTCTTGACCTTTTGTGTTGGGTCCATCAGAGAAGGAGTGACAAGCACTAAAAGGGTATCAAGAAGCACAGTGTCTTCAGGAGATAGCCAGGTGTCAATGAGTTGCATGAGATGAAAGGGGTATAAGTAGAAGTGATTTAAGGGGAAGAAGAATTTGTTGCCTAGAAAACGGAGGTCACAGAATATTTTGGACTGAGGAGGGTTAGAAATGAGCTGAATTCAGGTGAAAATGCATGGAGTGGTAGTAACAGAGGTTCTGTCCCTCCTTCCCACCTTGATATACAAGACTCTGAATAATAATAGCTGACATTTATATAGTGCATGAACGTTTACAAAGTTCTTTACATACATTATCTCATTTGATCACATTCAAACTTATTTGAGTCAAAAGGATTCAGGGAGCAGAAGATTAACTATAGATCAGGGGGAAAATAAGCAACAGAGGGCTGATGGTAATGTTAGGCAGGGATGTCCTATGGCGAAGATAGCCTTGGCTGTTTTGTTTTTACAGTTCCTATCTACAAATAAAGCCCCTTCAGCTGATCAGAGTGGCAGATGGGAGGGATGACAGTCAGAGCCTAGGGCAAGCAGCATGACATGTGCCCTTAAATCAACTTTGTAATTCGTGATTTGAAAATAATACAGAAAGTAATTAAGACAAATTTAGATGAGCAGGAGGAGAAACTCTGGGACACTATTTCCCAACCCATGGTAAGGGGGGGAAGAGAGAGAGAGAGAGAGAGAGAGAGAGAGAGAGAGAGAGAGAGAGAGAGAGAGAGAGAGAGAGAATAAAAGAGAAAGAATGAGAGAGAGAGAGAGAATGTGTGTGTGAGGGGGGATGGGATATGTGATCAAACAGGACCAGATTGAGCAGGACCTCACCTGGTATATGGCTGCCAGGGAGTAGGGTAGAAAAAGAAGGATGTGCCAGCCATCTGGTAGTTGAATATTTTAAGTATTCTTGCTACTATGTCCTAAGTTCAGTTTCTTCTACACTTATGGAGTTCAAATACTGTGAAAATAAAAACAGAACAAAAAAATTTTAATATGCAGTCTTTTAGAATCATGATTTAAAATTCTTGCCCCTTTTAAATTTCAGTGACCTTGGAAAAAGCCCTAGCTACCCTGCCCTAGTTATAGCTTTATCAATAATAATGGTACAAGATTTTCTTAGAACATTAGCTTTCTTCAAGTAGCTATTTTCTTTTCATTCAATCAGTCAGTGCCCATTTATTGAAAACTTACATATATGATGAAACAATATAAATGGAAAGCAATTTCAGAGGGAAGACAATAATAGCAGGTTGGAATGGTATGCAAAGGGGTGAGGAAGGGGGAAGGCTTCTTGGAAAAAGTAGGCTTTGATTTGTCTTGAAGGATGTCAGGGAAGAGGCAGAGATGAGAAGGGAGATCATTCCAGGCATGGAAGACAGCCAGTGAAAGGCACAGATTTGGGAGTTAGAGTATTGTATGTGAGGAATAATAGGAAGAATGTTAGTTCAGCTGGATTTCCAATATACTGGAAGAAGTAAAGTGTAAGAAGACTGTAAATGAAGGAAAGGGCCAGGTGGAGAAAGTGTCTGAAATTTAACAGAAGATTTTATATTTGGGCCATGATAGTCTAGAGGTGTGGATAAAAAGATGACATGGTGGGGCAGCTGGGTAGCTCAGTGGAGTGAGAGTCAGGCCTAGAGGCAGGAGGTCCTAGGTTCAAACCCGGCCTCAGCCACTTCCCAGCTGTGTGACCCTGGGCAAGTCACTTGACCCCCATTGCCCACCCTTACCAATCTTCCACCTATGAGACAATACACCGAAGTACAAGAGTAAAAAAAAAAAAAAAAAAAAAAAAAAAGATGACATGGTCATCTTTAATTGGCTAAAAAAATAACATGTTGAAACCTGTGTTTTAAGAGAGTGGAGAGAAAACTGATTTCAGCTCAAACTGTCAGCATTTTCTCCCTTTTGAAATTACTTTGTTTTATATTACATATAATTTTTAGTTATATATATGTCTCTGTGTATGTACATATATATACATTGTATTGTATATTTTTCTAGTAGATTATAACCTCCTTGAGGGTATAGACTATTTTATTTTTAAGAATTTGTATCTTATTGTCTAGCGCAGTACCTCATACATTGTAGGTACTTAAAAAGGAATGTAATTATATATTTTTTATTTATGAGCTACTGTGAATCTCTGGATTTTCTGTGAAGGGGGCAGAGAGTATCTAATATGCATTGTTAACTTGAGAACTTATAAGAACTGGAAACCTTTTATTTATATCTGTAGAAACTAAAAAACAATTTTGGAGAATTCATGGAAACAACTATGGATGGAGGCAAAATGAGTTAAAGAGTGATTTGGGAAAGGGGATATTTCTGATATTGAACCCAGGCTATGCTAGCCCAGAAGCTCAAGTTCTAAGCCATACTTCTATTTTTAATTTGTTTTATTATGGCCACTGTGAATATTATTCTCCTGGTTCTCCTTTCTTCACTCAATTCACATATCTTTGTAAATTGTTCTGAATTCCTCATGTCTTATGACGCAATTGCATTTCATTATATTCACACATCAAAATATGGTCAACTTTTCCCATTTTTTCCAATTTGGCAGGGAACATGAAACTGATGTGGTGAATATTTTGGACCTTTCCAATTTTTACTTTAGTTGTACAGGCAATTAGTATCATTGCTTGATCAAAGAGACCAAGAAACCATTTAGTGACTTTTCCTCCATAGTTTTAAATTGTTTTCTAGAATAGTTTAAACAATTCACAGCTGTATCAACAGAATATTAGAATGGGTCCGTTCCAACAGCCCCTCCAATATTGACTATTTTTATCTTATCACCTTTGTCAATTTGATTGGTGAGAGGTGAAACCTCAGTTATTTTATTTTACATTTCTCTTATTATTAGTGATTTGGAACATTTTTCATAAGGTTGTTTATGGTTTGCAATTCTTCCCTTGAAAACTGTTCATATCCTTTGACCACTTATCTACGGGGGAAGGTCTCTTAGTCATATATTTGTGTCAGTTCTTTCAATATCTTGACAATCAATCATAATATTCTTCATAAAAGTTCCTAGCAGGAAATAAAATCTCCTTCCTTGGTCAAACATGACCCAACTCTTTTACCAAGGGACCCAGTTAGACAAAACGCTCCCATGTCTCTCTGGCTAGGAAATCTCTGTGTTGGAAATAGCCACCGCCAGCACTGTCAGAATGTCCATTTGAGTGAATTAAGGCACTGAAATTGCCTGGTACATGGTGAGCCAACAACAGCAAAGCCCCCCTTCTTATGTGTGTAGCAAAGCTGTAAACACCACCTGGAACTTTTGCTTCTGTGACTTTGTCCTGGTTTGAGCTGCTATGGCAATGAAACCTAAGCTCCCACACAGTTGGTTATTCATTCTGTGGACAAATGAGGCAGAAGACAATTAACATAGGCTTTCCATTTCCACAACAGACTGAGAACTCATTTCAGTCTCATCTTTTGGACAGATTCTGTGATGAAGAACGGCTCCTGGCTCTCCAGGGGCCTGCCCAGTAAAGCCCTATACAAAGAGAGACAAAGGTTGTCTGCTTCAGCACTGGAAAGGAGACAACATTTGATTTAATCCAGCAATATTTCATGACCTCAACATTGCTCAGGAGAAACTAAAGGTACTAGATAATAGTGGGCAGCCAGAAACGCTTGCTCTCAAGATGATTTTGGTATTGCTTTTTGCATTACTTATCACTTCTTCATGAGAATAAAAATGAAAATACTAGGACACTGGGGCAAATTATGGATAGAGTGAACAACCATAGGACCCTGCATTTAGAGCTGGAAAAGATTGAAAAGGTCATTTCATCAAATATTCTCATTTCCCAGATGTGGAAACTGAGGTGCAGAGAAGTCCATGGTCATATATATATATATATATATATATATATATATATATATATATAGTAATTGGTAGAGACAATATTTGAACCTAGGTCTTCTAATTCCAAATCTACTGCCCTTTCAACAACATTCCACTCCATCCTTGCAAATCAATCAGGAGTATTTTTTAACCATGTCTACTTAGTAGGGTTTAATATCAGTTGTTTAGAAGATACAGACATATAAGCCAAGGTCTTCTCCCAAAGACCCAGTAATATAGTTAGGGAAATAAGACCAACACAAAAATAATCGTATGTAATATAAGCAATGGTAATAATGATGAATTTGAAGTCAGAAGACTTGAATTTAAATTTTCATTTGTCCATCTGTGGGACGTTGGACAAATCACTGAAGTGTTCTGGATCTGAGGGCTTTTTTCATTCACAAATGAAAGGATTGTCATCCAGTAAATGATCCCCAAAGTCCATCCTATCTCTAAATCTATTGTTTATGATCAGCTCTCCAAATATATGTTTATCCCTATAGACTGCTCTGGGCTCTCTTCTCTGCACTCCATCCTCAATGACTTCATCCGCTTCTTTCTTCTTTAGGTTAAATAAAATCTCTATGCAAAAGATTCCAAGATATAGCTACTCAGCAGCACTCTCTTTCCTCAGTTTTATTTCCTGTCCAGCTTTTCATGGCTATCCTATACGAATTTCCAATTCTACAAGTCCAAAATGTAACTTCTGATCTTCCCCCTTCTCCCCAATCCATCCCTCTTCTGAACTTCATTATTTATGTTGAGGTTACCACCATCCCACCAGACACTCATATTCACAACTTCCTAGTAGTCATCTTTGGGTACCTGGGTGGTAGCAGTGTATAAAATGCCAGACTTGGAGTCAAGAAGACCTGAATTTATGTGGCCCTGAGCAATTCACTAATCTCTATCTATTGTTATTGTGGTCCATGCTCTCTCCCATGAATATAAACTCCTGAAAGGCAGGGATTATTTAATTTATGTGATGGTATTTCTACTGCCTATCAGATCAGATGTGGTTTTTAAAGGCTAGTTTGTGAATTGATTTAATTAATGATAATAACCATCACGATCATTGGTTCAGCACTTAATAAAAGTTGTGCAACCCTGGTTCAAACCTAAAGCCCTGGCACAAGACTCTCCCTCAGCGGTGGAAATATCTATGACTCAATACTGTGTGCTCGAGTGAGATGACTCAAGAGCTTGGAAGGGGAGAAGTATACTTTTTCTGTCTTCCTTTGAGAGAGAATACATATGGTTCCATGCTCTCAGTAGGAGAGAGAGAAAAGACTTTGGAAAGCAAGAATGTAAAAGAAAGCTGGCTACTCAATCAGTCCTTGATTTCCAGTTTGCCTCCCTGGAGACTTTGCAAAATGTCCCCTTGGGTGATATCTCACTCTCAGTAGGGGATCTCTTTTGCTCTGAATATTGTCTAGTATATTCTAATCTGTGTAAATTCTCTGATTTCTGTTTGCTATCTGCTTGAATAAATGGATTGAATCATTATTCAGTATTTGTGATGGCCTATGGAGAAATACCATGAAGTGAGAAAAGGATCTGTTCTCCAAATATATAACCTTTGCGTTTTATTTGACCTTCCTTCTTAAGACATAGTGACCAAAAAAGCTACTTAAACTGAGGAGGGAAAAGACACCAAACAGTCATTCTACCACACTAGCAATATTTATTTGGGGCTTGGGGGAAGACAGATATAATTCTAGTCTGGTACAACTTCTCCCCTCCCTTAGGAGAACAGAATAGCCAGTCTGGTGGCCTCTTCTCTTACACTCCTTCAAAGAGGAATCCATCTCCCTTGGAGAGGGATGGGCAAGATCCCTGAGATAGCTATCAAAGTCTCTTGACAAGTCTAATTTAGATAAACCTCTTTGAACATGCATATAACCTATTTTGTCAGCAATCAGCTTATTTCTCTCCTTGTTTTTCTCCTAATTTTCAGGTGTTTATTCCCAGATTCCCACAGGATTTGAACCCTGTCTCTGCTACTTATTGGCTGTTTGAATCCTGACTCTAACCCAAGTATCGTATCCATGATGACATGCTGCCTCTCAAATATGATAATATTGTAAAAAAAAAAGCATTGGGATGTCTGGGTTATGTTTGTGCCACATAATAGCAAAGAAAAGGCACAAAAAAGGTACATAGAAAAATAAGAAGAAAATGAAGGAAAAATATGAAAAGAACTAACTCTTACATCCAGTTTTGGGTATCACAATTTGATTTTGGGAAGTCCAAAGGGGCCAACCTCATACTCCTCAGGACAAAGGCAAAATTACTAAAATGGGGCTAACAGATTATATTTCATGACTCTGCAGGGTATTCTAAAAGTCAGTGCATTTTAAGCTATTAAAACTCTATTTACCTCTTTTAAAGATTGATGACATTGATTGATGAGTAAAACACTGCATAGAAGACTTTTTAACAGTAACAATAATAGTATAATAATAAGAGCTAGCATTTCTATAATTCTTTAAGACCTTGTAGAGTCATTTCATTTTATCCTCACAGCAAACATGGGAAGGAGTTGCTATTATTACATTTTTACAGGTGAGGAAACCAAGGCAGACAGGGTTAAATGACTTGCCCAGAGCCCATGATTAATAGGTGGCAAGGGATATTTTGAATTCAGGCCCTCTTGACTGAAAATTGAGTGCGCTATCCATGGTACCACCTAGTTGCCTCTATTACTAAGGTTTTTTCCTGTTTGTTTGTTTGTTTGTTTGGTATAGCTGGCCCTCTGTTAGAAAGGGAAGTAAAGGCCAATAGTCATGGATCCAGCCATGATAAACTTTTTGAACATGATCGTTCTCTTGACCTTGACACTATTAAATAACATCTTAACTCTGTGTATTTGTGTGTGAGAGATGTGTGTGGCTTCTTTTGCCTGCAAGGGGATTTTCTTAAGCAGACCTTTCTGCCTAATTATGCTTGTGAGCCTTTCAGCAGGAACCTGCCATCTTCAACTTTCTCCCCTTAAGTAGAGTCAAGAAAGAAGCCTGAGGTCACTGCAGCACAATTCAGTTAATCTTGGGTTGTAAATTGAGCCAGGCTGACTTCTGCCTCAAGCCATTCCACCTTGACCCACCTCCGTCTTCCCCTAACTCTCCCCCTTCCCAACTCTATCTCCCTCTCTCTGTATGGGATGAAACTGAGGTGATGGAGGGAGATTGTGAGAAAATGCTACGATATTCATAAATCATAAGAACTAGAAGGGACCTTCGCTTTTCCAACTAGACAACAGCTTGGCCCACTCCCCCACAGACAGTTTAGCGATATTAATAAAAACATCATGAGATCCAATTCCCCGTGAAAACATTTGGGAAAAAGAGCCATTGGGGTTAGCACTTCTAAATATACAATTTCTAGCCAATACAAAGTCTATGTGCTGACCTCATAAATTGGTAATCCAAGTACAGAGACCTGGGAATATTAACAAACAGAATGTTTCAAAATACCGAAGTAGTCACTTGCCATCTGTCCACAGGGGTGTTATCTTTCACTTGAACCCAGCATAATATATGTCAACATATTATTGCAAAGCATATTAAATATTGGTGTTTCGATCACCTGTGGGGGTCTGCAACCTCAGAATCTTTCCCAATTGGGCAAGACATTATCTAGTTCCAATTGCTCTTATTCCAAATGAGAAATTAGAGGGTCTTGAGAGGTGGAAATCATTTGTCAAACACATTGAGTTAAAGGTAGAGCTCCCTTTATACATAAAAGCAAAAGCTTCATCATGAGATTTCTCTCAGTTCAGCTTTCTTTCTACCTTGAAATCCTGGGAATCAGGTTTTCTACAGTAAAAAAAAACACTCAAAAACCCTGAAAGTTTTGAATTTAACTTTGCAAAGTGGCCCAAAGTGCATTACACTTTTCCTGAACTTTCTACAGTAAATGAAACATCTCTGACTCCAATGCTCAAATCCTTGATGAGTGACAATCTTTGGTAAAGAGTTATTTATCGTGCCATATAATAAGGAACAATTGGAGCTATTGTTAAAAAGAATGTGATGTAAATGCAACATATTCAAAATCCCACCTCCTCTTTTACTTTGGATAATGATCACGCTCTTCTTGAGGATACATCAGTCCCATATTATAGTCAATGATTCATTTATCATTATTACTAATGGTGGCTAATAAGCCTGGTTTTGTTTGATACTATCTTGGATCACAGAGCAGGATATGAATTTGAAGGCACAGAAGAATCCATTATGTGTGTGTGTGTGTGTGTGTGAGTGTGTGTATGCATGTTGGAAGAGAGAGGGAGGTAGATTAACTTCCTTAACAAGAAGTACCTGATTTTTTCCCCCTTTCTTCTTCTTCCCACCTAATAGATGAAATGCCAAAGTGAAGCAGGGGATTTTAAAAATCTCTAAATGAACCTGTGTGTTGCCTCTGAATTATTCATAATGAATTCTAAGCTTTTAGAGTTTGGAACCTCACTCAGAAGAAAATGAAAGGCATGTATCAAAATGGGCATTAACGTCTTTGTCTTTATACAGTCCATAAACTTCCCATATATTTGCCTCCATTACTAAGCTCTGTCTGTACTATGAGCCTTCATCATAAAGATAATTTTCCTTTGCATTTCCCTATGTAGAACAATCCAAAAACAACATCCACAGACCCTCATTCAATCATCTTACTCTTGGCCATCTTGTCGTCTGCTTTAATAATGGCTCTGATCTGCAGAAATTGCCACATTGGCCTAATGCTACACAGGGACTGGAGTGGGCTGTCAACCCAGAGTTATTTTAATGGATTAGTTGCATACCAAAAAATTCTCCTTAAAACTTCCATTAACACAACCCTTATGAGCCTGCTAACTGTGTGTTCTGTGCATTAATTTCTGACTCACCCTCTTTTTCTATTAGCATCAATTTGATTATCCTACTGCTCTTGGGCCGAAATTTGAGATGCAGTATTAAATGTCCTCGACTCTTTTTAACTCAGGGCAAAGAAGTAACACCAATGAGAGAGGAGAAAAACAGCCCTTCAGTTCTTATGTAACTACTAAAATTGAGTATATATTATTCATGTGCTTTTTGATAATAGGAAAAGTTATCACTAACTTTCAAGCCTGAAGACCTAGAACTTTCCATTCAGCTGCTCACCAATGTATAGAGTACTGTGGAGATGGTAGAATTAAGTGGAGAGATTTTAGTGCAGTATTGTTGGTGAAAAATCTTGGACTGTATGTAATATTTCTTGTGTAATTGATTATATAATATGGGTCCTCTTCAAGCTTTCCATTAGCCCACTTCACTGGGATGCTGCTATAAAGTGGTCCTTGACCTCCAAATAGATTTTGGTGTTTGTGCTTCCAGAAGAGTCATTAGCATTCAGAACCCTCAGCATCACTGTCTCAGTGATAGAAAGTCAATCATTGTGGGAGAATCATTCTTGTGGTATGTTGAGTTGCAAAAGTTTCCTGAAGGACTAGAAGAAGAGGCTAATATTGGGTTTCTTGTCACTTCACTGAGTAGTGTAACATAAACTAGATTAAATAAATCTAACCTTTGCTTGTTTATTTTTGTGTAACACAACTACTTTTCCCACAACTGACAATGGGAAATGGATTAGATAGGAAGCTATCAATTCTGACAAGACTGGCCGCCTACCATTGTGGCAGACACTCAATATCTGATGGTATTGAATACTAACTTAAATGGAAGCTAACTTCTGCTCAGGAGGAGGAACTTCCTAACAATTAGAGCTGTCCAAAAGTGAAATGAGCTGTCTTAATTCAATTTGGTTTAACAAGACACTTATATAAAGTCAGAAAAAGCATTTATTTCTCATCTTCCATAAACCAGGCACTGTAAATACAAATCATATGTGTGATAGAAATGTGGATAAGAGTCAGACATTCTCTATGCTCAGGGACCTTAACATTTTAAAGAGGGGGCGATAACCAATATGCAGGAGTACATACAAACCTCTCTCTTGGGGATACAAAAACAAAAAGAAAACCAACTCAACACTCAATGACATTTTATTTTGGGGAGAGAAGGGAAAGTCACACAGATAAATAAATATAGATTAAATACATAATAATTTGTGAGAGACTGGAAATAATGCTAATAAATTCTATGTATGTGCAGATATATTTTTAAAGACTTTAGGTTTACTTCCAAAGGGGTGGAGCCAAGATGGTGGGATAATCCAGTGTAGCTCTGTGCCACCATGAGAATCTTCTCTGACCAAGATTAAAATATAGACACAAAACAAATACAGGAGTGGAAGAACCAACAAGGAGATAGTAAAACAACTTTCAAGAAAAGAAAAACCTAAAAGGTAGGAAAAGAACATCTGGGGCACTGGGGTGAGAGGAAAGCAGACCCAGCAAGAAGCTGTACCAAGGAGGGAAGAGCAAGCCTAGAGCAAGCCACACACATCCCCACCCCACATCTGCTGTCCAAGGTTCAGAACCTAAACTTAAACCAACACTGAGATCCTAACATCCTGCATGGGCAAATAGTAGTACAAGCCAAACCATACCCCTTGAAATTTCAAACCTGTGGAGAAGTCTGGAGCCTCCAGCCCAGGGAATTCTAGTCTGGGCTTGGGATAAGGACATAGTTCACATTTTGAGGTGGCTGGTTCCAAGATGAGATAGTCAAGAGTGTACCTGATTGGATCAAGATTAGAGTGAGATCAAAAGCTAACATCTAAATCTGAGACAAGTCTTTAAGCTATCAGCATCTCAAGGGTCAATTGAATCAGTAGGGGGAGGACCAGTCAGAGTTCTCAGCCCTCAGACCATCATATCATTCCCCTCAAGCCTATGTATAATTAGATAGAAAAAATGAGTAAACAATAAAAAACAGCACCTAACTCTACAAGGTACAGACACAGAAGGGGACAGTGAAAGCAAAGGAAAGATGAAAAGTCCAAAAGAAAAATATGGATTGGACACATATTCTGGAAGAACTAAAAAAAAAAAAAAAAGACCTTAGGCTTTAGAATACCCAGGATAATGTTTTTAAATAACTGCAAGAAATGCCAAATTTCAGTTAGAGGCTAATGAAAATGAAGGTGTAATTTTTCCCTTATCAAATCACTTCAGTAACATTGCCAAGAAACTCCCAAGTAGAGTCATGAAGAATTGGACATGACTAAAAAAACAACTGACCTGAACTTGACTTCATAGATTCCTTGAAATTTATGCAAAGATCCATTCTAAGTCTATGGACCCTAGAGTAAAAACCTAGACCTCTGTTCTAGAAATCCAAGGAGAGGCTAGACAACTACCTACTAGGTATTCTTTATCAAACTTCCAGTCCCTCCACAACTTCCCAGTTTCCTACTCTATCATTACTGTATATTTGACTTCTTTGGTCTCTATTCAAAATTTTGACCCTATTATAGTGATTAGTTCCACTTTATATAGTCTTCTACTCTTGATACCTACTTTGTCCTGTCATTGCTCATTTCCTATGCTTTTTTCTTATCACAGTCCAATACATGATAATTTATACCTTCTGACTCCTCTCCTCCTGGTCTTGTGCATCCAAACAACTATATAGCTAAGTAAGTCACATAACTACATTCAGTCCAAATTTATATCACCCAATTTCAACTGGGTCTTGACATACTTTTCCTTAATCTGTTCCTGCTCCCCCTCAATAAAGAATCTCACCTATTATTTCTTTGAAAAATATGGAAGACCCTCTGTCTTTCTCTTGACTTTGATTCTATACTTCAATCATCTCAATATCTTCTCCCATCCTTTTGTCCTTTGTTCCAGTCTTTAAGGGAAAGGTATTATTCCCTTTGGCAGCACACCTTCTAATTGTACCTTTGTTACCCTTCCGTCTCCTCTATGAGTTTGCCCTTTGATCAAACTTCCTATCCCCAATTTTCTATCTTTCCTTATCCACTGACTCTTTCCCTGATGTCTGCAAACATGCCCAGATCTTCCTCAACCTTAAAGAACAAACAACAAAAAATAACCCTTTTACTTGTCTCTACCATCTGCTTGAGCTATCTGTCATCCATCCTGTGTCCCTCCTCCTTTCATAGCCTGGAAAAAGCTGTCTACACTCCTTGCCTTCAGTTTTTCACCTCCCACTCACTTGCAATCCCTTACAATCTGGTTGCTTTCCTCATCATAGGCCTGAAATTGTCCTCATCATATAAGATCATCCATGATCTCCTTATTGCTAAGTTCAGGGGTCTTTCCTTAGGACTCATCCTTGTTCTCTCTGTTGGGGATGTTACTGCTGAGAAGACCACCTTCTTTTTCTACATATTCTTTCCTTCTAAGGCTTTTGTGTCACTGTTCTGAAGAAATCCCCCTCCTGAGTTGACTGATCCTTCCTAGTTTTCCTAACAGGATCTTCAACCATCCATGTTCTATTCCCTATCTGTAGGAGTGCCCCAAGGGAACTGTTTTCAGCCTTCTGCTCCTCTCTTTCCATATTCTCTTGGTGATAGCATCATTCAGCAAATCTCCAATATGAGACCTTTTCTGTCCCTTCTGCCTCAGTTGCTAATGCTTCCCTCCATTACCTGATATTTACTTTGTATATATTTTGCATCTATTTATACACACACACACACACACACACACACACACACACACATATATATATATATACACACATATATGTATATGTGTGTGAATATGTTGTTTCCCTTAATAGAATGTAGGATCCTTAAGGTAGAGATAATATCAACTTTGTCTTTATATCTCAGAAGTTAACATACTACCTGGCATATGGCATACACTTAAATGCATTTTGATCTGAGTGACTGGATCCCATGAATTCAACTATCATCTCTGTGCTTATAACTCCTAAATATTCATATCCTTTCCTCTTCTCTCTCCTGAAACCCAGTCCTGTATCTTTGATCATCTGCTAGATATCTCAATTGGAATGTCTCTTTAAGCCTCTTCAAGCTGAGCTCATTATCTTTCCTCCTAAATCTACACAATCCAACTTCTCTATTTTCTCTTGAGAGGACCACCATTCTTCCATTTTCACAGTTCTACAACCAAAAATCATCCATGTCCTCATTCTTTTTCATGTTCCCCATATCCAGACAGATACCAAAATCTTAGAAATGTCTATATCCACACTATCTCTCATATCTCTCCACTTCTCTAAACTCATACTACAACTATCCCAGTTCAACCTCTCCTTCCTTCTTACTTGGACTACTATTATAACCTTTTAATTGGTCTCCCTGCATCCATTTTCTCCCCTCTCCAATTCATCCTCCACACAACTGCCAAAATGATATCATTAAAGCATATATCCGATCTTGCTGCTTCTCTGCTATTACTTCTGGGATCAAATTACAAACTCTTTTATTTGGCACTTACAACCATGCCAGATCTGGTTCCAGTGTAACTTTCCAGACTTCTTACATATAACACTTTTATACAAAGCCCTCATACACAACATATTCTTGCCAAACCAGCCTACTTGATTTTTCTGATATAGGACATCCCATCTCTCACCTCTATATCTTTACATAAACTGCTCCCCATTTCCTGAGATGCTCTCTTTCTCTTTTGAAGGTTAAACTTAAGGACCACCTCCTTCAAAAGATCTTTAAAAAATTCTTTTGGATGTTAGTGCTTCCTGGGCAAAATAACTATATTGTCTGCATGTATATTTTATTTTTTTTTAAACTCTTACCTTCCATCTTAGATTGATTCCAAGGTATAAGAGTAGTAAGGGCTAGGCAATAGGAGTTAAGTGACTTGCCCAGGTCATACAACTAGCAAATATCCTAGACCAGATTTGAACCTAGGACCTTTCAATTCATTGAGCCACCTAACTACCCCTGATTTTCTTTTTTTTTAAATATATATACATATCTATGTCTGTTTCTAAATTTATGTTTATAAAACCTTTAACTCTATTACATATTTTAAAATTTGTTTTTCTACATACATGTTATATGTATGCCATTAATAGAATGAAAATATCTTAAATGAAGAGATTTTATTGCTTCTGTATTTTTATCTCCCTAGAACAATATGTAATATGTGGGGATTAGATACTCATTAAGTGAATGATAGATTGATCTAATAAAAAAATCACGTTGTCACCTTAAGACATATATTAACCCAATTCAAGAGGACTCTAACTAGAACTTTATAATTATTTGGGAACTGGATGAAAAAAAGAGTAGAAATAGGGGCAGTTAGGTGGCTCAGTGAATTAAGAGCCCGACCTAGAGAGAGGAAGCCCTGGGTTCAAATTTGGCATTAGACACTTCCTACCTGTGTGATCCAGGACAAGTCACTTAGCCCCCATTGCCTAGCCCTTACCATTCTTCTGCCTTAGAATCAATACAGAATATTGATTCTAAGATGGGTTAAAAAAAGAATAGAAAGATAGGAAGGAGAAAGTTGAAAGGGCTTTAAAGGTCAAACCAAGAATTATGTATTTGGTTATGTGATCACAGGGAACCAATGGTTTTGATTGAGTATGAGTGGTGATGGAGGGCAAATTGGTTAGATCTGTGTTTTAGGATGATCACTCTTTTTCTTTATTCAAAGATATTTTATTTTATTTTCCCAATTACATGTAATAACAATTTTCAACATACATTTTCCAAAATTATGAGATCGAAATTGTCTTCCTCCCTTCCCTCCCCCTCTCAGAGATGGGAAGCAATTTGATTTGCATTATACATGTATCATCATGCAAGACATACTTCCATATTGGTCATTGTTGTAAAAACCACAACCCTACAATAAAACCACAAATAAATTAATGTGGAAGATAGTGTACTTTGATTAGCTTCAGACTCCAACAGTTCTTTCTCTGGAGGTGGATAGCATTCTTTGTCCATAAGTCCTTCAGAACCATCTAGAAAAGATCATTGTAATGATGAGAGTAGTCAAGTTTTCGCAGTTGATCATAGTACAGTATTGCTGTAACTACATATAATATTCTCCCAGTTCTGCTTATTTTGCTCTGCATTAGTTCATATAGATCTTTCCAGCTCTTTCTGAAAGCATCCTGTTCACCATTTCTTATACCACAATAGTATTCCATCACCAACATATACCATGATTTGTTCAGCCATTCCCCAATTGATGAACATCACTTCAATTTCCAGTCCTTTGCCACCACAAAAAAGAGCTGCTATAAATATCTTTTGTACAGTAGGTCATTTCCTCCTTTTAACATTCTCTTTGGTATATTGATCCACTAGTGGTATCACAGTCTTGAAGGGTGTGCACAGTTTTATAGCCCTTTATGCATAGTTCCAAATTGCCCTCCAGAATGGTTGGATCAGTTCACAACTCCATCAACAATGCGTTAGAGTTCCAATTTTGCCACATCCCCTCCAACATTTATCAATTGTCTTTGCTGTTATATTGGCCAGTCTTATAGGTGAGAGATGGTTCCTCATGATTGTTTTAATTTGCATTTCTCTAATCAATAGTGATTTAGAATTTTTAAAATATGATTATTAATAGCTTTGATTTTTTCATTTGAAAATTGCTTCTTCATATCCTTTGACCAATTGTCAATTGGGAAATGATTTGTATTTTTACAAATTTAACTTAGTTCTCTAACAATTTTACCTTTATTAGGGAAATTTAGGGAAGTTATAATTTTCCCCCAGTTTTGTTGTTTCTCTTCTAATCTTGGTTACATTGGTTTTGTTTGTACAAGGGCTTTTTAATTTAATATAATCAAAATTATTCATTTTACATGTTATAATGCTCTCTATCTCTTGTTTGGTAACAAATTCTTCTCTTCTCCAAAGATCTTCCAGGTAAACTATTCTATGTTCCCCTAATTTACCTGTGTTATCACTCTTTATATCTATATCATATATCCATTTTGGCTGAATCATGGTATATGGTATATTGGTTTATACCTAATTTCTGCCATACAGTTTTGAGGGACACCCACATTTAGTGAGTGTGACCTGGACAAAGATCCAAAAATAATGATCACTTTCCCAGCTGAGAGGAGGGTGGACTGGAATGAAGAAAGACTTTAGAAGAGAATACTAACCAAAGAACCAACAGGCTTTCTCAATAATCCAGACATGTGTTTATGGGAACCTGCAACAGGGTGGCAGCTGTATGTACGTAGAGGAACCCGTCTCCTCTACAATATGAGAAATATTGTGAAGATAGGGGGAAAAAAGACTTATTAAAAAGTTGGATATTTAAGGTGACTGAGGGGGAAGGATTGAGGATGACACCAAGGTTCCAAGACCATGTAACCAAGAGGATGGGGATACTTTTGATATTAAGAGAAAGGATGGGATGTAGGGAAGGAAGATAATGAATTCTGTTTGGAAAATGTTGAATTTGAAGTGTCCAATAGGCAATTGATGATTCAAGACTAGAGGCTAAGAGAGAAGTTAGGTATTGGAAGCCAATAAGAGAATAGATAAAAATCTGAGACTCCTCTTTTGACCCCTTTTGTGATTCTTGTGATTTCTTGTTGAAAAGTATTGTGGCCTTATTGAAAAGCTTTAAGTTCCTAGCAAACCTGAATTTAAAGGGTTAACACTGTTCCTCTTTGTCCAGGAATGCAGCTACAGCCAAGGCCAAAACTTTAGCAGGGACAATTCAACCCTGAGAAAAATATTTCCTGACTTGGCTTTCTGATAAGAATCTAGTCAAAATTCAGCCTTGGCCTTGGTCTGTTCTGAAGCCAGTGTTCTGTGTTTTGATATGACATAATTTGTAACTTCTGCGCATCTGCAAACTTTCGGGGGGGGGCGTTCTTTTGTGTGAAATGAGTCTTGAAAAATATATCATAAACTCCATACTCCTGGAGCCAGAGCTGGAAGTATAAGCTAAAAGACAACTCCCGTGTCCTTATTTCCTTATCAACTAAACTGTCCTTATCAGATTATCAGAGATGATAAAGAGATCTTGACAGTTAGGGCTAGATAAATAGATCTGAGAATCATCTACTTCTAGATATTAATTGAACCCATAGGATTTCATAAGACTGTAAAAAAAGAGAGAAGAGAAAAGGGCCCAGGATACAGCTTTGAGGGACACCCACATTTAGTGAGTGTGACCTGGACAAAGATCCAATAAAAGAGACTAAAAAGAATGATGAAGGTCTCAATGAATTTGCTCATGTTGCTTATTCAGCCTTTGTTGCTCTTTTTCTCCATCTCTTTATATAGTTTTTAATGACTCTCTCTGCTCCTATCAACCCTATTAACTCAAAGGTAGTCTCTTCTTATAAGCACTCAAAGCACTTTTATGTCTTTCTGACTGTACCCCCACATTCCACTTTATATTGTAGTTAATACATGTGCTTTTTCTCCCTTATTAGATTACAAGCTCCATGAAGGTGTTGATCATTGGATTCCCAACAGTATTTGGGAGTTTTCTCCTGTTTCTCTTCAGTAGGTATTCAGTTATATGTTTAATTATATCAAAGATTCTGATACTTATGATAATTCAGCCTATATGAAGACATTTTTGTCATCTTAAAAAAATTATTGATGCCTTTTATTTTTAAATCAGACATTCTCCTTTATATATTGCTCTCTCACCAGTGAAACATCTCTTGGAACAAAGAAAAAAGAAAAAAAAACAACTAGTAAGCAAAATCTGCTGATAGAAGAACCTTGCCTAGCAGTTACACTGTCTTTTTAGTTTTTTACCTTTCTACTCAAAGTAAGGAGTTGTGTTTCATCATTAATTCTTCAGAGTCAGAATCAGTCATTTCAATAGTGACAATTCTACTCCTTCTACTGCCATTGTTGTTTACATTATCATAGTCATAGTATATATCCTGGTTCTACTTATTTTACTCAGTGATGTTTCATATAAAATCTTTCCATAATTCTTTTCATGTATTCCTCATACTATTGTTGCTAGTCTTCAGATCTTCTTTTTTAAAAACTTATTGTTTAACATTATTTATCTATTGGGGAATGGCCTTCAGGATTTACCCTCAATAGTTAACAATAATCTTGGCCCATTGCTCTATGGGTGTTCTTTTCCCAATATAAGTCCAGGAAGATCCTAGAGTACTACAAGGAGAGATATGTTGGCTGCAAAGTTCAATACATTCAAAATTAAGCAGGTAGCATATTGTGACCATCACTTATTTGGTTCTTCATCATATAGTTCAGTTATTAAAAGTCAACAAAGTACTTGGCAAAACCACAGGACCCCAGATGTATGCAATATCCTCACTTACTATTTTTAAAGGTGTTCAGAATGTCTTTTCTGAAATACACATACAGCTATTGAGATGGTTAGACTATCCATTCCTTCATTTCCTGGAGCAGAAAAAAAAAATGCCCTGAAGTACCTTCTTTGCAGCTATACACTGATCATGTGTTTGCCGTCTACAGCACTGCAATCTCCTGACAATAAATAGTTTCTGACAGGCTAATGAAAGGGTCATTTTCAGTAGCATGACAGATAGGATTCTCTGCCTGGGGGAAACCATTTTTGCTTAGGTGGTATGGACCCTCTTAAATGTCAGAATATCTTCACCATTGTGAAAATTTTCCTCATATACATTTGATCACTTTTCAGTCCAATATTTTGATCCATTGGCTGTTTGATTGGAATATTTTTCAGGAATATTTTCCCCCTCTCATAGAATATTACATGATCAATGTGGCCAAGGAGATGACTCTTCAATTATCTGCTAGTATCAACATCAAATAAGGCATCAAACTTGGAGATGAATTGCTCACTAAGGGTGTTCATCAGTGTTGTGAAAAGTGTTCAGTACAAAGTTGAAGCAGAAGAGGGATTCCCTATTATTGATGATGCTCTCTAGATGATACTGTTCCTTCCTGGGAAGAGTGAGGAGGAAGGGTAATAATCATTTATTAAGCACCTGCTATGTCCCAGGCACCATGTGAAACGCTTTACAAAAATCTCATTTGATCTTCACAATAACCCTGTTGTTCAGCCATTTTCCAGTTGGGACCCCATTTGAGGTTTTTCTCAGAGTCGTTTGCCACTTCTCTGGCTCATTTTCCAGATGAAGAAACTGAGGCAAACAGGATTAAATGACTTTCTCAGGGTTGCACAGCTAATAATGGGCCAAGGCCAGATTAGAACTCATGAATAAATTCTTATTGACTCTACACTTGACATTTTATACACTGCACCATTTAGCTGCCCCCATAACAACCCTAGGTGGTTGCTATTATTATCCCCATTTTACAATTGAGGAAACTGAGGCAGAAAGAGGTGAAATGACAAAATTACACAGCTAGTAAAAGACTAAGCAGGGATTCAGACCTAGGACATCTGAATCTAAAATCCAGAATTCTTTCTCCAGTGTTGGATAGCATTTGAGGAAAGGGGTGATCCCAACTAACTCCCTGTCACAAAAGACAAGATTTTTAACATCAATATTTTCCTGGTGATGCCATATGGCTGTGAAACCACAATCACAGAAATGAATTCAATCCAATTCAACATGCATTTTTAAGTGCCTACTAGTGTACTACACTGAGCTAAGTGACAGAAGAAACAAAGTTGTAGCTGACCCAAACAGCAAAGAAAAGACGCATGATGAGTGTCTGTAAGTTATACTCTCTTGCCAATAATGTCTTATATCTGAAAAAAAAGACATAAAGACATTATCGAGAATATGTATGACTGGGAAAGGAGGTGGGATGATCACTAGCAAGAGTAAAGGAAAGCAGACAGACAGCCAACATCATGTATTCGTATCCAAAAAAAATTTATAAAAGCAGAGGAACAGATTTTTGGTGGATAATTTATTCAAAGTCATAAACAAATATCACAAAGGAGTAATTCCATTTCTGTTATTTCCATAGCTAGAGCCCTATCCTCACCCTTTTGGATCTCACGTCCATATAAATAGTCTTTCTACTTTCTCCCTGTCCCATACATTGCAACAATAATTATTTAATTCAGATAGCATCTTTGGGTGTCAGAGGATCTGAGTTCAAATCTTTTTTCTGATCAAGTCATTTAATATCTCTAGTCCTACATTTCCTAATATCTATATTGAAGGAGTTGGACTAGATGGCCTTTAGGGTCTCTTCCTGCTCTAAATCTATGCTGCTATAATCTTATGATCTTTACCATGTCACTATTGGCCATGGCGCTTTGCTCCCTCTTCCATCAAAATAAAATATAGCACTCTGGCTTTAAAATCCATCTATCACTCATATCCACCCCGCTCACATACAACACACATAACTGCCCTCATTGGATGATAGATTTAGAGCTGGAAGGGACTTCACAGGTCATCTAATTCAACTTTTTCATTTTACAGATGAGGAAATTGAGGACAAAAGAAATTAAGTGATTTGCCCAGGGTCATACAGGTATCAATCAATCAGCGTGCCATTATTAAACACTTCCTATGTGCCAGGCATCCTGTGAAGCACTGGGGAAACAAAGAAAAAGCCCAAAGAGACCATGCCCTCAAGGGAGCTTACATTCTACAGGGGGAAACAGCATACATAAATCAAAACCTAAGAGATAAATACAGAGTGGATGGAAAGTAACCTTAGACTGCTAATAGCAACAGGACCAGGAAAGACCTCCTGGGGGGAGGTGGTGCTTGAACAGAGCCCTAAGGACAATTGGGAATCTAAGAGTTGGTGGCTGGGAGGGAGAATGTACCAAGCACAGGGAAAAATCAGAATTACTTTTGAGTACAGGATCAAATGATCATACTTGTACTTTAGGTAGCTGAGGGAAGGATGGCTTGAAGTAGGGAGAAACTTGAGAGAGGGAGATTGATTAGAAGACTGTTGCAATAATTCAAAGGAGAGCTCATGTAGATCTGCCAGAACTCAGGTGGTGACTGTGTGAATGGAGAAAAAGAGATGAATGTTAAAAAGTATGGTAGAGAAAGCAATAAAAAGGTTGAGCAATGGATTAGGTATGTGGGGCTAATAAAAAAGAGGAATTGGAGATGACATCACAGTTATGAGCCTGGGTGACTGGCAAGATGGTGGTTCCCTCCATAGTAAAGGGACATTTCATATGAGGAAAGGGGTTAGGGAAAAATATGAGCTCTGCTTTGGATAAATTGTATTTGAGTTGTAGATTAGAAATGTAATTTGAAATACCAATACGAAGCTGATAGTGTTAAACTGGAGCTCAGGTGAGAGACTAAGAATGGATAACTAGAAGTGGGAATCATCTGCACAGAGATGATAATTAGATGCTTGGGAACTGATAAGATCACTGAATAAGAATATAGAGTAAAAAGAGAAGAGGGTTCAGGACAAAGTCTTGGGGAACATCCACAGTTATTGGGTAATGAGAGAGATATATATATCTAGCAAAAAAAGGGACTAAGGAGAAATTCAGGAGGAAAACCAAGAGAGAACAGAGTTGGGAAAATCCAGAGAGAAGAAAGTGTCCAGGAGAAGAGGTGATCAACAGTGTTAAATGCTGCAGAGATATCAAGGAAGATAAAGAACTGAGAAGGGAAATTAGATGTGTCAATTAAAAAATGGTTGGTTACATGGGAAAAAGTAGTTCCACTTGAAAAATGAAGTTTTGAAGTCAAATTGCAGTGCTTTTGAAGAAACTGAGAAAAGATGTACAGGAGGCAATGGTGATTGACATCTTTTTCAATGAGTTTAGCTAAGAATAGGAGGAGAAAAACAGAATGATAGTAGAAGATGGTATGATCTAGTGGATGTTCTCAGGGATGGGAGGAATTTAGATGTGTTTGTAGGTTGTAGGAAAGGAAAGAAAGGGAGAGAATGAAGGTTAGAGAGAGTGTAAATGAAGGTACAGTCTGCTGGAAAAGATAGAAGCAGATAAGATAAATTCTGTGTGTGTGTGTGTGTGTGTGTGTGTGTGTGTGTGTGTGTGTATGTGTGTGTGTAACATTTAAAGTTGTTCTGTCTAGAAGAGCCACCTCATCATTTGAGACTAGATTAGAGAAGGAGATAGTAAGAGATGATGTCAGAGGGTTGTGTGAGGAGGAGGAAGAAAGAAGAGGAGCTTTCTGGGGAATTGCCTCAATTTCTGGAGTAAGGTATGAGAAAAGATCATCAGCAGAGAGGGTTGGGGGTAGCATAGGCAAGAGCCTTGAGAAGAAAGGCAGTATTTCAGACCTGTATTCTTATTTGATGCAGCAGCTATTCTCATTTTAAATTCAGGTTGGCTTATTACTCCTAGGATGACTTCTATCCTTCCACTGCCTCTCTCTTCCTTTTCACCTCCCTTCTATGCTTCATTTCCTACTGGAAGAAAGAAAGCTACTTGAGGATAAGCACCATCTTTTCACTTCTATCTTGCATCACTTTCATTTCTTCTTGTATCACTTTCATTTTTCTTTCCCACTTTTCCTCTGCCTCTCTTAATTGGGTTTTGAAGTCTTTTTTTTATTTCTTCCAGAATCTGAGTCCAATCCATATTTTTCTTTTGGATTATGCATGTGTTTCTTTTGCTTTCACTGTCCCCTTCTCTGTCTGTACCTTGCTCTTTGTCTTTATAAAAATTCTTTAGAGTTAGGTGCTTTTTTGTTGTTTGCTCATTTTTCCTATCTAATTATAGGTAGGCTTGGGGGGATGAAGTGATGGTCTGAGGGCTGGGAGCTCTGACAGCCCCCTCCCCCTCTAGATGATGATAGCTTAAAGACTTGCCTCAGGCTTAGGTGTAAGCTTTTGATCTCACTCTGATTTGATCAGGTCAAGGGCTGATCAAATTCTAGCCCCAGGCTTACGCTCAAGTTTTTTGGTTTCACTGTGTACTTGTTCTAATCAGGCACACCCTTGACTGTCTTGTCTTGGAGTTCCACCCTGAGCTTTAGGCAAAAAGATCAGTACTTACTATTTAGTACTATCAGTTACCCCAAAGTATGAACTAAGCCCTTATCCCAAGCCCAGACTAGAATTCCCTAGGCTGGGGGCTCCAGACTTCTCCAAAGGTTTGAAATTTCAAGGGGTATGGTTTGGCTTTTTTTTTTTTTTTTTTTTTTTTTTTTTTTTTGCCCAGGCAGGGTCTCAGATCTGGATGTTGGCTTAAGCTTAGGTTCTGAACCTTGGACAGTAGATGTGGGGTGGGGGTGTGTGGCTTGCTCTTCTCTCCTTGGTACAGCTTCTTGCTGGGTATGCTTTCCTCTCACCCCAGTACCCCAGATGTTCTTTTTCTACCTTTTGGGTTTTTCTTTCTTTGAAAGTTATTTCACTCTTTCTCCTTATTGATTCTTTCACTCCTGTATTCATTTTGTGGTGATATTTTAATCTTGGTCAGAGAGGATTTTTTCCATTTGAATTTATATCACCAGTACTTTGAATGTTGCCTGGCACATAGGAGGCTATGTACACATACAATATACTAGTAGAGAGGCACCTAATTACTATTTTCTCTCTCTCCCCCTCCTTCTCTTCCCTCCTTTCTCTCTCCCTCCCTCTCTCTCTTTCTGTCCCTCCACTTCTTATCTGTCTATCTGTCTATCTCTCTATCCCTACCTACCTACCAACCTATCTATCAAAGCCAGAATTCACAGAAGTATAGAACTTCATATCTGGAAGGGTTTATCCAACACATATCACTTAAAGAATCTCCACCATGACCTAACTGACAAGTGATCATTCCATCTTTGAATAACACTAATGGGAAGGAACCCACTATGTCTCACTCAGGGCTATGCCAGATCTAAGCCATACAAGATGGTAAGAGACTTTTCAATGTAAACATTCATATCTCATGAATGTTCACTTTTCAATGTAAGCTTTCATATCTCATGAATTGGCAAATGCAACAAATGAGAACTTGATTTGTGGTTTTCTTGTCTAGACTTAAGAAAGTGATGGAGAAAATGTTAATAATGCAGATTAAAATTAAAAAACATTCTGTGTACACTTCATTGGAGAGCTGGTAGTTAGTCATTTACCAGCACGTTTCTGCTCCCCTACTACTTCTGGATAGTTCTAATTGTCTGGAAGTCTTTCCTTGCCTTCAAGTCCAAATTTTTCCTCTTTGCAGTTTCCCAAAGACTTCTCATTCCAATTTCAGTGCTCTTTACAATGTGCTATGCTACCTCATCTGCTAAATCCTGAGTCAGATTTTCTTTTCAGCCAAGCAAATGGGTTTGTCATCCTATGAACATACGCTGCCTTCTCTTGACTCTTAGCTATTACATATGCTAGTTTTTCTTTCAAGAACTTCCTTTTATTCCTCTGGGCCAAATTGTGCCTCTCATCCTTCAGAATTTTACTTAGTACTCCCCTCTACAATGGCACCTTTCCAATCTAGCCCCATGTAAGTCAGATTGTTCCCAGTAGTCTCAATAACTGTTATTCTTCCAATCATATCCACTTTTTTACATTTAATTTTGAGTACAGGTGATGGCCTTACTGTTTTATTTGGATTTGGTTTTTCTTTCTTTTTTTTGTATGTCATTTATATTTACTGATTTTTTCTTTATTTTTTTTTTACTTTTCTAGAAATACTTAACAGTTGACACTCCTCGGTTCAGATACCTGGTGAACAACTATCCCAGGTTTAAGATATTTTATGGGTCCACATTTTTAATGATTTAGCTCATGAACCCCTACTTGTAGTTTTGCCTTCAAAGTCAGGTAGCTGTAATACTTTGCTCAAAACAAAAGCATTTGTTAAAATGACATAGCACAAACATTCGTAACAAAACATTTCATCCATAAAACATAGAATACACATTCTTATAAATACTGCATCAGTAGGAAAAGTGGACATGTTCAACTAGAATTTAATGGTAGAGAGGCAAACATTTAGAAAACACATGACCAATGAAACTTGTTTCATTAATACTAGAGGGACCTAATGTCTCTCACTTCACATCCTCATCTTTTCTCTTGGATGCCGATGAGGTACTAGGACTTATTCCCCTCTGAAGATTAACTTCAACCTGCTAGAATTAACTCTCTACTTGAGACCTAATTTTCCTGGAGTCCTACTTTCTAACAGGCACGACATTACTTCCTGAATGTATTAATACACTGCAAAATATCATTGTAAGTGGAAGGAAAAAATGATGAGAGAGTAATTGTCTCTTTCTCATGAGAAACGAGAATAATTTTCCTCTCAAGAACTGGGTTCTTCTCTGACTGGATCTCTTCTCAATTTCCAATTGATGAACCTTTCTCAACTGAAGAGTTCCTTCTGTCTTGGATGACTTCTTAGAGTCTACAGAGGTGGCTGACTTTTTAAAGGGCACCAGGGATGTAGCTGATCCTTAGCTAGACAATGATGATCTGCCCCGTAATTGTGAAAGAATTTCATACCTCTTAAAGGAGCAATGAGTTATAACACTTCTTCACACTTATATTACAAGCTGTGAATAGACTATTCCCATTCATACTTGACAAAGTCTGCAAATAAGTCTGAGAAGTTCAAGGTGTCCCCTTTCTTTGGAAGATATAAAATGATGTACTCCGAATCCAAAAGGGGCTTTACAAGGTAATATCAGCCCCTTTCATTCTATAATTTAATCAAATGAACTGGGTAAACTTAACTAATCAAAGGTTGCCTAGTCAACAAATCCTGCTCCATCCCCTTAATTACATTATGATTTGGGCATTTATTCCTCTCTGCAGAGAAATCCTCATCTGTTAGCTATATGTCAATGTCATTTAGTTAGAGCTCAGTTAAGAAACAGGAAACATCAGTAGAAAGTGCTTTGTCAGTACTAATGCTAGGAGATTTATTCTCTTCAGTCCTAGGACTGTTGCTTATGAGTATAAATAAAAAAATATAACCTCATGTGGTTCACATCTCTGGGTTTCAGTTTTCACATCTGTAAAATGAAGAGGTTCTATTAGGTGATCTTTATGGTACTTTCAACTTTTAATGTCAACCAAAGAGGATGTTCCAAAATGTACATAATAGCATCCATACTCATTTAATCACAGAATCACAGAATTTAAGCACTGCAAGGGGCTATGTTATCCACCTACCCAAATATCTGCTTGAAAGGAATTTCATTTATAATATATCTGACAAGTAGTCATCCTGCCTTTACTTAAAGCCCTGCAAAGACAAGGAACCAAACACTTCTTAATAGCCCATTTCATTTTTGATAGTGCTCAAGTTTGGAAGGTTTTTTTGTTTGTTGTTTTCCCTTGACATTGAGTCTAAACTTGCTTCTTTGCACCTTCACTGGTAAACCTGCTTTTGTCTTCTAGGGCAAATAGAAAAATTTTAGTCTCTCTTCTCCATGACAGCCTTTCAAAAATGTGAAGGTAGCTCTCATATTCCCCCTAAACCAGTGATGGGCAAACTACGGCCAAATTGGGGGTGGTGGTAAAAGGAGGGGGCCCCTGCAATGTTCTATCCAGCCACTTGACATTATTCCTAATCAGACGAATACAATGAGTAGGATACAATACAATGAAACTTTGAAAGAGTTGCCTTAGAAACAGACTAACAGATGAGCATCTCCTTTACTTTGACCCCCTCTTTAAAAAGTTTGCCCATCACTACTCTAAACCATTTTTACTCCAGGTGTTCCTTGAGGATCCTTCAGTAATTTTTATGAACTCAAGGTCCTTTGACCTCTTGTTTATACTCTTCTGGATGTTCTCTAACTTATTAACATCCTTCTAATAGATTTGCACTCAGAATTAAACACAATATTTCCCATGTGTACTAACTATGGTAGAGTATAGAAATTCTATTTCCTTTTTGGTTCTTAAAACTATGCTTTTCTTAATACAGCCCATGAAGACAATAACTTTAAAATTTTTTTTTTCTTTCATGACATAGCACTGACATTTTTGAGTTTGTAGTACACAGAACTTTTTCAGACAAATTACTTTCTAACTATGCTTCTCCAATCCTGTACTAGTGAAAAACTGATTTTTTGGACCCAATGTAAGGTTTTGCATTTATTCCTGTTGCATTCATCTTACTAGATTAGTCCAGGAATCTAACTTTTGAAGATCATTTTGGACCTTGATTTTGCCATTTGGTGTAATAGCTATCCCCTCCCAGCTTTGTGTCATTTGTGAATGTGATAAGTATGTCATTTGTGCCTTCTTCCACATGCTTAATAAGAATAGTCAACATCACAGAGTCAAGCATAGATTTCTCAAAGATTTCCCTGAAGACTACCTGCCAAGGTAACATTGAACCATTAAAACTCTTTCAGTATTGCTATTCGACTACTGCTGAATCTACAGAATTATATTAATATCTTGTCCACAAGTCTCCATTCTGTCCGCAAGGACAGTTATTTAGCTATTTATGCTGCACATAATTCTAACAAACCTCAGTTACTTCATTCCTATACCATTAGCATATTAGAAAAATTATATGAGCTAGGGGGAATAGAGACTGCTCCAGGAAGGCATCTTAACAACTCTGGACAGTATTTTGCAAATCCTTAAGGATAATATGCATGTCAGCTATTACCTTTCCCTTTTCAGTCTGCCTTATGTCCTGTTTTGGGAGGGCCCCACTATCTTCTAAAAGTCAGGTTTAAAACTTTAGCATTTTTCTTGAATTTTCATAGAATCACAGAATTGTTTAAGGATGTTGTAATCCATCTTATCCAACCAATTACCAAAGGGAATCCCTCCTCTAATATATCCACTATGTGGTCATATGGTACCTTCTTAAAGATCACAATAGGAAGGAATCCATTATCCTCTTGAGGCAGCCTATTCTGTTTTTAAGAGTGCTAATGTCCTTCTCTCTCACTCCTGTGATATCCAATTAGTTGTCAAGTCTTGTCTATCCTAACCTCAACTAAATGTCTTATATCTGTTCCCTTCTCTCCAGGCACATGACCACCATTCTCTTTCAAACCCTCTCCTGTTTTGCACCTGGGTTTTTGCTATTGCCTTTTAATTAGACTTTTGGCTTCCCCTTTCTCCTTTCTCTAAGCTATCCTTGATATTTTTGACAAAATAATCTTCCTAAAGCAATCTGGATATATTGTATTTCTTCTTGAGCATCTTCAGTAGCTCCTAAATCTTCAGTTTGGCATTTAAGTTTCTTCCCAGTGTGGCTTCTATCTACCTTTCTTGGCTTATTTCTCATTATTCCCCTTTACAAATTATACAGTTCTATCCAAATACTTGTTCTCCAAACTTGGCCCTACGTCTGTCGACTTCCTACCTTCACACAAGCTGTCCCTAAAGCCTGGAAGGCATTTCTTCCTTTTCTCTGCCTCTCCATGTCTTATCTTCTTTGGTACTGGCTAACATGTTGGAAGGCTTTCTAATCCCCCTAATTATTAGTTATCCCTCCTAAAAAATGTGATTTTTAAAAACTGTTTATCTGCTTTATAGTTTTAGTAGAATATAAGCTATTTGTAGACTGGTGCTATTTTTAATGTGATCCCTATATCTGTGCACCTAATATAATACCTTGCACATTTCATTGGGGAAGGGTGTATGTGTGTGCATGTGCATGCGTGTGCGTACATGTGATTTTATTATATAGTGAACTGCTAGTGTAAAAACTCTCTCCACTAAAATATATTGGTAACTACTTAGCTAAGTATTTGAATTTCCTCAAAGTCATCCTGCTAGTATGGGTCAGAGACAGTCTTTGAATTCAGATTTCCTTGAATTCAAGGTTAGTCCCCCTGTGCCATGGTGCATGCTTCTGCCTTGCAGAGAGTAGGCTTTTAATAAATAATTATTTGCTTGGTTTGGGACTCATTAGAATTGAAAACAGGGAAAGGGACAGAAAAATATAAAAAAAAATTTTTTTTACGAAGCACAGTAACATAGGACCGTTTAATATATAGTCCTACATAGCTTGATGGCATTTCTGTATTACAGGGTAATAATTGATATTCTCAATGACCCTGAGGTGCATCATCAAGACAAGATTAAATTAAATTTGGAATGCATTGTTTAAGAAGGTAGGGGAATACAGAATACCTTTTAGAAACGTTTGTCTCAAAGGATTACATTTTTTAGGGCAAAAAGGTCTGATGCACTCTAGGAAAGGTCAAACCAGAATGACATTTCTTGAAAGTTTCTGACAGCTTCTTTATGATATAAATTTGTTCATTCCGTATTCTCCATCAAGTTCCAAGCTGCAGGGAAACTGTGGGGTTGCCTTCTACCGCCTTTAATACTGTGACATAAAAGATTGCGTGTTGGACTTGAAGGTTAAAAGTCCTGGATTCTAGTTCTGCCTCAGACATTTGCTAAAACTGAGTGATAGCCCAGTGATAAACTGGGCAAGGAACTGAAACTCAACCCCAGTTTTCATCATCTATAAAATGGAAATACAAATAGTATCTAGAACAGGGTGGTTTTGAGACTCAAACTGACTTTGTGTGTGTGTGTGTGTGTGTGTGTGTGTGTGTGTGTGTGTGTGTGTGTGTCTATGTNTGTGTGTGTGTGTGTGTGTGTGTGTGTGTGTGTGTGTGTGTGTGTGTGTACTTTGGGAGGTTTAAAGCACAAAATAATTGTTACTGTTGCTCCTACTACCTCCACCCCAATCATATCCATGACTATGGCAGTTAATATATTACATTGCATAAGGTGGAAAGTTCCTGAATATTACTATTTGCTTGGTAATTTCTTTTCCCAAATCCTACTGTTTTCTTTCTTTCTTTCTTTTCTTTCTTTCTTTCTTCCTTCCTTCCTTCCTTCCTTCCTTTCTTTCTTTCTTTCTTTCTTTCTTTCTTTCTTTCTTTCTTTCTTTCTTTCTTTCTTTCTTTCTTCTCCCTTACCTTCCATCTTAGAATCAATACTGTGTATTGGTTCCAAGGCAGAAGAGGGAGAAGGGCTAGGCATTGGGGGTTAAGTGACATGCCTAAGGTCACACAGCGAGGAAGTGCCTGGAGCCAGATTTGAACATAGGACCTCCCATCTCTAGTTCTGGCTCTCAATCCACTGGGCCACCCACTGCCCCCTCAAATCCCATTATTTCAAAATGTGACCATTGACCATTATGCACCTACTATGTTCCAGGCATGATTCTTGAATGGGTATACAAAGAAAAAAGAAAAAGGTCCTTGATCTTTAAGAGTTGGCATTTTATTGGAACTTAATGGAGAAAACAGAATGAACAAATTTATATAATGATGAATTGATTATCTATCCTTAAGGAATATATGGAAAACAGGGATTGGCATGGATATATCTGTGATATTAGAGATAGTCTACATCCTGGCAATGCATGATGGTCAAAGCAGGAGTCGAAGCAGAGGTCAGTTGAATGAGAAGTGAGATGGCACATCTTTGGTACCCACCAATTTGGCTCTGTCCTAGGACTCAGATCACTTTGAGTCAATTCTCTCTCTCAGGCTGTATGTGGAACTGCTCAAGACGGTCTTGCCCTTGTCTGATTCCTCCCATAAATGGTCCATGGAAAATCAACTCATTAAGTTTGAGCCCTTCTGTTAGTTAATATTTCATGATCACCAGTACAGAACTCAGGCTGTCCACCTGGGGTGGGTTATAAGATGGACCTACTTTCCTTTCAAATCATGTATCTCCTTTATAATGGAGTTTATACCACTTCTCATACACAAGTCATTGTTGGAAGCACGATGTGGCCTGATTATCTCCACCATGCGTCATTCTGTGCCCTTTGGGTCATTTGCAATTTCAATGATTTGCAGCCACATAGCATCATCAGAAGAGCATTGGTATTAAAAAGATGGGCTTTTTGTGTCAAAGAGCAGCTTGGGATAAGCGAAAGGACTGCAATTTCCCCAAAACAATGCAGCCCACTCTCCTCCTCCTATTCAATTCTGGGTCCAGTTCATTGTCCATCTGCAGTGTCTGTCCAGATGTACGGCTGGACTAAATTAATGGGCTGCCCATCCAACTGTATCTCATAATGTGATCCATGTGCATTCTATAGCCACTCAGTTATGCCTGCGTGTTTGCCAGGTCAATCTCTTTCAGGAGACTCTTTCAAATTCTGGGACTGGATGAAATCAACAAAATGCCACCCCCAAAGTGGAGGAGCCATATGACCTTTCCATCTATGAAGAGCTGCTCCTCTATTTGGAATGTCCATAGAACATCCTTGATTGTCAATGGCAAATAATTTTGGTGAATTTAGGTCTCCTTGATAAATGCTTTGTTGAAAGAGATAACTAGAGGATCCCTGGTGAAAGTTATCTCCCTTGTTGCATCTCAAGGAAAACCTGTTATGTAGAGATGGATGCATGGAATCCCTGCAAAGATATATTATCATCATAACAAACCATGTTGGATCATGGGCTGGTGGGGGGTGGGGGAAGAGAGTATTAAGCACCTACTATGTGCCTGGCACTATGGTAGGTGCTTTATAAATATTATTTCATTTGATTCTCACAGCAACCCTAGGTGGTATGTGCTGATATTATTGCCATTTTACGAAACTGAGGTAGACAGAGGTTAAGATGACTTTTTCCAGGGTCACATGGAAGTCAAGTGTTTGTGGCTAGGGTAGAACTCAGATTTTCCTGATTTCAGGTCCAGCTCTTTTTAGACCATCTATGACCAGGGACTTGGGAGAAAACTTGTTAGGAGAGTACCATTCAAACTTAACTTTACTCTGCAGTCAAATATTTTTGTAAAAAAACCAAATAGCCTATGCCCTTTGGATCTTGCATTCTCTTTATCTTTCGTTTGTATTCTAGAGTCAATTTAATTGGTATAAGTAATCTCCTGGTAAGAAAACTCCCTTTACCAATGTAATCAGCAACCATTCTGCATCCTACGGTCTTGGAGAGTTGCCTGGATTGTCCTGGTCTTAGAGCTGGGCTATCATTTTTTCTTCTCTTAGAGGAAGGGAGAAGAGAGAAAAAAAGAATAAATATTTTAAAATACCTACTTGGTGCCAGGCAATAGGCTAAGTGTTTTTAACAGTCATCTCATTTGATCTTCACAATAACCTTGAGAGGGAGATGCTATTATTATCTCCATTTTATGGTTGAGGAAACTGAGGCAAAAAGAAGTGGATGGACTTGCCCTGGATGACATACCTAATAAGTATCTGAGGTCACATTAAATTCTGATCTTCCTGACTCATGTCCAGCTTTCTAACCACTTTGCTAGATAATAACATCTACCATTTAATTTTTGTCATAACAAACTACTGCTTTAGAGGACCCCATGAATTCTAAAAGCAGTGAAAACTTGCTAATGTAAAGTTAAAAGAAATGCATTCCATAAAGGATTCTAAATGTGGCTAGTTTTAAGCAATTCTTCATTATTGAATTTGGGATGACCAAGCGAGAAGTAAGAAGCACTGATATATTTTCAATTAGACTCCACTGAGACATCCTCAGTCAGTTTCACATTCATCTTGTAGTCCTTGCCATGATTTCTAAGCTTTTTAGATATTTATTTTTTACTTTGTAAAGTAACCTGATATGAAGAATGTCAATTGAGTTACTTTAAATTTTTTTTTAACTTTCAAACAAACACTAATTTGGTTTTAATAAGGAATTTAATTTCCTTTTCCTTTTTTTTTTGTCTAGATTTGTGATTTCATCTGTATAGGCAACCACCTGGTGAGGAGAGACTCCTACCAACAGTGATCAGCAATTACTGTGTAACTTATAGTCAGTCTTTCACTAAGAAAGACTGGTTGCCTGGAGCACCAGAAAGTTAAGTGATTTTCTCCCTGTTGCTATACTCTGTATCTTTTAGACAATTGTTTTGCTATAAAGATTTGTGGAGCGTTATCTGTGAAAACCTCCGAGTTCCTGTGTCATATATATATTTTTAAATCTAGGATAATCCTGGATACTTTGATGCTAATAAATATTTGGTAGAGAAGAGAAAGCAGATATACTAGTAGGTAATTTGTTTGGTTACTGCCTTTTGGTAATAATATCACATCTAATACCTCCCTACCCCATTCTCTCCTATTTGAGATATCTTGAAAATTGATAATTCAATTCTTCTAAAATTGTGTAACTTATGGAACATATTTCTTCAATGTGTGCCTTAGGTTAGGTCTAACTGCTTTCCTGACTTCATTTTCTAAATGTCACTTTTACTTTCTCTTATAAAACACTAGATACTCAGATGTTAGCATAGCTGTCATAATTTTCCTGTCACAGATGATTGGAGTACACCGTGATGGAAATTGGGAAATCTGTTCCATTTTACATCTCTTTGTTATCTTCTCAACTTCATATCTAAATGCTCTTGGAACAATCTGGCTTAGTTGGGTCTTATACCAAGTTTTCTGTAGAGTGTTTTCTTTTCCAGTGTATTTTCGTTTTTACTGTGTAGAGTGAGACCACTATGACCTATTAAGATCCTGCCCTGCCACCTCTGCTAGTAGAATGTGAGTGTGTTAGGGGCAAGGAGTATTTCATTTTTATCTTTGTATCTCCAGAAGGAATGGACACGAAGGGAGCCTGTGTGGCCAGGAGACACAAGTGGAAGGTACTCACTGAGAACAAATCTATAGAATTGTAGCTTATCCTGTTCATCCTGCAGTAAAACCACAATGTCTTCTGGTTTCCAAAGAGATTTTACAAGAGGACAGAGACAAGAACAAGACCTTCCTGATTAGTCCCACATATACCCTGAGGGAGAGGATAATATGATAGACTGAGACCTAGGACAGAGCTGACTTGGCTGAGGGTGACTACCTCGGATGTACCATGTCACCCTTTTATAACCAGCCTGGCCCTGGGATTTTATGGAAATACGACATATGCCCTGCTACTGCAGAAGTACCATCCTGCTCTCCAGATACTTCTCAGGATAGGCAATCAAATCACCATTGGCTCCACTCCTGGGAAGGACCTGACAAACGATTGCCAACATAATTGTTCTTGTTTGAATGGACTTTGGTTTGTCCATTTTCTTTCTGAAATATGGGGTCCAGATCTGAGTGTAGCATTGCAGATCTGATCTCACCAGCATCCAGTGCTGAAGGGAAAAACACTTCTTAAATTTTTGACACTGCATTTCTATTAATTCAGCCTAATATGGCATTGGTTTTGTTTTGTTTTGCTTTGCTTTGCTTTGCTTTTTGGCTTCCATGCTGTACAATTGACTCAAATTCAGCCTAGAAAAAACCCCGAAACTGTTGGATCTGTGTTAAGTAAATGGCTGGTTATGTTAAACCAGTTCATGTCTCAATCCCACATTGTATTTTTAAAGTTGTTTTTTTTTTTTAATCCAAGCATCAGAATTTTCCTGATCTTCATTAAATTTTCCCTTAGTAGATTTGGTTAATTGTTCTAGCTTATTGTGCTTTATTCTAATCCCTTTTCTTTTGTCCAAGGCATTAAACTATTCCTTTCTGCTTTGTGCCAACTTAAACTTTGAAAAACATGCTATACGTACCCTCATTCAAGTTATGAATACAAATGTTGAACAGCACAGGGCCAAGGACAGACTGCTGGAGCAAACCATTAGAGACTTCCCTTTGAATCTTTGAGTACCCCATTGAGACTCTTCCTTCTCTTTCCCTAAGAGACTTAGATCCTATCATTGCTATTCTTTAGGTCTATTCATTCATTCAAACATTTCTAAATTCAATTAGCAGAACTATCATCTATCTACACTTCTCCATTTTGCCCCCCAAAATATAAAGTCACAAGATTACTGCATTTAGTGATGAAAAGGGCTTCAGAGATAATCTATACCAACCCCTGTTAGATGAGGAAATTGAGAATAAAAAGAGGAATTGCCTTAACAAAGATCACACAGGTAGCAGAATATTTTCATATTTGAATATTCAATACTATACTATTATGATGCCTGCCTAGGCAAAGGGTAAGAACCCTCCCCACTCAATCAGGAGTTGGACATTTTGCCTCTTTCTCATTTGTGAAACTGGGAACCAAATTGGAACCACTATGACCTTCCTAATACTTCTAGAAGTATTAATTCTCTGCTTTCCAGCAGCATATAAAATTAATGGTTAAGTAGATTCAAACTCCAAAGTAAAACTTAAAATATCTTTATGGGGAAGGAGAGGAAGGGAATAGTTTTTTCATTCATTCATTCATTCATTCATTCATCCATTTATTCATTCATTTATTTATTTGTTTATTTGGGATAAGTATTTATTAAGAACCTACTATATGATGGGCATTCTATTAAGTGTTTTACAAATATTATTTCCTTTATTCTTCACAGTGATCTTGGGAGGTAAATACCATCATGACACTCATTTTACAGTTAAGGAAACTAAGACAAATGAATTTAATTGACTTGCTCAGAATCACATAGCTAGTAAATGTCTCAGGACTTTGATCTCAGATTTTCCTGACCCTAAGCTCAGTGTTCTATTCATTGTGACACCTTGCCATAGTCATGTTACCACCAAATGAATAATTCTAGAAGTAATGATAATATCAAGTTGAAATAAAGCTTCTGGTAATAGACTTTTGAAAATGCTTTGCTGGGGCAGCTAGGTTGCTCAGTGGAGAAAAACAGATTTAGAGACAGGAGGTCCTAGGTTCAAATCTGTCTTCAGACACTTCCTAGTTGTATTATCCTAGACAAGTTACTTAATCCTAATTTCCTAGCCCTTACCACTCTTCTACCTTGGAACTGATACTAATTGATACACTGATTCTAAGATGGAAGGTTAGGATTTAAAAAAAAGAAAAGAAAAGAAAATGCCTTGCTGGAAACTATCTTTTATTTCCCAGACAAGTAATCTCATCAAATATGCAGCTAAGTGGAATAATGGATAGTATATCAAGCCTGGAATTGGGAAGACTCCTCTTCCTGAGTTCAAATTTGGCCTCAGACACTTACTAGTTGTGTGACCCTGGGAAAGTCACTTAATGTTTACCTCATTATCCTCATCTGTAAAAAGAATTAGAGAAAGAAATAGCAAACCACTCCAGCATCTTTGTAAAAAAGAAAAAAAACCAAACACCCAAATAGGGTCACAAAAGCTGGACATGACTGAACAAATCTTATCAAAACAAGGCATGAGTTTAGATCTGAAGGGACCCATTCTTCATTAACTTGTGATGGCTTTTAGTTGCCATCGCTTCCTTTTCTGAGTTCTGAAAAACAATCTCTTTAATAATGTCTTAAAATTTTTAAATTAGGATTGAAATTGAGCACATGGTTTACTACCTTTCTTCTTTTGAAAATAGTCTTAAGATATGTCCACCTTCAATACCCAACACGTCTTTTCCATTATCCATGATTTTTACAGAAAGATCATTGATTAGGTCATTAATCACATCAGTCCCTCCTCCTCCAACTCCACCTTCTGCAAGTCCCTTAAATGAAGTTCTTTCTTTCTGGTAACCAGTTTTCATTTAGGACAGCTAGATAGCAGATCCTCAATTATCTTGACTTCCAACAATTTTTTAACCACTTCTCATCTGTTTTCCCAGTCTGAATACCATTTTTCTTGTTAAAAAACAATGAGCTTCTTGATAGCAAAGACTCTCTTTTGCCTTTCTTTGTGTTCCCAGCATGTAGATCCTGATATGTAGTAGGCGCTTAATAAATGTTTATTGACTAAACTTTTCCCACCTGTCCAGTCTTCTTACACTTACTCCTCTTGATACACAATAATATGCAGTGATACTGGCCTCCATGCTCCCAAATGTGCATTTTCACTGACTATACCCCAAATTTGGAATGTTCTCCTTCTTTACCTTCTATCTACTATCTTCCCTGTCCTCTTTCAAGACTTAATTCAAATCTTTCTATCTACTATCTTCCCTGTCCTCTTTCAAGACTTAATTCAAATCTTTTCCTGGAAGCCTTTCCAGGTCCTCCTTACAGTTGATGCCAGCTCTGAGATTGTCTCTAGTTTATCTTGTGTCGTTTGCACGTTGCCCCTCTAATTTGATCATGAGCTCCTTGAGACCAAGCACTGTTTTGGCCTTTCTTTGAATCTCCACTGCTTAGTATATGGCCTGAGACATAGTAGGCATTTACTAAATGCTTATTGATTTGAATTAACTCTTCTCTCAGGAGAGCTAAAGAATCTTATTCTGTTATCCTTAGCATTCATTGCCAGACAGCTTGTTGTGAGATTCAGCACTTCTAAAACTACTCTTACATTGTAGTCCATCCTTGTTTTTAGCTTTAGTTACCTGCTCTTGCTTTAATCTTCTGTACATGCTTTCCCCCCCTTTTTAATCTAAGTTGGTCCCTGAGTTCTCTGTGCATATTGATCAGTCTCTGGAGATCTCTTCTCCATGGAAATTGTTTTTGCGTCATCAGATTTTTGTTCTTAAGAGCAGTCTATACCTCTGGGATCAATTTCTGCTTTAAAATTTTAGCCCTTGGGATGTTTCTTTTCCTTATTCTGTACTCTTTGAAATCTGTACTCCTGAAATCTAGGTGGTGCACCAGACTCTGCTTAAAATTTCCCTCTTTAACTCTTATAAAATAGAAGATAGTTTGATCACTTCTTTTCAAGATTCCAATTGTTTCTGCTTTGGCAACGAGTTCTTTCTTACTGATTAGAACTAGGTTAAGGGTAAGTCTTTCCCTTTTTACTTTCTACATATTTTGAAGAATAAAATCATTAAGGCAAATCAATAACTTGTCAGCTCTTCTATTTTTATAAAAGGGGCCTATAAAAACTGTGGATACTTTGTCCCCATGATTATAGCATATTTCTGTGATAGGTTTTTGGTATGATTTCCAAATTTACATTTTGTGTCTCCCTCTGGCTGGGTAGTCCAAAATTGTAGTTCCCCAAAATATTGCTTCTCTTTCTCTCTTCATTTATCTTTATCTAAAAACATTCTGGAGGAGAATTGTAGGAAGATGGTAGAATAAAGCAGGAAATTACTAACATCTCCAAAATTTCCTCATAAATAATTTAAAACAATGCCTCAAAAAGAATTTTTAAATGGCAGAAATAATTAAAAGTTGGGTTAAAATAGTTGTCCAGCCTAAGACAACTTGAGATGACTTTAGGAAAGGTCTGATCTTTAGGGTAGTGATATACACTGATTGAAGAATATCTCCAGGTAGATCCCTTTGAATAAATTTTAAAAACCTTAGGGGAAGCTAAATCCAAGGTAGCCCCAGTTTCAGGAGCTTTCCCCATATGGACTTTGTGGGATCTGGGTAGCTGATCAAGTGCAGGGTCCAGGTACACTGACCACCCCAATTCTAAGCTATGACTCTGAGTGAAGAGAAATGAGTAAATGCTAGTGAGTGTGGTTGAAGAGGGACAGGGCCTCTGTTGGCTGTGGTCATTTCCAGGAAAATGGAGTCTCTGGTTTCCAAGGCAGAGGAGCAAGATGATGCTTGAAGCCCCAGTTGGGACTATAGAAAATAAGACCATTTGCAGTGGCAACTGTGCTAGGTGACCTAGTCCTGGCTCGGAAGCAAAGAGGAATACTTGAAGTCACTCATAGAGTTATAGACTAAGGCATAAGCTATGGGAGCAGTGATCACACATGGCCCTGGATTAAAGAAATTGGAAAAACCAAAAGTTCAAAGGTCCCTTGATAGAACTCAGAAAATAATAGAACGAACAGCTAAATTCTGAGACATTATCAACCTAGCAGCAGAGCCCAACCCTAACATAAAATTAACAGCTAAGAAATAGATCACTTAAAAATGAATAAACAAAAGAGAAAGAATTGAAACATAGATGGCTACTGTGGTAAATACTAAGTTCAAACTCAGAAGAAAACATCAAAGTCAAAACTTCTACTTATAAAGCTTCAAAGAAAAATGTAAAATGATCATAAACCCAAAAAGAGTTGTTGAAAGAGTTTAAAAAGGTCTTTAAAAGTCAAATAAGAGAGGTTGAAGAAAATTGGGGAAAAATAAGATTAATGCAAGAAAATCAAGAAAACTATGAAAACAAATTTAACCAATTGGAAAAAGAGATACAAAACTTACAGAAGAGAATAACTCCTTAAAAATTCAAATTGAACAAAGGTAGGTTCATGACTTTATAAGACACTAAGAAGTAAAAACAAAATCAAAATAATGAAAAAATTAAAGATTGAGGAGGGACAGTATAAAAATTTTTGAAATACCTGAAAATTATGATAAAAAGAGTTTAGATGCTATATTTATAGAAATTATTAGAGAAATTACCCTGAAGTTTTAGAACTAGGGAGTAAAATGGAAATTAAAACAAAACAAAACAAAACACCAATCACTAACCAAAAGAGATCCCAAGATGAAAACTCACAGGAATGTTATAGTTAAATTTTGAAGATCCCAAGTTAAGGAGAAAATAATATAAAAAACAGGAAAGAATGGTCAGGATAACACAAGATTTAGCAGCTTCTACATTAAAAGACCAAAGGGTATAGAACATGGTATTCCAAAAAGCAAGGTAGCTGGTTTTGAAACCAAGGAAAGAATAATCTACTCCATTTAGTTGAGGATAATCTTAAAAGGAAAAAAAGAGAATATTTTATTAATTAAAGTATTTTTAGTTATTCTTGCAGAAAAGATAAGAATTGCACATAAAATTTTACTTACAAGAAGCAGGGGAAACCTAAAAATGTAAACATGAAAGATAAATTATAAGAGATTTAATAAGATCCAACTGTTTACTTCTTTTATGGGAAAATGTTATTTGTAATTCTTAAGAATTATATCATTACTAAGATATTTTGAAAGAGTATAAATAAATAGATGGCTTGGGGTTGAGTTGAGTATGATGGGATGATCTTAAAAAATAAAATTGGTTAGGGAGAGCTAAAACGGAGCTCTTATTTCATACCAAATAGTTATGGATGGAAGAATTGTTATAGTGGAGGAGGGGAGAGGAAGTGAAAAACTGATAGTGTTAGAAACTTATTCTCATCAGAATTTGGTTAAAGAGGGAATAACCTATATCTTAGAAGAGTAGAAAAGCGTTCTTAATTTACATAGATATAAGATGGTGAGGGGATAAGGTAAGGGAGGAACTTTTAGAAGGATGGGCAAATTAAGAAGTAGGAGGACCTGAGGAGAGGGTAAGGGAATTACTCTTTGAAAGGATGTGTATTAGGAAGGCAGTAGTCAAAAGTAAATTAGACTTCTGAAGAGGGACAGGGTAAAAAGAGAGTGACAGAAGGATAAATAGTGAGGAAAAATAGGATGGAAGTAAATACAACTAGTAATTATAACCTTGAAAGTGAATAGGGTAGGAGGCAGCTAGGTGGCTCAGTGGATTGAGAACCAGGCCTAGAGACAGGAGTTTCTGGGTTCAAATTTGACCTCAGATACTTCCTAGCTGTGTGACACTGGACAAGTCACATAAACCCCATTGCCCAACCTTTATTGCCCTCATGCCTTGGAACCAATACACAGTATTGACTCTAGGTAAGGTTTTTTGTTGTTGTTGTTGTTGTTGTTGTTTTTTAAAGAAAATAGATGCAATAAACTCACCCAAAAAAAGGAAATAAATGGAAGAATGAATGAAAAACAAGAATCCAGCCATAGATTCTTTACCAGAAATACATTTAAAAATGAGAAACACACATAGCATAAAAATAAAGGTTTGTAGTCTACTTTTTTATACTTCAGCTTGTACAAAAAAAAGCAGGGGAGCAATCATGATCTCAGACAAAGTTATGGCCAAAATAGATTTAATTAAAACAGATAAATAGGGAAACTACATTATGTTAAAGGAATCATATATAATGAAGCAATATCAATGCCAAACCTATATTCACCAAATGCTATAGCATCCATATTTTTAAAGGGAAAACTAAATGAATTACAGGTTGGTTTTATGGGGGAGGGGAGAACAGTAAGATAAATAAGTATTGGTTAATGTGATTTTTTAAAAATAGAAGAAAATCAAATTACTAGTATCAAAAATGAAAAGGGTGAAAATATCATTAAGGAAGATAAGATCAAAGCAATTATTATGAATTATTTTGCCCCATTATACACCAAAAAATTTAGCAAATTAAGTGAAATGGAAGAATGCTTACAAAAATATAAACTGCCTAAATTAACAGAAGAGGAAATAGCATATTTAAATAAACCTGTATAGAAAAGAAGAAATTGAACAGATGATAAATAAGCTTCCTAAGGAAAAAAAGCATCAAGACCAGGTGAATTTTTAAGTGATTTCCACCAAACATTTAAAGATCAAACTAAATCCAATATGAAATAAATTATTTGGAATAATAAGTAAAGAACAAGTCTTACCAAATTCCTTTTATGAAACAAATATAGTGCTGATCTCTAAACCAGGTAGAGCAAAACAGAGAAAGAAAATTATAGACCATTTCCACAAAAGAATATACATGTGAAAATCCTAAATAAAATACTAGTTAGGAGACATACAACACTATATCGCAAAGATATACATTGTGACCATGTAGAATTTATACTAGTAATGCTAGATTAGTTTAATATATGGGAAGCTATTAACATAATTGGTTATATCAATAACAAAAGTCACAAACATAATATGATTATATATAAGTAGAGACAGAAAAAGTTTTTGATAAAACAATACTCATTACTACTAAAAATACTTGAAGGCATAGATATAATGGAATTTTCCTTGAAATGATAAGTAGCATCTACCTAAAACCATCAGTAAACACTACTTATAATGAGAATAAGCTAGAAGTCTTCCCAATAAGATCAGGTGTCAAACATGGATGCCCATTATTACCAACATTATTCAAAATTATATAAGAAATGCTAACAATAGCAATAAGAAAAGAAAAAGAAATTGAAGTAATCAGAATGGGCAATGAGGTAATAAAACTAGTTCTTTTTGAACATGATATGATGGTATAATTGGAAAATCCTAGAGACTCAACCCAAAACCTTCCTTCCTTCCTCCCTTCCCTTCCTAGCACTAGTTATCTTGTTTGAATTGCTTGGAACAAGCCAGCACAAACATTCTTAAGCTGGGGTCCATAAACTTGTTTTTTTAAGAAATATTTTGATAATTGTATTTCAATGTAATTGGTTTATTTTATAATGCTTCTTACATTCTATTTTGTGTGGCATAATATATATTTGTCTTGTGCATATAATTTTTACATACATAAAAATAAATATATAGATAAGTGCATGTATATGTATATCTATGCACATAGATATATATGGCATGTATGTGTACACACACATATACATACACATAAACATCCCCATAGTTTGGCGCACTCTTTTGCACTTAGAACCTAATATAAGCTTTTAATTTATTCTTTTCCTAAAAAAGAAGGCAAGAATCCATAAGTTCTATTACAAGTTCATTTTTCCTTGCTGTAGGATTTTGCATAGTTTTGAAGGACCCATTGTTCTTGGATGAAAGGAATTCTTCTTTGGTCTTCCAGTTTTTCTTTCTTTATTCACTAGAGATCAATAATTCTGATTGAGTTATATAGAAGTATTATTGTATATTGAGTGTAGGTCATTTAGTCTGAAGCCAAAACTGTGGTTCCTGCTCCACTCCTTCTGTGTGACCCTGTGCAAGTCACTTAAACTTTCCCTGCCTTAGACAGCTTTCTAAAATTATAAGTTGCAGAGAAGGTGTTGATCCACATTAAGAGAAGTTTCCTCCTCCAAGAGTTTCTGGTACTAAGGAAATCACATGTCTAATTCCATTCCCCTTTTCCTTAGAAGTGAATAGTTTTGGATGATTTACTTCCTTTGGTAAATGAATCGTCTCTCTAGCTATATTCAACATTTTCTCTTTGATCTAGGAGTTCTGGGGCTTTGTTACCACATTTGGGGTGAGTTCAACTTGGGGCACTTCTCTGGTATAATACTTTAAATTCTACTTGTATATGTACCCTCATTCCATTAAAATAGAGCAATTTTCCTTTACAATTTCCAGAAATACATTATTTTAGTTTTTTGTTTTATGATGTTTTCCTGGAAGACCAATGATTCTTATATTCTCTTTTAAAGATTTGTTTTCTTTATTATTATTTCAAATAAATGCTTTGTTGATGCCTTCTTTTATGTCACCATCATTTTATAATTTCTCTGCCAATAGAGTCCTTTTCTAAAAAATGAAGTAGAATTAAGCAAAACAAATGAATACATTGCAATATCTGAAAATTTATGTCTAATTCTATACCCACAAGTCCTCAACTTCACATAAGAGGAATGTGCTCTCTCTGATCAGAGTTCTGGTGTTTCTCAATGATCTTTTCTTTTAAATTGTGATCATTGCATAAATTGCTCCCTTAATCTGCTAATTTTTTCCTACATGAGATCATACAAGTTTCCCCAAATTTACCTGAATTATTCATATTTTTTCACTTCTTATGGCACAATAATATTCCATTACAGTCAGTTTAGCAGTCACTTGGGTATCATTCCTCTAATTCTAATTGATATTAGCAAGTTTGGCCCTCTTAAGAGCAGAGGTGTCACACTCACTGAGAACAGCCTGAACTAGATTAAAATGTAATTGGGAAAAATGTAACAAAATAAATAAAAATGCCATAGCACAGAGATAACACGAATTTGCAGTTTTCTAGGTCAATATAAGGCTCTCGAAGACCCCTTTCTATTTGAGTTTGATACAATTATCCTGCTGAGTGGCTGACTAATTTTCATTTCTCATTGTAGGAGTGAGTATCCCTGAAGTGCTGGAATTTCTAGTTCTGTCACTCATGAGCCCCTACTTGGTGTGCTTTCTAAAATTAACCTATAAGTTGACATCGACAAGTATTTCCAAAAGGAATATTCACTAAGAAAATAAAGCAATTATGATTGCTACAGAAACATCTTCCATTTTATAAACTGGATACATATTTTCCTCTTGAACAAACAGGGTCTATGGGGAGAGTAGGCTGAAACTGAGGGAATTCATGGTCAATAGGTAAACTAATATAGCTCATGGTTACTTGAAGTTTTTTCCTCAGTTCATGGAATTCTTATGCATTCTCCCCCCCACCCCCCAAGTAAAACTCTGATTTGAGTTCTAAGTATTGGTGGCATCTAGAATCCTTTCCTGAAGTTACCTTTTATCCAAGTGCCCAGTTGCTTTCTTTCTATTTCTTAGTTCTTAGCACAGAATGTGATACTGGACCTGGACCTCTCTTATGGCTTTAATAGATGCCCCAAACTCACATAATTGCTTAGAGCTCAGGGTGGGGAATGGGAAAGCAAAGACTCTCATCCCAAATGATTTCCTCTCAGGGGCTTGGCTGAAGCTACCCTACCATTAGAATGTCCTGCTGTTGGAGTACCAGATGACAAATTGGTTTGCTGCGCTATAATAGGCCCAGAGGTATGTTTGATTCTTTCAGCCAATTATAAGACATTTCCTGTGTGGTGTCATCTATCTTCATTCAATGATCAAAGCACTTTTCTCCTCCCAAACTGATTAAGAAAGGACTAGATCTTACCAAATTTGCACCTTTGATTGATTGATTCAATCAAGAAGTCTGGGCTTTCTGTGTTAACATTAATCCAGGTAAGGATGAAACTCTCCACCCTTTACATTATACCATAATTTGTTCAGTCATTCCCAATGAATATGTAGTAAATGTTTTTCCTTTTACTTTTTTTAACCCTAAAAAGTGTTCCTATATATGGAAACTTTCCTTTTTGTCTTGACTTCTTTAGTCAAAGGAGATCAGTGCTTGAATTTTGAGATTAAAAAAAAAATATGGAAACCTGAGGCATTCTTTCCACTTTTTTCTATCTTTAACTTTTCCTCTAATGTTTCTTGTTATATTATTTATTACCTGAATTATTTTTCCCAATTTTTTCTTCCAGGGCGTCTATTAAAATAATATAATTTTTGAACTTTTTTTGTAAAACACATTTTCTTTTTTAGTTTTTCATTAAGGCTTCTGATTTCACTCTTTATGTCTTACTTCAGTGTTTTTTGTTATTATACTTTCCAACTGCTCTTGGTATTCTTGTAACCAATTTATTTTACTCTTTCTTCTCAGCTTCTGTTTGTAGAGATTGTTTCTTTTACCATGTTTTGGTATGTTTGGTGTATTTATAACTGTTTTGAGGTGATCAAGACGAATTTTTACTTATGAACTCCTCATTACTCTTTCATCCTGCCAAAAGTGTGACTCTTCATTATTTTAGAATCATTATAGGACCTTTCAAATATCTTACACCCAGGATCCCCACAGTATCTTTCAAGATACGACATGCTTTTATTTCTAAAAATGTTTCATTGTGGACAATTGGGTGGCTCAGTGGATTGAGAGTCAGGTCTAGAGATGAGAGGTCCTGGTTTCAAACCTGACCTCAGAAACTTCCTAGGTGTGAGATCCTAGGCAAATCACTTAACCCCCATTGCCTAGTCTATACCATTCTTCTGCCTTGGATTTAATACACAGCATTGATTCTAAGATGGAAGATAAGGGTTTTAAAAAATAAATAAATATAAGAATTAAAATATAAAAAATATTTTATTGATGCTCTTTAAAAAAGTCACCTCTCCATGACTTTCTTTCTTCCTCCCTTCTCTTGTAAAACAAACAAACAAAAAAAAAAACCAACCAGTGACACAAATAAAACAAAATTCTTGGCTATATTTAAGATGTCTTGCCTTATTCCACATCTAGAGTCTACCATCTCTCTGAAAAAGACAGGAAGCATCTTCCCAGCACAAATGTTCAAAGGCTTTTGGTCTCTGCATTGGTCAGAGCTCTGACATCTTTGTTTTTCTTCACATGATATTGATTATTTTGTATATATTCTTCTGGTTCAACATATTACTCTGCGCCCATTCAAACAAGTTCTCTCATTTCCCTGGTGTCCCTGAATTCTTTATGTTCCTCATTTCATGTAGCTCAATATTTTTCTTTATTAGTAAACCATCTAGAAATGGTTTTGATATATTTTAGTGAGAGAATTTCATCAGTAAAAATTATCTTTTTCCAATCATCATTACTTTAGTTTAGGATCTGGCTAGTTTGGACAAAGGTCCTGAAGACAAAAAACAGTCCATTGCTTGCTTTTATATAGTCTATAAGCTATGAACATTTTTATAACATTTTTAAATAATTAAAGGTGAAAATGATTTGGTATTTTTTCACATTTTTAATCATTTTTAAAAAGTAAAAACTATTCTTAGTTTGTAGGCCATACAAAAGCAGGTGGCAAGCCAGATTTGGCCTGCGGGTCCATTGTTTGCTGACCTCTGCTCTTGTCTTTGTACTATCTTGCCCATAATAAACATTTTTTTCTTCATAGCAACAGTTAGCAGCTGTTTTTTTTTCCTTCCCTTTTTTTTGACTGGTCTTGTTGTTCTTCCAACTTCGAAACACCTACACTGCACTAAAGAGGAATCACTAAGTACCCCTCCAGCTGCCAGATCTCCCTGAAGGTTTTTGCTCATTTTCTGAGGATTAATTAGGCTGTTTTGCAGCAATAATTTGCCAGTTCTTGGCTTTGTTTTTGAGCTTTTTTTTGCTTTATTTTTGACTGAGCTTTCCTTTACACTTTGATGCAAATGGTCCTGTTTCATTGTGGACTTGAATGATCCTTGACTTCTCCTCACCAACAGTCACTGCAATAACCATAGTAGTCATTGAAAAGTTCTTTTAGAGCTGCAGCTTCTTCAGGTTTCCTTGGAGTAATAGTCATTCTTAAAACCCAGAGATTTAAAAACAAATGTGCATCTGGCATAAAATCTGCGTTTAGTGGACAGACGTAACTAAAGATGGGGAAATCAGCTCATTCCTATTTCATGTGGTCAAAGTGATATGTTCTGAATAGTGAGAAAACACACACACACACTCAAATATATGCACATGACTATTTCTGTCACAAAATAAAACTATATTAAAATTTACTCTTGTCATTGTAATTTGTACACCACCGCATCTTGTCGTGGTCACTCCAATGTGTACCATTTTTTTTCTTATTTACTGATTTGACCATATTATTTTCTCAAGACACCTTCAGGTGAACAAATCTGTGAAGTTCAATGAAATCAATAAAGTATTATCACTATGCCCTGATATCATTAGGTGCCAGATTTTCATGACATAATCATACCTGAAGAAATTGGGAAGAACTCAGTGAACTTCCAAAGGACCCAAACCATTCTGTACTCTCCATGGAAAAGACCAAAGCAACTTGCAGAATGGTCCAGCACAGAAGACTTCCCTGAGCATGTATACAGCACAGAGGAACACAAAAGCCCAGAGAGAACAATAAGCTGTATGAACTAGCCTATGGTTACCAGTTCCATTTTCCCATGCGTTGTCCTCTACATCCCACCAACTTCAGAATGGCATGGAAACTAATTCAGCTTTTTTTTTTAAACCCTTATCTTCCACCTTAGAATCAATACTGTGTATTGGCTCCTAGGCAGAAGAGAGGTAAGGACTAGGGAATGGGCATTAAGCGACTTGCCCAGGGTCACACAGCTAGGAAGTTTCTGAGGTCACATTTGAACCCAAGACCGCTTGGCTCTAGACTTGGCTCTCAATCCACAGAGCCACCTTGCTGCTCCATGTTAATACAGTTTTTAAGACTGTTACCCAGGAGCCATTGTCTTGCTGCCCTTTTAGTTGGCCATCCATGACTTCCTTAGTGTGCCAACTACTGGGGGAATGGGGAAAAGGGATTTTAAGATGAAAATAAACAGAAAATAGAGTCCCTACTCTAAAGGAGCTTACAGTAGAGTTGGAGAGATAAGACATGAACTTAGAAAAGTTAAATAACAACAGAAAGTTAAGTAGCTTGGGTAAAATAATAGGTTAAAAGAGCAAGGGAGAGATTTCACATGGTAGCATATGATTTATTGCCCAATAAATAGTATAGACAATAATTGCTATAGGAGCTCGGAGGAGGGAGTGATCACTTCAGGCGGAGGTGGTCAGGGAAGGCTTTATTACAGAGGTGGAATTCAAGCTGGGGCTTGAAGGATGGGTCATAATTGTATAGGTATACTGGAGGGTTTTTCAGGTATTTGTAATAAGCAGGAACCAAAATACGGAGGCGAAAAGTAATCCTGAGGGATAGGAGAAAAACCCATCTGACTAGAGTACATTTTGTGATAGACTGACGACCTCGGCTGTGAAAGGAACCAGTGGTGTGGCAGCCAGTGACAAAAGAGGAAGATGAATTTCAGAAATTAAGAGAAAGAACAGCAAGGACTGGATGGAAGAAGGCTAAATCTACCGTATCCTTCTCTATACCATGCTGGTTGTCGGACTAGGAATAGTTGAGAAAAGACTAGAAATGGAATCATAGGACAAAAAGTCTAGAAAGGTAGCTTGCAAATGCTCTGGGTGTGAAGTTGAGGATCTGGATTTGAATCTTGGCTTTTCTACTTATTAGCTACATAGCTTTGTGTAAGTCATTTAATTGATTTGGGTGCCATTTTCTTCATCAGTAAGGGGAGGAGATTGTAGAATTGGTTTTTAAGGTTGGTTGGCTCTAAATTCTATGACCCTAAATGGTTGGCAAAGAGTGAGAGAAAAATCTTCTAAGGCTATTTCTATTTTGTTTTTCTATTTTGGGCTGAGTTTGTGATTTCTTTCAGATGGGGTACTCTCAGATAGGGTAGCATCCTCTGCTAATGGTGATTGGCTTCTGCCCTGCCATTTATATTCAAAGAGAACTATGTAGGGTACTTGCTCAGGATCACACAACCAGGAAACATTAGAGACTAGACTTGAACACAGGTCTCCCTGACTCCAAGGCTGATTCTCTATCCTATTCTACTCGTCTCACATCCTTATTGCTAAAGGTAATACATTTTAGGCATCTAAATGGATATTACTAGGCAAATAAATATAACATTTATTCATAATATTGAAGATCAATCTATTGCAATCAGTCAAAAGCTGAAGAATAGTTATAGTGATCACACATATCTTTCTAATCAGAAGTTACATGTCAATATGGAGTTTAATGGGAAAGTGAGGTCCAAGCCTCAACATAGTAGTTATTGTTGTTCAGTAGTATCTGACTCCTCGTGATCCCTTTTTGGGGTTTCCTTGGAACAGATACTGGAATCGTTTGTCGTTTCCTTTATTCGATTCATTTTACAGATGAGGAATTGCGGTAAACCAGATTAAGTGATTTGCCCTGGGTCATGAGCTAGGAAGTATTTTGAACTCAGGAAGATGAGTCCACTTGACTCTCATCCTGGCACTCTATCCACTGCACCACCTAGTTCAGGACTTCTTCCCATGGCATAGGAGGGAACCCCAAAGGATTTATTAGAGCATTAGAGGACCAATCAGCATGCTACATCCCTCAGAGGATGCTGGAATAGCACCAAGGATCAAGGGCTGATTTCAAGGACCTGATGTTTTTTGCTGTGAGAATGACTATTTCCAATCTAATTGTAGAAGGTTCATGGGAAGAGAGTGCAATGTAAGATGAGGCTAGACAGGTAGGTTGAGGCCAAATGATAGAGAATATTGAATGCCAGGCTATGGAATCTGAATATTCTTTTGTAAGCCAGGAGATACTATTGGAGATTTTAGAAGAAGAGAGGGACATGATGGAAGCATTTGGGTCCTCTGATGTTATGTTTATGAATTGACAAATTTTCTAAGTGTTTAAGAATATGAGTCTCTATGGAACTTTAGATGGAACTCAGTCACTTGTGGGTACAATAGCTATGTCCTTTAGCCATATAATCAAAGAAGGTAATCCCTGTCTAGAAAGGCAAGCTGCTAATAAATGGACCCAAGTGGTTAATGAATATACCAGCTGCCTTCAGGCATTGTCTGTGTCAGAGCTCTGGGAAGCTAACACTGTCTCTAAAGCAGTTTCTAATTCGATATTGGCCTTCAAAGTGAGCTGTAATTGTATAACTTGATCAGTCTTTGACTGTTATTCCTCCTGGGCTAAATATAGGGGAAAGGTTATAGGCTTGTTAAGTAAAACACAGAAAAGAGGGAATCAGAATGAAAAAAAATTTTTTTTTAAACAGAAGGAAAGTTAGATGGAAGACTGGGAAACTGGGCAAAGAGAAAGGCCAAAAAACTAGAAAACAAAAACCAAGTAAGGATGATGTGCGAAGATACCAACATTAGAATGTTATTTATGATAATGTACAGAAGGACAGGAACTAATGAAAAGCCAACCCTAGTATAATCAGGAAAAGTGAACAGACTGTACAAGTCTGAAAGGGGAAGGGGGGATTGTAGGGAACAAACATCTACTCTGTGGCAAACATTGTGGTATATATTTTACAAATAAAGAAAAATGTTAGACCATAGAAAATGTAATTATTGTAATTACCTCCTCTTTCTCATCCAAAATTTTAGTCTACTTCTTTTAAGAAATTCATTCTTCAGTGGGAGGAGAATCATGCACAAAAAGCCAAATTTCAGGTCATTTGCCAGCTTTCCATCACCTTTCCTTTTTTGTGGGGAGGGAGAGGAAGTCTGGAGAGAGTCCATGCATGTGATTTCAGCTGTATGGTTTGCTCCTGGTAAGGACATTCTTTCCACCAATGCAGATCAGCAACTGTTTTGCTACTTAGAGTCTTAGAAAGTTACTTGGGGATATTGAGAAATTAAATGATTTGCTCAGGGGTCACACAGTCAGTATGTCCAGAAAATAAAATTTGAACCCAGGTATTTGTTACTGAGTTATTGCAACAGTGCTAGGGGACACAGGAAACAGAATGCTGGATCTAGGCAGGAAGACCTGAATTGGGTCCTGCCTTGGATACTTCCTAGCTGTGTGATCCTGGACAAGTCACTTAACCCCCATTGCCTAGCCCTTACCACTCTTCTGCTTTGGAACCAACACATCATAATGCTTCTAAGATGGAAGATAAGGGTTTAAAAAAAAACCAAACAAACAAAACCTGAGCCAATATGTAGTCTACTGGGTTCCTCACATACAGATGAAGAGTTTCATTTAGACAAATCATTCATTGCTAGAAAAAGTTTCCTCACCCAGGAAAATATAATTCGGTGTCTCATGTTCTCTTATCTCTCTGACATATGCACAAATTCATACATACATGCTCTCTTCAAGTTTTCTTTTTTTTTTAAACTCTTACCTTCTGTCTTAGAATCAATACTGTATATTGGTTCTAAGTCAGAAGAGTGATAAGGTCTAGGCAATGGGGATTACATGACTTGTGCAGGGTCACATAGCTAGGTAGTGTCTGAGGTCAGATTTGAACCTAGAACCTCCCCTCTCCAGGTCTGACTTTCTACCTCTTCAACATCCTATCTGCTGCCCCTCAAGTTTTATTAATGTCAAGCTAGAATAATGGATAGGGAAGGAAACTTTTCTATCCTTGGCAAATGGGAATAGTCTGGGCTAGTCTTGGTAAACCTATAAAGCAGATTCCCTTTGTTTTTCTTTTCCTTCTACTTCCCTTGAAATTCCCTTTCCATCCCTTTTGTTCTTACCTCTCTATCCACTCCAACTTCCAGGTCCTCAAAGCTCATGCTTTTGAGGCTCATAGTTTCCTAGGATTTCTCATGGTGTTATCTACTTGGATTTGTCATGCTGAAGACTGCCTTATGTTAGATACTCTTTCTTCTTTTAACTTTCCAATCAACACTTACTTATCCTTATTCCCATTCCCTCAGAGCCTTGCTAGATCTCATAATAAACTAATTAATAATTAAATACTTGCTTAGATGGATCTGTGAACAAACTTAAGTATAAATACTCCAGATGCCAATGAAGGATGCAAGCCTCCTCCCCTCAATTCCCCATTTCTTCCCATCCAGTGCAGTTTTTAGCTCTTCCTAAAACCACTACAGGCTTCTGAACTCATGTGCTAGAGCATTTTTCCAGGTTCTTTTAATACCTTGAGGGGACCATTATAGTACCTGGGCTATCAATCTATTTTTTCAATTCAAAGTAAGCAATGATAGTTGTCATTTGTCCCTTTCTCTATAAAGTCTTCGAGAATGCACCCAAACAGACTTATTTGCATACATTTCTGTTAGATTGTAAGTGCCTTGAAAGCAGGACCTAGCAGCCAAAGAGAAAAACAAAAAAGATGTCTTGGGAATATTTCAGCACTTGACTACCTCAATAATTCTATGAGGCAGCTGGATAGTGGATAGAGGCAGCCAAGTGGATAGAGTTCTGGGCTTGGAATCAGGAAGACTACTCCGAATCTAGCCTCAGACTTATGAGCTATGGGATCCTAGGCTAGTTGCTTCACCTCTATTTGCCTCAATTTCTTTAACTGTAAAATGGGAACGATAATATCATCTACCTCTCAGGATTGTTGTGAGGATCAAATGAGATAATATTTGTAAAAATAAAAGTGATTAGCATGGTGCTTGGCACTTAGTGGGTACTCTAGGAATGCTTGTTTTCTCTCTACTTCCTCCCTATCCATTCACTGATGTGCCCATTCTCACAACCAACCTATTCCCTGTTACCCTGTGTGATGCCCTGTGTCCATCTCCTCTCATAAATTGCCCGTGGAGGTTTCACCCAATATACTGAGGTCTTGATCCTGGTCTCTTAAGAGGATGTCAGCATCCGAGCAGCTGTTGGGCTGTCCATCTGTTATTCCTTGCTTCATGACTAGCCTACATCCTTCCCTGATTATGCATTTCCTGAAGGATATCTATTATGCCACTTCTTTGTCACAAATAATCATTGATAACATGCTGCTGCCTTCTTACACTCACTCTGTGTCTCTCCATTGCTCTGGGTCACCTGCAATTTTGATTCTTCTGAGACTGTGGTGTTCTTTGATTCATAGCCATGTTGCATTGCTGGAACAGTATTGGTGTTAAAAAGATGGATTTTTGTTTTGGGGATCAGCTTGGGACTGTTGAAAGCCCTATGTAATTTCCCAAATGTAATCCAGCCCTCTCTCCTCCTATTTTATTCTGAACCTAGATCATTGTTTGTCCAAAATATATGTACTGCCAAACTAACTAAATAGGGCTGTATGCACAAGCTGCTTCTCACAATCTTGGACCTAGCCATTCTTCCTCTTTGTTTCTCCTCTGTGGTTTGGGTAGGCCAATCTACTTTGACTGTCTGTGGTTCTCTCTTCTGAGCTCTGTGGTATTCTGGGTCTTAAGGGGATCAGTATAGTGTGATCTGCAAAACATCTTTAAAGAATGACCTTTCCATTTGTAGTATGTGTTGGACATCCATATCAATGGTGAGCACCTTTGGAAAACATGTCATATTTTTATAGTGACAATCAGAGGATTGTTGATCACTCTTGCCTCTGTGGTTACAACTTTAAAGAAATTGTAAATGATCTTTGCAGATACTTTGGAGAAAACTTGTAGAGCTTTTAACAATGTGTTCTTCCCCCCCCCCCCCCCAATTCATTTACTATCTTCTTCTCTTTCTCCAGATATTTTGAGACATAATACCATAATATTTTCAGAAGTGTGTCACTCCTTCCTGGATTTATTTTATGTGTATTGGTCTGGTCGAGATGGGCTTTCTAATTTCATCTCATTTAATATCATTCTTATTTTCTCATTGTTGTTCAGTTGTTTTAGTTATGAATGACTCTTTGTGATGTCATTTAGAGTTTCCTGGACAAAGATACTGGAAGGCTTTGCCATTTCTTTCTCCTGCTCATTGTATAGATGAGGAAACTGAAACAAACTATGTGAAGTGACTTTCCCAGAGCCAGGCAGCTAATAAGTGTCTTGGGCCAATTTGAACTCAAGAAGAAGAGCCTTTCTGACTTCAGGCCTGGCACTCTATACTCTGTGCCATCTAGTTACCCCCTGATTTCTAATAGAGCCCACAAAAGAATAGGGGGTTAGTATTAAAATATTGTAGTTTCACTGTCACTGATAATGAAACCAGTTTGTTATGGATATATTGACATATCTGTTTTATTTTCATCTGGTCATTACCCTCCTTTCTCTTTGTTATTAAGTACTCTTAGCATCATCTAATTTAGTTGGGTCTTTCACCAAGTTTTCTACAGCCTAATTTTCCCCTTTAATGCTCTTCATTTTAAAAATCTGATAGTATTTATAACCTCCCATCCTTTTATAGTATATTTTGAAAATGAGTTTAGATTCTAGAAAGGTACCATCCTTATTTGCCATATCTCTCTGCTTGGCAAGAACTAGAACTTGCCAGCTAAGATTTTTTCCTATGTAACTTTATTAAACAAAAAAAAAGTTGTTTAAAAATGATGACAGTTCTTGATCAATGATGCATGTCATTGTGGAATTGCTCATTGGCTATGGAAGGTAAGAGGTGGGAAGGGAAAGAACATGATTCATTTAACTATGGAAAAATATCTTAAACTAATTAATTAAATTAACTTTAAAATGATAACAATCAGAATCTATGTTGTTTACTGTACCCATTTCCCATTTTTTTTTTACCCAAGAAGTTTGCTTGGACAGATTGGGTTGTACCTGTTAAAATTATCACCATTGCCTTTTTTAAAAATATTTATATCATTTCCAGAATTCATGTTCATACCTTCCCTTTCACTAATTACTTCACTAGCCAAAGACAAGGGATTTGGAAATTATCCCCACTTCAATAACTGGTTGTTTTCCTACATTAAAAGATAACTTTTTTCTTTCTTCCCTTCCTTCCTTTCTTCCTTCATTGTGTTTTGTCTGTCTACCATGAAGAAAGAATTCACCTTATACTGAAGGTAGGGTTGTTCTGTGTAGTCTTTGGCATTTTTTCTTTTCTTAATCCTGTTCTGTTTCCAAACATTTTTGTGTGTATGTGTGTGTGTGTGTGTGTGTGTGTGTGTGGTTCACTCCTGTGACTGATCATCTTTACATTGAAATAACTAAATATCATAAATATGTTACATTCTCTGGAATATTTTATACATTTTTTCATAGAATTTCTCTATTTCTTTACCCTCTGCAGCTGATAATACTAGACAATTTGCAACAGAGCAAGTTAACCAAGTTTCCCATGAAATTATATTTCCTGTTGCCTTTGATTAATGATGATCAACATTATTAATATGGTTGACTCTTCCCTCCAAGGCAACCTTTCATTTCACTATCTTTTCTTTATGATTTTGATATCCTATATAGGAAGAATGCCAATGAATTGTTGTGGGCCCTTGAGAAATATCCACCCTTTAGAGGTTGAACAAAGATATCTTATTTAGATTAATTGTTATTGAATGGTTTAAAACAAAGCAATTCTTTGCACCCTCTGCCTTAATTTTCTGATACTGATTAATTTGTTAGAGAAGAGGTCCTGCCAATGGAGTGATTGATTCAGGGCCATATTATATTCTTCTTTGTTTCATAGGTGGTCATGGCCAAATAATTTATCATCGAGGGACCCTTCTGTTGCTAATGAATCTCTCCATACTTAAGCAATTTCAATCTATCCCGAGTCCATTATTGAAGCCTCTCAAGATTAGCAGGACGTGCTCGAGTTTGTTTTTTGCTGGCATAGATTTAGAGGGCTTGGGATCACCTACACACCACAATGAAGCAACAGGGTAGCACTTTTGTGGAAAGCATTTCATATGTTTATGTATTTGTTGAATCGAATGATGAATATACTAGTAACCAACTTCTCAGAAGGCATCTTTTATTTTTTTACCTACTTCTATTGGGAAGGTCTTTGTTTATTAGGTTACTCAATCTATTTAGTACTTTGATTTCAGGCATAATTCAGCTGCCTGACTATTTGGCCTTTAAGAGTAGCCACAGATGCTTTCCGGTAAAATGCTGTTTTTACTGAAAAAAGTCAAGCAAGGCAGACATCATGACTGGGGCTCAGGTGTCAATAAGAAAGGGCAGGCCAGGGAAGGTTGGTCCTGGGAGCCTAAGCAGATCCTCCAATATATCAGATGAGGATCAGTGGTCTAAACATTGTAGCAAGGCCAAATATCGATTATTTCAGGCATGGGATATGAGCACAAAGGTCAATCCTCAAATGGGTGATAAGTCCATGGAGAAAATGGGCACTTGGCCATTAGTCACAGGTCCAAAATGAATCTAAGAGCCAGAATGTCTATCCAAGCAAGGGCAAGTCAGGTAATATAAACAATTTACAGAGATTTGGAATGACACTTGTTCAGCATCACTGAGATTCTGGTAGCAACAACTGGAGGCCTAGTCATGGATGGGTAGGAAGTTCAGTCTTTGGAGAAATGTGCTACCAGGGACCCAGTCTGAGTCTATAATTCAGGAATACAATCACGAAGGACATGCCTCGAATAAAAGCCAGCAGGGCCAATATCCAGAGTACCACAGTGATAAATGAGGGAACTAAGTCAGTAGTCTGTAAACTTTTTTGATCATGCACCCTTATTATTAAGTAAATGCCAAATATGTACATATTTTCTTATTTTTAAGTAGTTTACAAGGTCTTTACTGATAATTGATGTCATTATAAGATATGTATATATTTTGTTATTTTTAAATTATTTACAAGTTCTTTGTCGATAATTGATATCATTTGTTTACAAGTTCTTTACTGATAATTTATTTCTTCGTAAAATATGTATATATTTTCTTATTTTTAAATTGTTTAAAGGTTCTTTACTGATAATTGATGTCATTGTAAGATATGTACACATTTTATTATTTTTAATTGTTTCAAGTTCTTTATTGATAATTGATGGCATTTGTTTACAAGTTCTTTACTAATAATTGATGTCATTGTAAAATATGTATATATTTCATTATTTTTAAATTATTTACAAGTTCTTTATTGATAATTGATATCATTTGTTTACAAGTTCTTTACTGATAATTTATGTCTTTGTAAAATATGTATATATTTTCTTATTTTTAAATTGTTTAAAGGTTCTTTACTGATAATTGATGTCATTGTAAGATATGTATATATTTTATTATTTTTAAATTGCTTACAAGTTCTTTATTGATAGTTGATATCATTGTAAAGTATGTATATATTTTCTTATTTTTAAATTGTTTACAAGGTCTTTACCGATAATTGATGTCATTGTAAGATATGTATATATTTTATTATTTTTAAATTATTTATAAGTTCTTTATTGATAATTGATGTCATTTGTTTACAAGTTCTTTACTGATAATTTATTTCATTGTAAAATATGTATATATATTCTTATTTTTAAATTGTTTACAAGTTCTTTACTGATAATTGATGTCATTGTAAGATATGTACATATTTTATTATTTTTTAATTGTTAACAAGTTCTTTATTGATAATTAGTGTCATTAGTTTATAAGTTTTTTACTGATAATCTATTTCATTGTAAAATATGCATATATTTTTTATTTTTAAATTGTTTGCAAGTTCTTTACTGATAATTTATTTCATTGTAAAATATGTGCATATTTTCTTATTTTTAAATTGTTTACAGGTTCTTTACTGATAATTGATGTCATTGTAAAATAGGCATATATTTTATTATTTTTTAATTGTTTGCAAGTTCTTTACTGATAATTTATTTTTTTGTAAAATATGTATATATTTTATTATTTTTAAATTGTTTACAAGGCCTTTACTGATAATTGATGTCATTGTAAGATATGTATATATTTTATTATTTTTAAATTGTTTGCAAGTTCTTTACTGATAATTGATGTCATTGTAAAATATGCATATATTTTCTTATTTTAAATTGTTTACAAGTTCTTTACTGATAATTGATGTCATTGTAAAAGTCACCAAAAAAATAGAAGGTTAAAAAAAGATGAGATAAAGATTCTAGAGATAGCAGGGGACCCTCTAGTTTATTGAGTAGGAGAATGACATGTATTTGGGGAAAGTCCCTTGGATAGCTGTGCAAATGTTGGATCAGAGAGGGGGGAAACTTGAGGCAGCAACACCAACTGGAAGGTTATTGCATTTATCCAGGAGTGAGGTAATGCAGGTCTAAACTAAGGTAGTTGCTCCGAGTGGAGAAAAGGGATTGATCTGAAAGATGTTATGGAGATAAAACAAATTCATATTTAGTCAAAATTTAGCAACTGATTGGAAGCAGGAGAGTGAGGAGTTAAAGACAGTACCAATATTTTGAGGACTTGAGAGACTGAAAGGATAGCTGGCACTGCCTTCAAAAGAAATCAGAGGAAAGTTTAGAAGAGAGATGGGTTTGGAGGGTAGTAAGACCTACCATGTGTATTGCACCTCGTCTATCATGCCTAGCGTGCTCTGTCCAGCACAAAATAAAAAGAGAGAATACGGGGCTATTTCTCACGAGTAACTTTTGTCACAGAGCCAAAGCCAAGCGTTCCTAACTAGCCATGAGGTGAAGCAATCCAGGCAGGGACATAGGCTATTTATACAGAGATGGGGTATCATTTTCCCAGTGCAATGGCATCTGCACAAATATTGCCCTGGGTGCCTGGATAGCAATTAGTTTATAACAGGAGTTACAAATGCCCTGAGCAACTAATGCCAGGTATCCAAAAAGGCAACTTGGGAAAGTCCATGGTAGGAGAAAGAATCAGAATTAAAGAATGATGTGAATTAGAGGCTGGTATAATTGTGTTGGAGACAGGTCAACAGGTCTGGTTATTTTGGAAGAGTGGGATGCCATCTACGTATATAACCCTCTGACTGTACAGAGGCTGCTGGAGGTAATTCAATAGAATGCTAGTCCAGGAAAACCTGAGTTCAAATGTGGCCTCAGATATTCTCTGTGTGACTCTGGACAAGTCACTTAACTGCTATTTGCCTCAGTTTCCTCAAATGTAAAATGGGGCTAATAATAGCACCTCTCTTTCAGGGTTGTCAAGAGGATCAAATGAGATATTTATAAAAAGTCCTTAGCAGAAGCTATAGAAATGCTTATTCCCATCCTACACTGGCCCCATTCTGTAGAGTAATGAACTAGAACTTCCTGTATTCCTCCTGCCCAAAGGGGTCAGGACTGATTTTATAGTCTGATTAAACACAAGATCCCAGATTTAGAGATAGAAAGTAGCTAAGAGGCCATATAATCCAAACTTCTCATTTTACAGATGAAGAAACTGAAATCCCAAGTGACTCACCCAGGGTCACAAAGGGAATAAGCAATTGAGGTGGGATTAGAACCCAGTTCCTCTGATTGAAGAACAAACGTTCTTTTCACTGTGTCATGCTGCTCCCCATTCAGGCTAAGTTTCTTCCATTGGTGAAGTTTAGGGGGTATGCAAGGGCAAGGAGTCAGGCCAGTTGCTGCAGAGAATCAAGCCACAAATGAGTGACTTGACAGAACTTTGAGTAGAATTCAATTACGCTCAAAAGAATTGAAGGCAGGTCAGTTGCTGTAGACATTGTCCTTTTTTTTTTTTTTTTTTTTTTTTTTAAATAAGTGCAACCTAATTGTGGAATTGTGATTGATATTTCTCAGCACAGCACAGCTCAATTGGGCTTGGAATTTGTTGCAGGCAATTAAATCATGCATGGAAATGTGCCCATAAGTAAAAGGGACATTTGAAGGAAACTCTTGGAAGAAACTATAATTTGGTTTGGAGAGTTTTAGTTTCTTTCTCCCTTCTCCCTTCTCCCTTCTCCCTTCTCCCTTCTCCCTTCTCCCTTCTCCCTTCTCCCTTCTCCCTTCTCCCTTCTCCCTTCTCCCTTCTCCCTTCTCCCTTCTCCCTTCTCCCTTCTCCCTTCTCCCTTCTCCCTTCTCCCTTCTCCCTTCTCCCTTCTCCCTTCTCCCTTCTCCCTTCTCCCTTCTCCCTTCTCCCTTCTCCCTTCTCCCTTCTCCCTTCTCCCTTCTCCCTTCTCCCTTCTCCCTTCTCCCTTCTCCCTTCTCCCTTCTCCCTTCTCCCTTCTCCCTTCTCCCTTCTCCCTTCTCCCTTCTCCCTTCTCCCTTCTCCCTTCTCCCTTCTCCCTTCTCCCTTCTCCCTTCTCCCTTCTCCCTTCTCCCTTCTCCCTTCTCCCTTCTCCCTTCTCCCTTCTCCCTTCTCCCTTCTCCCTTCTCCCTTCTCTCTCTCTCTCTCTCTCTCTCTCTCTCTCTCTCTCTCTCTCCTCCCTGTTCTGTCTCTGCTCTCGCCCCTACATCTTTCCTCTCCACACCCCCAATCTCTGTTTTTTCTCTGTCTCTGTAGCTCTGGGTGTATGTGAGCCTAGGGCCCCTCTCTCTGGTCTGTCTGTCTGTGTCTGTATTTTTCTATATGTCTCCACGTCCCTGTGTGTCTTTCTCTGGCTGCTATCTCTATCTGTGTCTCTTTCTTTCTCTTTATTATATATTACCACTGTGAAAGAAGCACAAATATAGGAGGTAGCAAGTTTACTTTCTTTTAAGAGGCTTACTTTACTCGAAGGCAAGTACTTATTATAGAAGTATTTAAATCCTATCTTATCGAGACTTTTGCAACTAATCTGACAGATTCAAACCTTTGTCACAGCGTGGAATAAGCTTTTCTGTGCAAAGAAAAATAGAGCCCTTAGTTTATTTTTAAACAATCTTTTTAACCCATACTTTCTGTCTTCATATTAATTCTAAGACAGGAAAGTGACAAGGGCTAGGGAATTGGGGTTAAGTGACTTGTCAGGGTCACACAGCTAGGAAATATCTAAGGTCGGATTTGAACTCAAGTCCTCCTGATTCCAGATCTGGTGCTCTAGAATCCTTGGTTTTTAACCAGGTTTTTGCTACTGTTTCCATGTGAGAATGTTGTAGAATCTTCCTGTCTCTGAACTCTTTTGGGTAAGAAACAAATAGAATCTTCTTGGTAAAATTCAAGTCTTACAACAACAATAGAAAAATAGACTTCTATTTCAACAGGGCTTTATGGTTCCTAAGTGCTTTCAGAAATATTATCTTTTTTTTTTGTTTTTGTATACCTAGCATTTAATATAGTGTCTGACACATCAAAGATGTTTAAAAAACTCTTGTTGATTTCTTCATAAGGTCTTTGGGGGCTGGCATTACAAATATTATTATTGTCATTTTATAGGCAAAAATGACAGAAGTTTAAAGAAATGATGTCACTTGTCCAAGGCCACAGAACTCAGGTTGCAGGGGTGCTCGGAGCCCTGCCCTTTGGTACGTAGGTGCCCTGATTCCATGGTGAATGGGGCAGGTGTCTGTCCAGCTTTAGGGGGCGGCACTCATCCTTCCACCGCTGCACAAAACACAAACTGGAGACTGGGCAGAGACTAGGCATCGAGACTTTCTGACTCCAAGCCCAGTGTTCTTTCCAGTAGAGCACGCTGCCTCTCACACTTACTTCCCAGCGGGCCGATTCCAAGAGTTGGCATGCTTGATTTGCAAGGGGAAGGCATACATCGTCATGCATGATCACCATACCTGTCACAAGAAACCCAAAGCTTTTTTTTCCCCTGTTAATAGCTCTTTGGAGTTGTCATAAAGATCCACAATAAGAAACATAATTTGTTTGTGTTCCTTTTTGTGCATATTCAGCATACAAAACATTTTAATGGTTCCCCCCATAGTGCTGCCATCATTTTAGCAAATGAAGGCATCATTCGCAATCTTCTGGTCCCATTGATACCTGGTCAGGTTCTGGGGTCGAGGAATACACATCTCGGGACCTGTCCCCATCCATGTGGGGAAAGGCCAGCCTTCAGCTTCATAAGACTGAAGATTGAGAAGATTGCAAGGCATTCTGAACACTGACATAACCTCAACGTGCCATGAATAATGGCAGCTGGGCACCCAGGTGCAATGGCAACCAAGTGGGGCGAAGCTCAAGATTTGGATTCTGGAAGGAAGACTTGAGTTCAGTTTCTGCCTCTGGTATTTGCTCCTCGGGAGACCCTGGTCAGGTCCCTTACCCTCTAAGGCTCAGCATCTCTTTAGGAGCCATCTATTAAAGCAGAGACTCAGTTGTGAGGGGGACATTTACCAGGCTAAAGAAACCAAAGCTCCTCCGTTTATTCAGGTAGCACACTGGACGTGGTCCCACACTCACAAAGGATCGCTCGCCTCTCTTAAAGAATAGCATTTCTCCCTTCAATCCTCTCCTCTTTCGTTGCCTTCGAGGATCTTTCTGGGACCCGCTTTCAGGGGGGCTCTGACTGTTTCCTCCGAGATCAAATGGTGCTCTGCCTTCTGCCCCCGAAACTTTGCAAGTGGCATTGTCTCCATAAACTTCCACAAGTTGGCTATGAATATGTGCAGGGGAAATATTTTTCATTCAAGTTAAAGACTCGAATCCCGGCTTGCACTTTGTCTGGGGAACACATGTCTAGGAGAGCAGCTGTCAGGGAAAAACACAGCAGGTCTGGGGCAAAGGGGAGCACAGGGAGACTGAGCGTGTCTTCCCCTCGATGCTTCTATCTTGCCGAAGGGGTGGGGGAACAGCTGGGAGAAGGCATGAGCTGATTTCATTAGCACTTCCCGCCCCCCCCAGCCCCAACCCCAGCATGCAGTCAGGCGGTGTACTGTGGGGATCCAACAGAGGGAATGGAGGTGATGTATCATTGATTAATCAGCCTATCAAGGAGCCACTGAAGGAAGACAGTAGGGGGACAGCCCAGGCAGAGGCCAGGAGATGCTGGGAGTTGATGGAGTTTCATGGACCCACCAGTTGGGCTCTGGGCATGTCTATCTTGTGTAATTTTTTTTTAAAATGCTCTCTTGGTTGTCTTCCTCTTAGCATCTGTGGACTTTGTGCTGCTGAGGTGCTTTGTGGATGCTTCTGACTCTTAGCCAGCTGCTCACAAGGACGATGGAGATAACCAGAGATGGTTGGGATCAGGGAATTACTCAGTCACTCACTCACTGTAAAGAGGGGCCAGTGCCAGGGTCTCTGTCTTTTCAGATGTCAGTCACCCTAATAATGATCATTTTCAATTAAGGATCATAAGGCAATGTGATCAAAGGATGGGGAGCCTAAAGGGAGTCTTCCATTTGAACTGGTCCAGTCTCCTCATTATCCAGATAAGGAACTGAGGGCTAAAAAGGAGAAGTGACCCTCCGTGGGTAATTGAAGCACATTTACATAGAGCCTCCATCCTTACAAAGCACTTGCCTTTGAGGTAGGGAATTTGAGTATTTTCATTATCTTTTTTAAAGATAGGAAACTAAGGTTCTGACAAAAAAGAGACTTTCCTAGCATCACGCAGCATCCGAGGCAGGATTGGTACCCGGGTCTTTGGACACCATTAACTGACATAATCAGGAGTCGAACCTGGATCCTCTTCACTCTGATGACTGGGGATGCCCACACAGAGTCTTCATTTTGACCTTCCTGTCTCTGCCCCCTCATAGTACTGCTGCAACAATTGTATCAGCAATGTCAAGATGGCAGTCTGTGTCAAGCCACTGGGTAACTTCTTTTAGTTTGGACAAAATTCCTGAGATTCTTGATTTGGTCATTTTTTAACAAATTTTGTTCAGTGAAAAAAAAGAAGCAACATGGTTTAGTAGCTAAAGAATTGGCCTTGGAGCCCAGATGATCAAGGTTCAAGTTTTGCCTCTGATCTACCTTGGACTATATGACTTGAGACCAGTCTGTTAACCTTCCGATGGTAATTCTTTAAACCTACAAATTGCAGAATAGTTGACAATCTGGGTTGGTAGTTTTTTATACCTTTTTATACCAGGATTCTGCCTCTAACTGCCCCATCTCTCAGAGTTCTGGGGGCCACTATGGAATTCTGTGTTGCAGCTTGCACCCATCTCTGCAGCTTGAACCCCTCTCAGCAATATGGATCTCACAGTAAAGAAAGTTTCTTCTCTAGGAAGCCCTCCTTCTCCATAAGGAACTAAAGGTGTGGGCCAAGTAAATTAACTCACTGAATCTGTCAAATACCAAGTCAGTTTAGTCAACAAATGGTTTCAATGATATGTATTTTTTTCATCTCATGAAACTGGTTGCTATAGACCTAGGTGGAAGTTTTCAAGTATAATGCTTATCAGGGAAGCTAGTTCGAATTGAGTGGATTGAGAGTAAATTGAGAGCCAGGCCCAGAGATGGGAGGTCCTGGGTTCAAATGTGGTCTCAGATACTCCCTAGCTGTATGACCCTGGGCAAGTCACTTAACTCCAATTGCCTAGCCTTCAATCGCTCTTCTGCCTAGGAACTAACACCTAGTATTCATTCATTCTAAGACAGAAGGTAAGGGTTTAAAAAAAAAAGAATATAATACTTAATGACCCAAAGTTTCTTCCAGCTTAAAAAGAAATGAACCTTTTCAACAACATTTTTAAATAGCTGGAGTTATTAGAGCCTTTGGAGTCAGACTGTGGAAAGAGTGGATGGGAATGCTCTGTTTCATTTTATCCTCTTTCCCAGCTCGACCACTTAATGTGTGCTTTAACTTGTTACAATCAAGGAGATGGGAAATTCGTCTGCATGTTTGAAAAAGTTGCTCATAAATCCTGTCGTAGAGTCATCGTGTACATAATAGTCCTGAAAATCAAATTCTGTAGCCCTCAGATGTGACCAATTACAACTTATCTTGCTATAGGTCCTGAAAATAAAGAGTGTTTTACTACTTTGCTGTCTCTTCCCTATAAACTAGAGGTTAGATAACATGATAAAGACTCACAGCCAGGAGGGAAAACCCATCAATACCAAGGCAGGAAAAAAAAATCATCATTCTCTCACCATTTAAACTTTGTCCTGAATAAAAAGAGGGGGCATCATAAATAGTTTCAAAAGTATGTCTCACTGAATACCATCTCATTATTAAATCTTTCAAGCCATCAGAAGGACAATGCTTCCTGGTGGCCTTAAAGAGTTAACTGCCTTCATAAAGCCTTAACTTACTGTTGGGAAGTAGCAAAGGCTATGTCATCCCACATAGAACAAAGTAGAGGCTTGGGACGATTACCTGATAATTCGAGGGAAAAAATAGCCATCAAGTACCCAGAGAATGGAATGCTAAAATCAGATAGACATAACAGAAGTTACTGCCATAATTAAATGATATTTAGAAGTGGGGGCTTCTTTATGCAGTATGTGTGTGGGTAGTATTTGGGAAAACAAAAGAATGTGCATTTTGAAAATGGAGGCACAGAAACAGTCTGTGTTTACCCATACAGCCAGCTAGACCGGTATGATGGGTGGGATTTTTTTTTTAAAAACTTGGAATGTTAAATTGATAAGTAATTGTTCCCTCCCTGAATGGTCAATCCTATCATCTTACCATCCATGGTCCTGTGTTGAGTTCTTTTGGCTGTTAAGGCAACTGGATCAGATTAATCATTGGGCGTGTGATTTATTGGCAAATGATTTTCTCATTGGATTGCTCATGCAGGCACAGCCAGAGCACCTCCTAAATTGCCCACGTTTCGTATTTTATTGAATTGGCCAAGATTGAAATCAATGAAAAGTACGTGGTTCAAACTGCTTCTTTGAAAAAGTATTCCACAATATTCATTCAACAAACATTTATTAAGCAGGCACTATGAGCAGAGCACTGCACTAGATGCTCAGGGAAATCTATAGATAAAGAAGATATAACCCCTGCCCTTAAGGAATTTATAATCTAGTAGGGGAAATAAGATGTGTACATGGAGAATAAAATCATTTCAATGAGAATCCAATCAGTACATAAGAAAAGCATTGGTTCGGTGACTTGCTTCTGGAAAGATCAGGAAGGCTTCATGGAGAAGGTGACCTTTCAGCTAGGTCTTGAAAGATTGGCAGGTACCCCTAAGTGGTGATGGGAGAAAGGGGGAGGGGGGGCATTTCATGCATAAGGAACAGCATTAAACCAAGGCTTATTGTAGAGGAGCATGTGAATTGTAACATTAAAAACTGATGTTCTGGAAAGAGCTTGAGAATGTGGCACTCCCTTCTATCACAAGCCATTCTTACCTCCTTTTATTCTCCAGTTTTGTATTTCTGCTCATACTATACAGGAAAAAAAAGTGTCCTTTTTTTTTTTTTTTTTTTTTTTTTTTTTTAAAGAGGGAGTCATTAACTTTTTTTCTCCATATTCCCAAGAACTGCAATTATGCAGATTGAATAGTGGAGCTTAAGGTCATGGGGCAAGGTCTGGTTGCTGGCATTCAGGAGTGTTTGATTCCCAGGGCTCCATCCACTAGACCAATCTTCCTCTTGAATTTGAAGAGGAAAAAGCTCTATTAGCACAACATTCAAATTAATGGCCACACAGTGCACCTCAGAGTTGACTGGAAGAGGGGGCTAACCCCTGAGTCACGCTCTGCTCACAGCGCCTACATGCCAGTACTGTGCATAAGGCTTAAGCAGAGCTAATGAGTTCCTCTCACGTCTCTCCATCAAACTATATATGTATAAGCACACAAAGCTCACATACACCAGGAAGGGAGGACTTCTCCTTTCTGGAAAAGTTATTTCACTCATTTGTGGTCGTTTTTTTGTGTCTTATTGATTTTTCTAACTATTCTTTGATTTTACCCTTTGCCCTTCCTTTCACGTGTGCTAATTATTAGTTCATGATATTTCTAAGGTTACTTTAATGAGAACAGGAAAAAAAAATGTCTGTGTTGAAGCAGAGATGTTTTCCTTTGATTTCCTCTCTCTGGACATGGTACCAATCCTTTTTCCCTGGGTTAAAAAAAAAAAAAAAATCTTGAAAAGACTAAAAAAAAATTTCCAAAGCCCATTCTCTGTGAATCTTTTTATACCTTTTTGGGAAGAAAAATAGGAAATTGTATTAGCATCCTCATGTCAAGGCTCACAATCACAGAATCTTATTTCATTAAAGAGCAATTATAATCGAAGCAGGATGGTTTCCAGACACTTCCTTAGGATTAGATGCAAACCTCAGTTGGGAGGTGAAAGCTGCTTAGCCTTCATTGTGATTTTAATTAAAGGGAATTAAAGCCCAAAGGAACAAATTGTTACAAAATCAAATAAAAGCCACACCAGAATGATAAGATTGAAAAAAAAGCAACAGTGCTGAGGAAATTGTGAGCTAAGGCTTTCCATTTGTCTCCGAGTGACTTCTGGTCATTTATTAAAAGTATCACAGGAATCTATGGAAAGAGTATAGGAAAAGGTGGCAGCAACAATGAAGTTAAACAAAATTGTTCCTTTCCCCAAATTTGATTTACTTAATTCTTTGAGGTTCGTTTTAATGAAAAAGTAAATGAAAATAAAAGGGGAAAGGATTTCTTTTCTTGGGGCAAATTACATTCTGTTTAGTTTTATTCACAATGACTGTTGGTGCATTTGGACCCAACATACTTTTGAAATAAAGTTTTCAAGTACCAAGATATCACCAAAGGGAGCATATTTCCTCCTATGAAAATTTCTAGAGTAAACTCCCAACACCGCAACAACAATAATAATGCCAACAACAATGGATTCTAGACTGAGTAGATGGCATGACAAAATGTGTCCCCCTTGGCTGATTCCTTTCCCATCTGAGACCCTATAGGCATGTCTTCAGTGATGTGGGAGGAGTTTCGGCACACGTAACCAGACACACAGATGTCTGATCTAGATTTCTGACTCATGATGGATTTGCCCCTCAATTCTGAGATGGTATGGCAATGCCCTTACTTTGGCACATTTGGGTACCAGAATGGCAACAGTGCACAAAGAGTTCTTATTCATTATAGTCCCTTAAGGCACACAAAGGGTTTTCCATATGTGTTAGATGTAATTTCATACCTACTTATTTCGTAGATGAAGAAACTGAGATTCAGAAAGTTCAAATGACTCACCCAGGATCATAATCTTATTGTGTTAGTTGGACTTTGAATTCAGATCTCCCTCAATCAGAATCCAGTCAGCACCATTTGTGAGATATAATTAAGTGAGATCATCCAGAGAGAAATTAAAGATGAATCTGGAGAATGAACAGATGATAAATGGAAAAGATCTACTGAAATTTCTACAGCAGATTATATTCTCCATCAGTGATAATAAAATCACTATATTTGGGCTCTAAAATATAATAATAAGTAGAAATGGCACCAAGAAAAAAAATAACAGCCAGACCAGACAAAGTTCAGAGAAGAGGTTAATATAAGAAGTAACACAGTGATATCTCAAGATAGCAGAATGAAGCCCTTGAACTATTAGAAAAATAGATATGATTAGTTCTGACAAGAGGAATCAAGGAGATGCCAATAGGTACCAGCACGTATACCTAACGCCTTATCTCCATAAATCTTCATGACAATTATTTGCACATATATTAAAAACATGCTTGATAAAATATGTGATGGGAACACTCAGACATTTGCCAAATGTATGACAATGATATAGTAGATTATATCTTCACAGCCACACAATTGTCTGAAAGATGTAGATTCCACTCTTCTTATTATTTGTTGACTATAAAAAGCATTTTATTCATGAATATATTAAGATTATAACAATTCTTTGAAAGATGCAATGATATAGGAAACTTTGACTCTCCTCTGATGATTAATATCAACACAGGCATAAAATAGAGATACAAACATTTGCTAAAGGTATGTTTGCCTACTTTCAATGAAGGACATGTAGCCCAGAAACCAAGGGGGAAAAAGATTCCTTATAAGTAATATATAGGAATTCCCTATAATTAATAAGGTGATATTATATTAATTTTTTCAAGTCTCAGGATACCGTAGAGCCTCCTAAAGGACATCCATAGTCATTCAGAAGATTTCAACCTAACTATGCACACGAGAAAAACACAAGTGGATGAACAATGCCTATTGTCTAGATGATGCTATTCAATTGAATGGCATCATAATTTTGTTAATACTTCAGGACATTTTTCTTGGATGGACACTGACAGAGGGACAATGAGCTGGGTCCAGAAGTGAACAGAAGAAGAAATGGGGCTGGATATGCATTTGGGAAACTGCATACCAGATTCAATGATCCCAAACACCTTCCTGAAATAAAAACAAAACATTTCTTTAACATCAATATTCGTTCAGCAATGACAAATAGGTATGAGTCATGGAATATCACAATTCTTGATTTAATTCCTTTAGGAATTAAATGTGATTCACCAAAATAGCAATGATGCATGATGGGCATAAATAACTGCAACATATTAGCAATGATTAATTGTGAGCAAAAAGTGACATAAAAAATACCCAAGAGTTGTAACACCAGAAAATGAAGTAGGCTGGTTATGTAGCACGAATCAGGGATAACAGATGGACAGCTCGTATGCTATCCTGGTACCAAAATAAAGTCCCAAAGGAAGATCCCTAGAATGTTTGGTGGATTCTCTGGAGAGGATTTATGAGTAGATGTGGACAATAGTCATCCAGGAGGAAAAGGAAAGGACTAGATGCAATCTGTACCATTTGAGGGCATATACATGTAGATGAGATTGCAGATACTTCAAAGAATCACCATTTGTTAGGGGCAAGAAGATTAAAGAAGCAAAAGCTTGCTGCTTTGGAGAGATTGCATAATATGAGATAAATGAGGAAAGCAAAAGTACTTAGCTCCTATTTGGTTTTCATATTTTCTATTAAGGAAAATTATATTTTAATTGAAAATGATAGGACATACAGTTGAGGGAATTGAAACTCAAGATGGGTAAGTAAATAGCAAACAAGATCTTTTTAAATGAGTTCAACCAGAATCCTAGTCCCTGGAAACATCTGTTCTATTAACAAGGTGTTTGTGGGAGAGGTACACTTTTAGGTACCCAGAGATCCTGGAATGGGAGTACCCAGGTGCACCAACATGCCTGGTGGGGAGCATTACCACCCAATTCTAGGATTCTTAACACTGGATAATAGTAACACTTCCTCCAGGTTGTGCTGGCCCACTTAGCTCATGATCTAGGCACACAATAGATTTATTTATTCGATCGACTCCCCTGATCCACCTCCACCCCCTACATTTATCTGTATGAACAATGGCATAGGAGGTGTGCAGGGAGGATTGGCACCTCTGCTGTGAGGGCTTGCTGAGTCCTTTTCTATGCTGCTCATCCACCTTTGGAGTTCACCTTTCACCCAACTCTCACCTGTGACTCCAAGAAGCTGTAGCAGGCACAGTGATCACGGTCTCATAAAACCATCTTGCCAGATGGACCAAATTGGACTTGAGGGTAACTGACAGGTCTATAGCCAGTGAGTTAGGGAAATGTCTACTGCAAGAGTACAAGGACTTCTCCCACCAGAATGGACAGATAAAAATACTTTGTTCCAATGGCTATGAAGGAGTCTGAAACAGTCATTGTGCAGTGCCTAGAGCTTAGTCAGACATCTCAGGCCATCACCAATTATCTTGACTTTTGTCTTGCCACTAGATTTCAAGACTCCAGAAGAGAATGAAGTTGACAACAATTATGCCTCACTTAAATCCAATTCACACACAGGATACCAACCCAATGATATCATTGGTCCACTTCCAAAAGAAGCACAAGAATTACAATAATCCTTATAGGAGAACATAGATTTTCTGGGGTCAGGGATTATTTTTGATTTCGTCTTTCTAATTCTAATGCCTCACACAGTTCAATCATCTTGATTTTGAGTCAGTTGAACTAACTCCTATTGTGCCAACCATTTGGAATACTTCTGGTCCCTCAGCACAAAACTCTACAATAGAGGTCCTTAACTAGGGGTTAATAGACCCCAAAGGGATCCACACAAAAATTTTGGCAGGTTCTTTAACCTGCATGGGGAAAAATAGCATCTTTATTTTCATTAACCTCTAACCAAAATTAATCATTTCCTTCAGTTAAAAAATATTCTAAAAGGGGATCATATAGGTGTTACCAGACTGCCTGGGGGATCTATGGCACAAAAACGTTTAAGAATCCCTACTCTGGAAGTTTATTTGGAACTAGTGAAAATTGTACTTCTTGAAATTATAATATAAGCCTTGTGAAGCAACCCATTGAGTATTTCTTGAACCTTCACAAATGTTCCTTTTCATAATAAGAAGAAAACCAGAATAGCATTCAAATCGTTATGGACATATTGATTAAGAAGGTGCACCAAAACTTCATCCATCACATGTTGAAAAGTCACAGTGGTTAACTAAACCTAAGCACAGAACCAGATATTCATAATGCCTAAACTGTGTCTGGAAAGGCTGTTTCCCACTCATTCCCTAATATAATTCTGAAAAGGTTAGAGACTTTTCACAATCTAATTTGGTATTGATTTCTGCTCCCTGAACTCCAGCTCTCAGAACCAGAGAGCCTTCAAGTTGGGAGGGGTGTCAGGGACCACTAGGTCTAGGATACACCTAACAAGTAGTCTTCCAGCTTTCCTTTGAAGGCAATCAATAAGAGTGGAAGTCACTACCTCCCAAACTAGCCCCTTCCATTTTGGGGTAGCTTCAATTGTTAGAAAAGCTTTTCCTTACTTCATCCTTTCTAGCACACTAGCCAGGTACCGAGAAAAACTAAAAAGGGAGAAAACTGGTGTGTCTATATTGTTGTTGTTCCCTCATTTCAGTCATGTCCTACTCTTCCTGATCCCATTTGGAGTTTTTTGTTTGTTTGTTTGTTTGTTTGTTTGTTTGTTTGTTGTTTTTTTTTTGGCAAAAATCCTGGAGTGGTTTATTTCCTTCTCTAGCTCATTTTACAGATGTGGAAACTGAGGCAAAGAGGGTTAAGTGATTTGCCCAGGGTCATACAGCTTAGTAAGAGTCTGAGGCCAGGTTGGATTCACATCTTCCTGCCTCCAGGACCACTACACCACCTCGTTGCTCATATACATATATACCATATACACATACGAATGTGTGTGTGCAAAAATATATATATTTAAATATATATATTTAGATATTTAGATATATATATTTAGATATAAACACAAGAGACCAAAAATATAAATTAATGCAAAATATTTAAACACAAGGTTGTTAGGGAGGTCCCAGGGCACTAGTCTAAGGGGGCATCGGGAGATGCTTGGCCAGTAGAACCAAAGACAGCTATTTATTCCCATTTCCATAGGATCAGACCTCTCCTGCCTTCTTGCGACTCCTCGCTGCTCCCAAACCAGAGTCCACGACCATCTTCCCTCATCTGGCTGAGTTCTGAGTTCAGCTGGGAGAGTAATTAACGTCGTTTTCATAAATCAAGTGCCTGCTAAATAATCCTTTAATTCCTCATTTAACCAGCCCCTAAATATTTCAACCATCATTGTTCTTCCTTCTTTGAAAGTAGTTTGCATAACACCTCCCCCTGCCTTTCCCCCCTCCCTCCCCAGTTGACTGTCTCAGGATGTCCTTATCATCCTGGGCCCTCCTGTTCTAGGAAACTGACCCCCTACCAGTGTACCGAGCATGGCTCCGGCACACGAGATGCCCAGGGGAGGGAAATGCAGGCACAACACCATGCTCCGCCAGCTGCCTTTCCTCCAGTCAGCACACTAGGGAACATGCACAGAGACAAGCCTTCATCAGGGAAACTTCCCAGGAAAAGCAGACAAGCAGCTGTGCCCTCGCCTCACCGAGAGAGAAGGCTCACCTGAGCTCGGCTCTCGCGTGGCGGGAAGAACCCAATCTGCCTAAAGGCAACAAAGTGGAGAGCCGTCCGATGGCTCCTAGAGCTGGGGGGCCTGGAAGGCAAATAAGGACCCCAGTCGGGCTGGGATGAAAGCTACAGAACTTTATTTGTGCCACTCAGGCGACATGGAGTATTTACCTCTTTGTGTGCCAAGCTCTTCTATGCGCCCATCATCCCTGCGGGGCTCAGGGACCACGTCTTCTACGGTAGTGCTACATTTCTCATAGAAGGTGCTGCCCCGTCTTAAGCCTAGTAGACATTTAATAAATAATTATGGAATGAATAATGGTAAAACAATCCTCCTAAAGCCCTTCCGTTTTCACGTTGATCCCCTATATATTCTCTCTGTTGTCTATTCTTGAATTTCAAATTTCTGTGTAACCATGAGACTAGTTAACATTTATAGAATACTTTAAGTTTGCAAAGCACTTTTTAAAAAACCCTTACCTGTGCCCTAGTATCAATTCTAAGACAGAAGAGTGGTAAGGGATGCGCAATCAGGGTTAAGTGACTTGCCCAAGGTCACCCAAGTCTGAAGTCACCCAGGGCCTCCAGACTTCAGCCCCGAACCTCTATCCACTGTGCCACCAAATCACTTTTTAAACATTATTCTATTTGATCCTCAGGACAACCCTAGAAAATAGATGCTATTATTATCCCCATTTTACAGATTAGAAACCTGAGGCAGAGTGATTTGCTCAGGGTCACACAGCTAGTTAAGTGTCTGAAGATAGATTTGAACACAGATCTCCTGAATCAAGGATCTATATTCTATCCACTGTGCTCCAGCTGTTTCTGTGTCTAACTTAGAAAGTCTTCCTTCACAGTTTCATCCCACCTACCCATTTGATTTCCTCCTCTACCAGACCCACTAAGAAGCACACTTCACTATAGTTAGACTAGTCTCATGGCTTCATAAGCTTTTAAAGTTTGAAAGGAATTTTGAAATCACCTAAAACTTTTTTTTAATATTTTATTTTTTAGAAAAATTTTCCATGGTTACCTGATTTATGTTTTTACTTTCCCCTTCATCCCCCTTTCAACCCCCACCACCATAACCGATGTGCATTTCCACTGGTTTTAACATATGTCATTGATCAAAGCCTATTTCCATATTATTGATAGTTGCATTGGTGTGGTAGTTTATTGTCACATCCCCAATCATGTCCGCCTCAACCCATGCGTTCAAGCAGTTGTTTTTCTTCTGTATTTCCTCTCCTGCAGATCTTCCTCTGAATTGTGGGTAGCTTTTTTTTACCATAAGTCACTCAGAATTGTCTTGAGTCATTGCATTGCTGCTAGTACAGAAGTCCATTACATTTGGAAATCGCCTAAATTTTAATCCATTGCAAGAATCTATTCTACAACATCCATGACAGATGGAGGATATCTAGATTTCAATTTTATCCTGCAGATGAGACAGAGAAATTTGGACCAGATAATACCAAAATGAGGTAAATTCTGAACTAACAACATGGTATTGAGGATAGAGTATGGTCCTTGGAGTAAGGAAGAACTGGGTTCAAATTCTGTATCACATACTTACTCCCTGTGTGGCCCTCGTTAAGTAACCAAACTTCTCTGTACCTCAGTTTCCTTACCTGTTAAATGAAGAGATTGGACTTAGTGACTTTTAAGATTCCATTCAGACTTAAACCTATGATACAATGAATAATTATTTATGGTCTGATGTTGAGTTGGAGGGAGGTCTATATCAGTATAATGTTTTTTATCAATGACTAAAATAAAGTCCAAGAGAGAATCTTTACTATGTTTGAAGATGATACAAAATTTATAGGAATGGTTAATTAATTGAGTAACAGAGTTCACAATGTGATCCAAAACATTGCTGACAAAATGATGGGCCAAATGTAAACTGAGGGATATATTGGAGAAAAACACAACATTCTGCACTTAGGTTCAAATAATAAATTTCACAAATACAGGATAGAGGTAGTCCATTGATGGGCAACTGTGTGTCAAGAAAGCATGGGGTTTTTAGTGACTTGCAAATTTAACATGCCAAGTGAATCAAGGGATACAAAAAAGCTAATTCTTTCTTAGATGCATTAAGAGAGGTATGGGTTTGCAACAGGGGAGGGATGACATCATTCCACTTCTTTCCTGGCTAAAGCCAGGAAAGTACTCTTTTCAGTCCTAGATATCAACATTTTAAGAAGGATGTTGCAGCAAGGAGGGAGCAAAACCATATTGTGCAGCTAAATGAGGGTGACTAAGATGTTCGGGGGACTAGAGTCTATAGTCTTCAGACTGATTGAAGGAATTGGAGATGCTAAAAATAAAGAAAAGGCCCACGTGGAGGCAGAGAGGAGATGAGGGCTATATTCATATAATAAACAGCTGCCATTTAAGAGAGGAACTTGAAGTCTCCAGTCTATCCTATGTACACTTTGCTACCAAAATAATTTTCCTTGAAGTGTAGATCCAACCATGGTACTCTCCCATCAACCAAATCCACCGACTTCCTATTGCCTCTAGAATAAACAGAATCAAATAGGAATCAAATCCCTTTATTTAGCTTTTATAGCTTTATACCAACTGATCTTAACCTAACTTTCCAGCTCCCAGATACATCCAAACTAGATGTTTCTACATTCTTCACTTTTAATAAATAATTATGGAATGAATAATGGCAAAATAATCCTCCTAAAACCCTTCTGTTTTCATATTGATCCCCTGTATATTCTCTCTTACACACTCCATCTCCTAGACTTTGTGTCATCGGTGCCTCATGCCTGCTAATCTCTCTCCTCCTCTAAGTTGTAACTCAGATGCCATCTTCTACGGGAAGACTTTCTTGATCCCCTCAACGACTAGAGCCTTCCCTCTTAACTTATATGTATGTGAAGATATCATGATTTAAAAATACAGCATGTAATCTGTATCTGTTTTTACATATCCTTCTTGTATCTTTCATGAGAATGGGATCTCATTGCAAGCAGTTTGTTTTATGTTTTACTCGTATCCCCAGTGCCTAACACAGTGCCTGGCACAGAGTAGGCACTTCATAAATACTTATTATTGTTGTTGCTTTTGAGGAGGGATATGAATCCAAGTCTGCCTGACTCCAATTATAGCCCTCTATCCCCTCAGCCACACTACATCAAAAGACAGAGTGACCTTGCAGATGAAATCATGGATCCTTGGAGTATTGCAGAAATATGTAATGAGCAGTATGGGTGGTAGGACTTCCAGTTCAATTTCAGAGTGAAACGTCCCAAGGGAAATGCCTCCTTGCTACCCTCCCCCTCTTAAAAACACTAATAGAAATGCCAAAGAGAAGCAAAGCTACCAGAATTCTTCAAAAGAAAATTTTAAAATGACTCTAAGATATGAACAAACTAAAGAATAAATATGGCACACACGCAAAAAGGAGTTATGGATGAAAAGAAAGAGAGGTAAAAATGTCAGAAGAAAAAATGTGCAGAAATAACAGCAACAGCAGCATTAGAAACAAAACTATAATTTTTGTGATAATTAAACCACTGAAACAGGACAGCTTATACAGGACTGAAGGCACACACAACAGTGTACTTGGCTTACATGAGACTGAAGAAATTCACATTGAGAAAGCTAATGCAAAACAGTCAACAGAGGGGGAAAATTGGGCAAGTAACAATGGGAAAAGGAAAAGCAATGACAGGTACAATTATTTTTTAAAGTAAAGATTAAATCCCTTTCCAGAAAATATTCTTATTTAAGTAATCTTTTTTCAAGATCTAGGAGTTATCTTTAGATCTCCCCCTTTCTCTCACCTCACTCATACAATCAGTTGCCCAGTCATGTTCATTTTATTTCCACAATATTTGAAATCCAAATTTCCATTCTCACTGTCACCACTCAATTGGAGTTCACCATTATCATTCCCTTGGCTCCTGGAATAGACTTGTAATTGCACATTCTTAACCCTGCCCCCTTTCCCCCACTTCCCAATCATCATCACCTCTACTTTCCCTCTCTTGAATCTGAAGAAATGTAGACTACTTTATTTTTATTTATTTATTTTTTAAACTCTTACCTTCCATCTTGGAGTCATGGTAAGGGCTGGGCAATGGGGGTCAAATGACTTGCCCAGGGCCACATAGCTAGGAAGTGTCTGAGGCCAGATTTGAACCTAGGACCTCCCATCTCTAGACCTGGCTCTCAATCCACTGAGCTACCCAGCTGCCCCCTGTAGACTACTTTAAAGAACACTGAATTTGTAGTTAGAGGATCTGATTTCAAATCCCAATAATAGCATATTATTTCTGGGAGCATGGGCAAATCTCTGCTTTTTTGTATATCATTTTCCTCATGTATAGAATGAGGGTGAGGTGGATTTTAAAATTAATATTCAATATCTCCAAAGTATAATATTTATAGAAATTTATTAATATTTAACTAGAGAGCTAGAGAACACAGGGAATGTTCCCCTCTCACTTCCCATGGAAGAGAGAGCTAGGGCAACAAAGACCCATCACCACTTGACTCATGTTTGGGTAATGTAGTTTTAGGGATTCAAGATTTTCCAACTATACAGTGATGGACCTAATGGCATTTAAGACCTCTTCCAATTCCAATTCTATGATCCCATGATCCAATGACCTTTGTTGACTTGAGCAGGACTTATAGAGTCTTGGTTTTCTCATCTATGTGTATTTTTCTTTTTTGTATCTTTAGATATCAACTTTCCTTTTATTTGTGCCAACCTCTCTTGCTCTCCCCTCCAAGCCCTCCTCTTCCAATCTATGGTAGTTGTGTTCTCTCCATCCTCTTTTCTCTTTCTTCTTCCACTGTATATTGTATCTCTCTTAGGGGATATATTATTGTGTCTCTGGTACAATGATCCACGTCCATATCTAACCCTCTCTGCTAGATTACAGCTTTTTTTGAAGATGTGGACAATATTTGATTCATCCTCGTACTCCTTGAACAACGGAGAATAGTGTCCTGCAGAAGATAAAAAGTTCAATGCATTTTTATTGACCTGAGAGATCCTAGAATTCAAACCTCAGTGAAAAAGGAAACTTGCTTGTTGAGGTACCTGCAAAGTTAGATGAAAAGTTAATGAAGAAAAGTCAATGACTAAGTCTTTCTTTGGAGAAGTATTTGAACTTCTTCCTATAAGTACAAAATCTCTTGAGCTACAATTGCTGTCACCTGTTTTCAAGACACATGTTTTTTTTTTTTCTCCATGTGATAAAGGAAAAAAAGGTTTACGCCTTTAATTTCGACAGCTATCAGGATGGAATAACAGCTTAATCACAGTGTCAGAATTCAAAGTGATGGATATCTTCCCACCTACAATGCCATTCTATATGACCGATAATGAAAACACACACACGCACATTTACATGACAAGGCTCCAAATGATTTGGATGCAAATTTGCAGATGACAGATAACATTTACCAAGTTCATGCGTATGATAGTTAGCATAGTAACTGCTCTGCGCCCACTCCCTCTTTATGTATGAATCATTTGTAATGAGAGTATGTGTGAGAATGATATTGTGAATTTGGGTGGTTTTTTAAATGTTCTGGGCACTTATCCTAAGTGCTGGGAGGGATAAGTAATACTCAGGGTGACAGAAAGGAGATCCAAAAAGATCTTGACAGGCTGAAAGAATGGGCCAAATTCCAATAAGATGAAATTTAATTGGAATAATGATAAAACCCTTCATTTGAAGATCAACAAAATGAGTGCATAAATGTTTTGTGGGGCAGTAGCTAAAGTGAAAAAGATCTGAGAATGGCAGTGGACTTCAAGCTCATGAGTAGCCTCAGGGTGACAAGGTTGCAGCCAACATTTTCTAATTAATTTCTAGCTTTTAATAGAATAATTATATCTAGGATGAGGGGAGTTCTTCAAAGCATTACTGTATTCTGCCCTGTTCAGACCTCATCTGGAATGTTGTGTTCCCTTCCAGGGGCCACATTTTAGGAGGGGATGTTGACAAGCTCCTCTGGGCAGCAACTTGGATAGTGAATGGACTTGAAATTATGCCATAAGAGGATTAATTGATGGAACTGAAGATATTTAGCATGAAGAAGAGAAGACTTGGGGGTGGGGGAATAACAGTGATTTTCAAATATTTGATAGGTTGTCATATAGAAGAAGGATCAGACTAATTGTGCTGGGCCCTCAGGGGAAGTTACAGGAAGGCAGATTTCCACTCAATAGGGAAGATCTTGCTAACAATGTGTAGAGAGACCAGGCTGTCATTTGTTGCTGAGGGGAAGAGGGACAAGGCTTGTCAGTATTTTCAATCTTCTCCAATCTGCCCAGCCATTGTGATTTTCACAGAACAGAGGAGCATAAAAGGGGAGGAATTGAAAGCAGTTTCCTCATCACATTTAAGGGGACATAGTGGTATAGTTGAAAGGGCACAGATTTGGAGTCCGAGGAACTGGGTTAGAATCCCAGATTTTCCACTTACTGCCTCTGTGGCTGACCTCAGGCAAGTCATTTAGCCTCATTGGGTATCTGTTTTCTCATCTATCAAATGAGTGGGGTTGGAGGAACCACTAACATTGCCTCTATCTCTAAATCTGTGAATCTAGGATGTTCATGCTGCTCCTTTTCTGTTTAAGACAGTAGAGCCTGATAATACTCACCACAGGGGAGTAGAGCAGAACTAAAATTGATTTCTTCTCTTGTCAGATGAGATTTGAAGTCAGTGAATCTGTAGAAAAAGGAGGAAAGTTCCCACAATAGGTATGATAGGCATCTGCTCTCTTCTGGTGCATCTTGGCTGAAGAAAGTGTTTCACAGCCACTGGCTAAAAGAGCTATGTAGCTAAAAGGTCAAAAGAATGTGCCAATATCCTATCAAATAAAATATAATTGAAATAACTATAAAATCCTTTATTTAAGGTTCAGCAAATCAACTGCCCAAATATATGGCTAGATATCAGTTTATATGATAAAGACCTGGGAACTGCAGTGGACCACAAGCTTGAGAGGAGACTGCTTGTGACAAGGCAGCCCCCAAATCAAATTAATTCATAGCCATTCATAGAATTATAGTGTCTAGAACAAGGGAGAGAATTTATAATGTTGATATATTCTGCCCTGTTCAGAATATTCACCTGGAATATCATGCTCATTTGTGAATTCCACAATTTGGGGACATGGTTGATAATCTTGTCTGGGCAGTGACGTAAATGGTTACTGCACTTGAAATTATGCCCAAAGTGGATTAATTAAAGGAATTAAGGATATTTAACATGCAGAAGGAAAGATATTGGGTTGTGTATGTATGCATGTGAATGTGTGTGTGTATAGAAAATTGGAGGTAATCTCAGAGGTAAGGCACATGCATATTGGGGGGATGCATGGAGTGGAGAGGAAATGTTTATTATAGATGGTAGGTTTTGATTTGAAGTTTGAAGGCCAGGGAATCCAACAAGGGGAGATAAGAGAAAACAGTCTGGGGATGGGAGCTGCCTACGAAAACTTACAGTCAGGAGGTGGAGTGTTTTTGTTGTGTTTTTTTTTTGCAAGGAACAACAAGAAGGTCAATGGTGAGTGTTTGAATGGTGATAATAAAGTGTAAGAAGAATGGAAAGTAGGAAGGGGATGAATTGTAGAAGAATTTAAAAACAAGACAGAGGATTGTACATTTGATGCTGGACATGATAAGAAGCTATTGGTGTTTTTTTGAATAGGGAAACAACATGTTTAGACCAAGATTTAGGGAGATCACTTTTGGCTACTGAGTGGTAGATGGACTGGAGCAAGGAGAGATTCATGGCAAGAAGAACAAATAGAGGACTATTGCAATAATCCAGGAAGGAGACGATGAGGACCTGTGCCAGGGTAGCACCAGTATGAGTAGAGAGAAGGGGATGTACTATACACAAGCGATGCTGTGAAGTTAGAAATGGCAGGATTTTATAACAGCTTGGATATGTGGGGTGAGAATATGTGAAGAGTCAAGAATGACACCAGTGTTCAAGCCTGGGAAAAGGGGAAGATTTGTAAAAAAAATATGGTGAATTCAGTTTTAGATATGTTGATTTTGAGAGGCCCTCTCTAGGCAGTGAGTGATGTGAGATGGGAGTTCAGAAGAGAGGTTAGATCTAGATAAATAATTCTAAGAGTCATGTGTATACAGGAATTAATCATTATGCTCCTAGGAACTGATGAAATTACCAAAGGAGATAACAGTAAGAGAGAAGAGGGTCCATGACCGAGCTTTAAGGGACACCCACATTTAATGGGCATGACTTGGAGAAAGATCCAACCAAGGATTCGAAGAAGCAGGAAGACAGGGTAGAGGAGAACCAGGAGAGAGCAATGTAATGAAAACTGAGAAAGGGGAGAGTATCCACAAGAAGAGGGTGATTGATAGTATTGAACTTTGCAGAGAGGTCAGGAACGATGAGAATTGAGAAACGGCCATTATATTTGACAATTTAAAAGATCATTGGTAACTTTAGAAAGAGCAGTCTCAGTTGAATAATGAGATTGGAAGCCACACTGTAGAAGAGGGTGAGAGTAGAGGAAGGTGTAGAAGGCTGTCTCATGGAGTTTAGACACAAAATAAAGAAGTGTGAGATAGTAGCTAGGGCTGATAATCAGAAAGAAACGAGATTTTTCTGTGTTGTTTTTTTTGGTATTTTTAAGAGACACAAGTATATTTGTAGGCAGCAGGAAGGGACAGGGAAAGAGTGAAGAGTAGAAGTAGAGGTGGAATAGAAATTCCAATCTGTAGGAGATGTAATGGATTTGGACCTGGAATGCATGTTGAGAGGTATACTTTGGCAAGAAGAAGGCTACCATTTCATGTGCAGTCAAATTAAACCATAGAGTATAATCTGAAAAATCCATTAGTTATACTCTAAAATTTTCCATGAAATGGTATTGCCCTCAATAGTTTGGAAAAGTAACAAATTTTTACTTAGCATTGTTTTCAATAATACATAAATGTGTGAAAAAGCATTTAAAGGCTTACTCTGGGAAAAACACTGTGCTAAATACTAGGGAGGTAAATATAAAAGCTTTCTTGCATTCTAGTTTTGGGAGTTACAAATATAATCAAATACACAATGGTAAATTTAATGATCCATCCATTCACAAAGCAAAATAGGAAGATTGTGGTTTCTCAATTAATATATTGCAAAGGTATTCAGTTATATAAGCAAGGCTCCATTCCACCAAATTACCCCCATTAGCTTGTAAACTTCATGAAGTTGAGTACTGTTTTTGTGTTTTTGCCTTTCTTTCTACCCATAGTGCCTGGCATGTAGTAAGGGCTTAATGAATGTTTGGTGACTGATTACAAGTAGAGCTAGTCTAAACATTTTTGCATATGTTTTTCAATCATGTCATTAGCTGTAAATATCATTTGTGTTTCTCCTTTTTAATGTATCTATGTAGCAGAGTCAGATTTGAACTCATCTCTTTTGGCTCTAAATCCAGTGTTCTTTCTATTGCACCATGCTGTCATCTTCTATGATCCTCTTTGTCATTATGGGAACTTTCCAAAGTCTGATTCTCCCTTTCTGAAGAAATTTCTGAGCAGCCCAGCTTCTTGACCTCCTAAAAGAAATGGAAACAAAGCCTTCGAGAGTTGTCTTGGGTCCCATTTGTAAAATAATCTTACCTGAATGTCAGTTGGTTCTTCAAATGCATTCTTTCGAGTGAGAAACTTGTCCATCACTGGGTTATCCAGAAGCAACCAGAATTCTTCTCTCACCACTAAATTTACTCATCTAAATGTGAATCAGGAATAACTCTTCCCCAAGCTATAAAAATAATTGATATCCCCAGAATTGCAAGGAAAAATATATGAGCATTAAAGATATAAAGTATGCCTCAAAGAAAAATAACAGTACTTGTGAATACCAGTGATAAATATAGTAAGTTATATTTTTATGGATTAGGAGGTTTTTTTAACATTATGTTTCTGTATTTCTGTTACTGAAACTGTCTCTTTTGTTTTTGCTGGTACTAGTTGGAGTTGCTCCAGAGAATTTTCTATTCAAACCAAATGTGTGTTTATCTTTCAGAAAGGGTTATTATTTCATTGAAAAAAATTATAGAAACAAAAAATTTAAGCCAATTAATTGTAAATTTAATTGATGTGCATTTCAAATAACTTTTCCACATCCATTCTTGAGTTATTTCAATTTTGATTTTTAAAAAAGTTGCCCTTTTTGGAGGAAACTAACTTATCCTATTATACTGAACAAAATGAATAATGCTGAAAAATATGACAAATATTATGGTCCTTTTAACTTCCACACTAAAATAATTTCACTTCAAATACGCATTCCTCAATTTCAAATTCAGACAGCAGCTTGATGACACAACTCATCTGTATCATAAGCCTACACCAACTAACACTGACAGTGGCAGATCACTTCTATGCCAAGATTTGACACCAAATTTTACTTTGTTTGTGTATATAATATTAAGTAATCACTGTGCTGTATTTACTGTCAGTTGGAATGAATTTGTGTTGGCTTCATTTGGAGTTTGTTTTCACTGAAAAAAAAAGTTGATGTATTTATTCAGATGTTATGCTTTAAAATATAATGACATTTTTTTTGCTGTTTCTTCATCCCCTCAGTGGGGTCTACCTCACACTTTGGAAAATTCTGGGGTAAAATACTGGTTGTAGTAGAGTTGGGGAAGTCCTAAACCAAGAAATAGATGACTTGGGTTCTACTTCTGCTACCCTACTGCCTATACCACTACTATCTAGAGTTCTCATCTGTGGCTCCAAGAAGCTATATCTTACATAATGACCACATCCTGGTAAATCATCTTAGCAGGTAAGCTAAAACAGGTTGAGGGCATCCATCAGGCTTCAGATCTGTTAGTGGGCTCTGGGGTTGTCTACCTCAGGTATCCATACTTCTCCCTTTGGAAAGAGCAGATGAGGACAATTTGTTCCAATGACCATGAAAAAATCAGAAGCAGGTGCTGAGGAACACTCAGAGCTCAATTAGACATCAAAAAAGCCAAGGTCATCCATTATATTCGAGGCCATCACTAGTCCTCCTGACTTTTGTTTTGCCACTGGATTTCAGTGGCTCTTTTAAAGAGGGTGAGGCCAATGACTTTGCACAACTATGATTCACTTACATCCAGTTTACAGAAAAGTCAAAAGATTTCGCTTAGTGATGCCATTTTGGTCCTCTTTGAGTACAAAGGACAACAACCAACCATCCGACCAATTTAGGTCAAAATTATTTGTAATCTGCTTTCCATGGGTATAAAATGAAGGGTTTGGACTAAGTTTCTTTAAACTTCAAGTTTAAATTTCTATAATCCTGTATTAGACTTAGAAAATCAAAGACACTTAAAAAATGAAAAAAAAAACCAGATAAATAAATGACTTCATTCAGATAATAGAGTAGGTTATACAGCCACAAAACTCATCAGCTTGTGTCTATTACACTGACAACAGCAAACTGGAAGGAAGAAAAATTAGTTAGTTTGTTTTTTAGTGTATACTTGTAGGTGTAATATATACTAAATACTTGAACATTAAGGGAAAGAGAAGGGCATAAACATTTATATAGTGCTTGCTATAGTCTAGGTACCATGCTAAGAAGTTTGCAATTATTATCTCATTTGATATCCACAACATCCCTTTGAGTTAGGTGCTATTATTATCCCTGTTGTCTACATGAGACAGAGATAAAGTGAATTGCAAAGGGTCCCAAAGTTAGTATGTTTCTGAGGCTAGGATATGAACTAAGGTCTTCCTGATTGCAGAACTAGCATTCACCATATCACCTGATTTTCTCTAGTTTATTAAATCACTATCATATACAATATTTTGTAAGGACAGTGGTACAATAATCCTAATAGAAATAAAGAAGGAATTCGATCATTGAAAAGATATCCAATATAGATGGTTAGGTCAAGCTAGTGTAATCAAGGTGGCAACCTTGCATCTAATGCTTTATCAATCAAAATATCAATGAACTTTTTTTCAGGAAAATAAAACACATTTCAGGTATAGCATGACAGTTCGTGTAAAAGTCACTGAGGAGGAAGATGGAATGTAAGTTCAGGGAAAAGCTAGAAGGCAAGTTTGATTAAAACAAAGAGTGTGAGATAAGGTATAGGGGTCAATAATTCCATAAAAGTAAATGGGAGTCAGATTGGAAGGGTTTTATATGCCAAGATAAGGCATTTGTATTTTATTGAGGAAATTTGGTACACTTGAAGTTTGTTGAAATCCAGAGGTGTGACATAATCCAATTTTTGTTAAGAAGAATATTTTGGCAACTCTATGGAAAATGGATTGGAGAGAGAAAAGCCTAAAGACCAGTATTCCAATTAAGAGGTTGTTGCATTAGTACAGATGAGAAATGATAAAGATCTTTACAGAGATGGTGGTTCTGTCAGTAGAGAGGATGGGACAGAAGTAGAAAAGACAAGTTCTGGCAATTGGATATGTATGTTAATATATATATATATATATATATATATA
>NC_058135.1:106255072-106436514 GCF_016433145.1 Gracilinanus agilis
TGTCTGAAAAGCCTTCACTGTACCATGAAGACCAAACTTTGAACTTTGGGGTGCAGTTGATTGAACTATGGGGAGTTGAAATTGAGTTGTATGTATTGTTTTAAATTGTACACTGTTGTGCCAGTGGGGGACAGCCCCCCAAATTGGTTTTTTGTCAATGCGTCTAATTTTAACCATTTGTTCATCTATTTCTTTATCCCCAAATTCCTGAAAAATTTAGAAGCTGTTATTTTTACAGGTCCAGCGAAGAAAAAAGGACTAACCTTTTTTTTTGCCGGACCTCACGGGGAATTGTAACAAGTGAATCTGGGAAATGTATAAAACTACATTTCCCGTGATCCAACATGGTCCAACTGTTTTCCGTTTCCGACGTCTTGACGCAGGGGAGCGCTTAAATCTCGTGGGTTAGGAGGGAGTGGCCTCTCTTTTGCCAGTAAGCTCTCTCTCTTCTTTGGGGAGTAGGAACTTGGCTAGGAGGCAGTATGGTGGCGGCAGTTTTGAATGCTTACAAGCGCGTGGTCTAATGATTTTATCTATCAACATGGCTTTAATTAAAATACTAGTTTATATATTTATGGCAGCCTTTATCATTTTTCATATTAACAGGGCCCAGAGTGATTTATCCTCGACATGCTGGACACTTGCATGCCCAGGGATATCCCCAGCCATAAGACCTTTATTATTTGGTGATATGGTGACATTTGCAGTTAGTTGCTGACTCACCCTTTCAGTGGGGGAGGTGTAATCCTTAGGCATTCTCTGGTTCATTGACTTGGAGATCATTCAACCATGAACTTGACACCATTTACTCATCTGTCTCGTTGAAAATGTCAACAGGTGTCATTTATCACACTTTGAGGTATATTGGAGCTGCCCTAGTTGGTCTGATGTTAGCTTTGGAGTAGGAAATATGTGACGACAGATCAGTTAGGGGCAGGGACAGGGTTAGGTGAGGGTCTCATTTTGTCTCTAATCTATGTCTCTTTCAATACTTTATTTTTACTCTAAAGAGCCTGGTGGAGTTCCCCTTCTCTTTCCCCTTGTTTTGTGGTGGGGCACCTCTTGCTATTTTAAATAACCCAATAATGTCATTTTCTTGAGGGCCCCCAGAAATTGAATCCTCTGTCAGAAATGTCTGTTGGTTTCAGTTTCTGTCCAGTTACTTCGTAAAGCCAAGAAAAAGGTCAGAGTTTCTTGGTTTTGCTTTGTCCACCGTTATACTGAAAACAGGTTCAGTTTCCCTTCTTCTTCCAGGCTATTTATATTTCATCAATGTCATTTCCATTGGATGGTAAAGAATACATCCCAAATCAATAATTTAGACTAATTTTGTACGAGTTTGTCTCCCATGGAATCGTTACCCTGGGAGGGAACTTGGAACTCTATTCAGTCCCCTCTCTCTTCAGTCAGTGACATATCTAATCACTTGTGACAAGAGATCTGTGAGAAGCAGTGTGGATGGGTGGAAAGAGATGAACATGGGTCTCATATCTGAGTCCTTGACACTTACCTGCAATATGACCCCACTCAAGCATGAAACTTTAGTGTAGTACAGTGAAAAAGAGCATTGGCTTTTGAATCAAAGGGCTTGGACTCAAGTCTTGTTTTTGTTACTTCCTACTTGTGTGATCTTGGATAAAGCACAACTTCTCTGGGTCTTGGTGTCCTTACTCCAAAATGAAAGGTCGGATTACATGGCAGTTCCCTTCCAGATCTAAATTTGTGAGTTTACGGATTAACTATTTTTTAGCTTTTTCATCTGTGAAGTAAATTAGGGATCCAATGCTGGGCAGTTTCTTTTTCATGTAGTAGAAATTGTTCTAGGCTTTGAGTCAAAAAATGTTGGATGAATGATGAACAATAAAGTCCCAGTGTTTTATAGCACGAAGCTTTCTTTAGATTTTCCAGATTGAGTGTTTTCATTATGGAAGAATTTGCAACTGAAGAGGACAGGGAAGGTGGTGACAGTGTGTTTTGAGATTGGGTGAGGGTGGAGTGAGGTTGAGTAAGGGATGGAGCAACACTAGCTTTCAAGGTTGGGAAAGACGCCATTCCCAGCATGACCACAAGGTGATGCAGTAACTTTACAGAATCCCTCCCTAGGACCCCAGCAGGGGAAAACCATCTAGCTAACTGTCTAAGAGCTTGAATTTTCTTATAGACTTTATTAGACTCCTAGGTGATTCAGGTGAGTTGGCAATTCTGTCAGCCTCTGGGTCCTGACTAGAGAAGACCTGGGAGATTCCTAATTTTTCTATAAGAAACTCATAGGATGACTTAAAGTAACTTTGCCTGAAAATGAGAGAGAAAAATTAACTTTTCTTTGTGGATATATTTACTTCCACTCTTCCTCCATCTTCCCTCATTAGAATGTTAATTCGTTGAGGGTAGAAATTTTGTTTATTTGTATTTGTATCCCTTGAACTTAGTATGGTACTTGGGACAAAGTAAACACTTAAATACTTTATCATTCATTCATTCATTCCTGCAGATAGACCAGGCAAATTTAATTTTTTCCTTCCTTCCTTCCTTCCTTCCTTCCTTCCTTCCTTCCTTCCTTCCTTCCTTCCTTCCTTCCTTCCTTCCTTCCTTCCTCTTCTGTCTTATAACTGATATTCAGTATGATTCCAAGTGTTAAAATAAAGATAGACGAAATCAAACTTGAAAAAGATTTTGGGGAAAAGCATGCAAAAACATTGTAGAATTGACTGTTTGCAAAGGCAATCGATCACATGACTGGAACCATTTGGGGTCACATTACAGAATGAGAGGGAAGGATAAGGAGGAAGACAGAGAGTCCCAGGGGGCATTTTTGCCTTGGGATGCTATGGGGGGGGGGGAAGCTTCTGGTGGCCATTTTGATCAGTTACAGTGGTTTGGACTGAGCTATAGACCTACCTGAAAAGATTCAGGAATCCAGAGACACTTTACCTGATCCCAGCCCTCATCCTGATCTCATTTTAGTGCTGAGACCTGGTTCCTGGAGATTTCATTTGCATGAGAGAAGTTGCCTAGACAGAATCTGACTGCCATTCCCTGAGCCAGACCACTCTCAGCTTAAGCCTGTTGGCTTCTATCTAAAACCTTATAATCTGAACTTTGTTCCTATTTTGTGGACCAACTAGTCAAATTTTAGTTAGCTAGAAGGGTTTAGGCAGATAGAGTAAACAGAGTAGCCCAATGGTGTTGGGACCACGCAGGTCCTTGAGGACCAGTTTCCGAGTGAGAGGAGCTGGAACCTGGTAGCTTAGGGAACTCCTTTTACTCTGGTCCTCTACCCATCCTGCTATTTATAAAGTAAGCATCAGTTATTTGAATAACATCAAACCGCAGTCAGATTTTATGTTAAACTTACAGAGGACTGGTGAGGCTGACCCCTGGGCCTACAAAATAGGACAGAACCACTGGGTCATCACTGATCCAAACTTAAATCCACACTAAGAGACCTCTATTTAGTGGGTAAAATCACCATTCTTTCACAAGGCAGAAGAGTGGCAATGGCTAGGAACTGGAGGGATTAAGCAACCTGCCCAGAGTCACACAGCTAGGAAGTATCTGAGGCCAGATTTAAACCTAGGACCTTCTGTTTCTAGACCTGGCTATCAATCCACTATCCCTGTCCTCTTCATTTTAATAATACAGTCACTACTCCGAGACAGGTCTTATCACCTCTCTGCAAGACAGTCCTGCCTCAAGTGTCTCTCTCTTTAAATCTATCCTTCACAGACATGTCAATGTGATTTTCATTACATACAAGCCTAACTCCTTCTCTCTCCTGCTCAATAAACTTCAATGACTCCCTATTCCCTCTAGGACTGAGTATAAGTTCCTTTATTTTAGCTTTTTAAATCCTTCACAAGATGTTAGCTGGTCCTTATATAACACATTCCATGTCCCATCTCTACACATTTGTTCTAGCTGTATCCGCATGCCTGAATTTTATTCCCAACTTTTCCTTTGCCTCTTAAAATACCTTAATTTCTTCAAAATTCTACAAAACAGCATTTTAAATTTTTTAACTTTAATTCCTATAGTTGCTATTCCCCTCCTTACAAAAAAAAGTTCCTTTTTATTTATTTTGTCAATACTTGTTTTTGCATATGATGTGTCCTCCAACTTCTTAAGGGCAAGAACTATTTCATTTTTTGTCTTTGTACAAATGAATATACATTCTTAAAATGCATTCATTCATTTGTTTGTTACATCAGAATTCTCAGATATCTCCCTCCCTTCACTCCTGCAGTAGAGATGGCATCATTTGACAAAAAGAAAGATGTCCATATAAAACCATGTCTCACTTATTTCTGTTTAAGTGTTCTTTTTCAAAAGGTAGACATAAACAAGTTATTCTTCGAATAATATTTTTGTTGCAGTATATAATGTTTTCTTGGTTCTGCTCCCTCTTCATAATTTCATGTTGGTCTTAAAAAATTAACCTGCATTTCAGGTTATGGCACAGTAGTATTCTTATGGCACAGTATATTCCATCACAATCATATGCCACAACCTCTGGAGCCATAACCCAGTTGATGGGCATCCCCTCAATTTCCAGTTCTTTGCCACCACAAAGAGAGCTGCTATAAATATTTTAAAAGATGTAGATTCTTTTCCTTTTTCTCTGATCACCTTAGGAAACAAACCTAATAGTGGTATTGCTGCGTCAAATGGTATTAATCTTTTGTTTTATAACTGAGCATAATTACAGATTGCTCTCCAAAATGGTTGGATTGGTTCACAGTTCACCCGTATTAGTGGCCCCCCTTTTAAATGACTATATAAATGAATATAAATTCATTTAACCAGATTTGCTATTTATAATTTTAAAGGAAATAACAAAAGAAGTTTATTAACTTTAAAAAGGACTGCCCAAGTCTCCCTCTTCATTTTTCTTTGTTGACAGAATCATATTTGAGGACTAATGTAGAGAGAGTTTCATTTAGACTTTTTACATGTATTTGACAGTCTTTCCCATTACTCTTGTGTAAAAAAATGGAAAGATATAGCCTGTAGGTGGATTAGTTGAATGGCCAGATTCCAAGAGTAATTCCAACTCAACTTGGGAGGATGTTTCCAGTGGAGTGCTTCAGGGGATCTGTGGTTGGCCTCAGACTGTTTTAACAGTTTTATCAGTGACTTCAATAAAAGCATAGATGGATGGTATGCTTATCATATTTGCCAATGACATAAAGCTGGAAGGAATAGGCAAATGACAGAACATTTGATGATATCTTAATAAGCTAGATCTGACTCAAAAGTAAATAAGACATAGAAGGTAAATGTAAAATCCAACTTTTAAAAGTCAAACATCAACTTTATAAGGATAAAATGGGGGGAAATGACTAGATAATATTTCATCAAAAATATCTGGGTGTTTTAGTGGATTACAATCAAGGTACGCATCAACAGTATAATATAAAAGGCAAGAAAACTAAAGAAATCATTTTTATGATAGAGATGTGGCTTACTCACTCAGCCATTGGAAACTCAAACAAATGGCATACTGGTTGGAGATATCAGAGTGAAATGGCAGCAAAAGACTTCTTACTATTGAGATGTGCCAACGAGTCTGCTTCTTCTATCCCAAGGATGATGAACTAGACCTAGCCAGATGCAATTGTAGTTCTCCATCATCAATAGAGTGCCCAATGGAAAGAAAAATGGGGATAAGATGTATGAGTTCTTAAATGTTCCCATGCCATCACAAGACACCATTCATGATGAATCTATGATTCTTCTGTTTCTTCATCTAATGACTGACCTTCCTGAATGAGAAAAGGAGAGTATCATTTGGGAAAAGTGTTATGTTACCTGTATTTCTTAATTTATAGGAGTAATGGTCTTAGAGGTCTAAGCCAAATAAATTGTTCCTTTCCTTGAATATCTGTGTACTATATGAAGGCTTCTAAATTCTTAGAAAAGCTAATACAACTTCACATATATGTAAAATATATGTATTTTGCTGCTTTTATTTATTTCATGCCATTATTAGAATACCCCTATAAAGTTTGGCATGTTTGATCTGTTATCACAGAGAAATGACTCCATCATGCCAAAGTCATGAGATAGTTCAGGGAAATCTTGGCTCAGCAATTATCTAGTTATGTAACCTGGGACAAATCACCTAACCTATCTGAGCTTTAGTTTCCCATTATTTAGTAAACTAACATTTACTAAGTATATACAGAGTGCTTAAGTATATTCTGAAGATACCATAAGGGTAAATATGGTCCCTGTTTTCAAGTGGTGTACTTGAAGGTCATCCAAGCCAACACCTGATCTTTGTGAATGATCAGATTAGAATGATGGTTATCAGCAGCATTTGGTCATTAAAGTCATATTTATATACAATAATTTATTCAATCATTCCATGCTTGTTGGAGACTTTTCCCACTCATGATTATTACTATCAATTAATTAATACTACTGCAAGAAATATTTTTGTGAATACAATCTTTTTTTCTGAGGTGATAACTCAACCAACAGAAATAGATAAGCTGGCTGGTGAAAGGAGAGAATAGAGAGAGAAAGAACAGTAGAGAACCCAGGACATAGCCTTTAGGACCCATCCTTAAAGAACAGTATATAGATCCCAAACCTGGACAAAAAATGAGAAGTTAGAGGGGTAAGAGAATATGCAAGAGGAAGCAATTTCAAGGAAGCCGAGGGAAGAAAGAGTATTTTATAAGACAGGGTGAATGAAAAAAAAATAGAAAGATCAAAGCAGATAGAAATTAGGAAAAATGTTGACATTGAGAGTTGAGTTCTTTAATACCATTTGAGAAGTGTGGTATTAAAAACTAGACTACAAGGACCTATAAAGTGAGTGATGTGTTTTTCTGTACTGATTTATGAAGCATCTCTGTAGTAATTGTAAATTCTATTTGAATATTTATTTTATGGATTGATCTAATCTCTTTTAGTATTTTATTTACTATTTTTGCATCGAAACTCATAGAATCATAGGATTATTTATATGGAGTTAAATGGGAAGACGGAGCTCAACTGGACACTCACTTCATTTTGCAGAGAAAGAAACTGAGGCTTCATATTGGTGAAGTGACTTGCCTAAAGCCACATAAGCAATAAGTAGTAGAGTAAGGTTTTGAAAGTAGTTCCTCTGACTCCAAATCCAATTCATGATACTGCCCATTCATTAATGACATTACTCTATGTTTTTGCATTTTCTGTCATATCTTTTACAGGCTTAGGAAAAAGAACTATATTTGCCTTTATGTTAAGATGAAATAAAAAGCTAACTGCCTCTGTGTATATTTATGTTCATTGTGTATCTTATATTAGAAATATTTGTTCCTTGATTGCCTGTTAGAATTAATTTAAGAATCCATTTCATCTTGGTGCCATTCACATGGAAATTCATTACCATTATTTAAGATTTCCTTTGTTTATAGCAGCTATACATTTCCTATTTTGCCCACTTGGCTATTTGATATTTTGGAAATATTCATTTATTCTGTGAGGTTTTATCCCTACTAAATATCCTTTGAGAAGAAAATGGGGAGGAGGCCCCGTACATGGATAGTTCTAACTAATGTTTATAAGGTTTTCTTCCACATAGTGAGCATAAATCTGATGAACAAATAAAATATTCCCTGTTACTTCACCTAAAATTTTAATGCCATGGTTTCAAGTCCACTAACCATCCATTTGCAATACTCAAATATTCAGTCTTGTCGATGTCCTTCCTAAAACCTGTTACTTAGAACCGAATATTATTCTCTAGATGTTTGCCTAAGAAATGGTGCATAACTAATCTTTATTTTTCTGGTCAGCTTTAAAAAAAGTCATTGTTTTCTCTAATTGAATATTCAGCCCACTGTGACCCCAAGATGTTTTTTTTTGTCTGAAATATTTTCTAAAAATGCATTTGTGCCATTAATTCCTTGATTCCCAAATGGAGAATTTCCCATTTTTCTTATTAAATTTCATCTTATTGGAAATAGATCTATCTTTTCATTTTGTAGAAATCTTTTTGGAATCCCTTTCTGTCACCCTGAGTATTACTTAACCCTCCCAGCACTTAGGATAAGTGCCCAGAACATTTGAAAAACCACCCAAATTCACAATATCATTCTCACACATGCTCTCATTACAAATGATTCATACATAAAGAGGTAGTGGGTGCAAAGCAGTTACTATGCTAACTATCATACGCATGAACTTGGTAAATGTTATCTGTCATCTGCAAATTTGCATCCAAATCATTTGGAGCCTTGTCATGTAAATGTGCGTGTGTGTGTTTTCATTATCGGTCATATAGAATGGCATAGTAGGTGGGAAGATATCCATCACTTTGAATTCTGACACTGTGATTAAGTTATTCCATCCTGATAGCTGTGGAAAGTAAAGGGGTAAACCTTTTTTCCTTTATCACATGGAGAAAAACATAATGTGTCTTGAAAACAGGTGACAGCAATTGTAGCTCAAGAGATTTTGTACTTATATGAAGAGGTGCAAATACTTCTCCAAAGAATGAGTTAGTCATGATTTTTCTTCACCAACTTTGATACTAACTTTGCAGATACCTCAACAATCAAGTTTCCTTTTTCACTGAAGTTGCATTCTAGGATCTCTCAAGTCAATAAAAAAGGATGGAGCTTATTACCTTCTTCTTGACACTATTCTAGGTCAAGGAGGATCACATTGTCCTTGATCTCAAAAAAGGTGTAATCTAGCAGGAAAGGTTTGGCATGTATACTGATCACTACACTATAAGGCAGAAGAGCCTGTGACATGAGAGATACAAGATCCTAGAGTCAGGAATAGAGAGAACAGAAGAATGAAAGAAGTTTGAGCAGTCACTGATGTGAGTACAGAGTAGGCTTCATAAAGAGGCATATGGATTGGCTTTTAATAGTTGGGGGAACATTTCTATAACCAGAGAAGAGATAGATTCCTTTCTACGCAGAGTGAATGAGATCCCCAAAAGAAAGGGAAAGTACAGGATGTATATGGATAATAGAATGTTCCAAAATGAATTGAGCACAAAATATATTTAGGAAAGCAGCAGGAAATATGCCTGAGAAGATAAATTTTATGTAAGATTTTGTACTTAATTTGGTAAACACAGTGTAATCCTTAAATTGTTTTTTATTAGAGGTTAACAGAATAATCAGAATTATATTCCAGGAGAAGTAATCTGTCATATGCTAGATTTAAAGTTAGAAGAGCTCTAATTACACAGATAACAAAACTGAGATCCAGAGAGATTAAATGTCCACAGGAAAGCCATGAGTTGAAACCAGGTCTTCTGACTATAGATTGCAGTGTTATTTTAAATATAACCATATGACTTCAGCTTAGATTGGGAGAAACTGGAGGCAGGAGTCCATTTAGAATATTATTGTAGTAGCCTTGGAAGAGGTAATGATGGACTGCACTCAGAGGGTGACAGCAAGAATGGAAAGGAGGGGATTGATTCCAAATATCATAGAAGCAGAATTAACAGTACTTGGCAATGAGTGGATGTCAGCAGTGAGGGAAAGGGAGGTGTTAAAGATAACTCCCAGGCTTAGGGAAGGATTACTCAACTGACCATATTTTCTGGTGAGGAATTTCATCTTTATCCTACAGGGAGAAATTGTCCTTAATTTGTACCTGCCACTAGTTTTCCCTTTCCTATCAACCGATGACCATTTTTCTCACATTCTGACAGTTTGGCATCAGCTTTTTAAATTTAATTCGAGCATTTGTTAAATACTTACTTAATGCCAGATATTCTCCAATGAGCATGGGATGCAGACAAATATAAAACAATACCTGACCTTCAGGAGCTTATATTCTATTGTAAGGAAAGCATACACATAGAGAAGTAAAAAGAAAAAGTACAAAGTGCTCAGCGCTCAATGCCTTAATGCTTAAATCCACGCAGCAACCTCTTGGTCTTTGTAAGGACAGCAAAAGGAAGGGAATAAATTATAAGTAGATTGGCAACTGAACCAAGAAGTAACTATTGAGCAGACTTTCCAGGAGGGAACAACTTCTTTTCTCACTCTTTCCTTCCTCTCCCTAAGATGTATGTCATGAAACTCTGGGACTTTCTAAGAGTTGTAGAGAAAGGGATTCTTCCCATCCATCTGGAGGTCATACCTATTGCTTCTAAGTGGCAGTTTCTACATGCACTGCCTATATGAGCCTGATGCTGGCCCTTGGATCTCTGCTGCTTCTTGTGTGTCTTTCCCCAAATTCAGATGACTGACATTTGATCCAAAGAAGGACATTTCCAGCCTTGAAAGTAACCCATAAGTCTGAGAGAATAGGAGCTTGTAAGTCCTTCACTTGGCTGTGAAAGGAAATTCCTACAGCCATATTCTTCCCCTTGAAGAATGCTGAATACAAGTCCCTACCTGGCTGACAAGAAAACATGAACTTTGAGGAGGTTGTTCAGACAACACAGAGCTGAGGAGAAGGTGAAATGCCTATTCCAACTCCTAATTCCACTAAGGGTTTTATGTTTTAATATAAGTATCAATCTCAGGAGAGTATAATAGAAGTTCGGGGGGAGATGGAATGGCATTATTATTTTAATCTTTGACAAGGAGTCTTTTGTATTTAAACATTTATTTTGAAATAAATAGCTATCCTATTTGTAAGTTTCATTATATATTGAGTACCTTTCTTCTCCCTTTTGGTGAGACCCTAAAGATGAGCCATATCTAAGCATTAAGTGATTTTTCTCCAGGGCTCCAGGATTTGAACCTCTTTAGAGAAGAGCCTCTTTGGAGTCAAGATAATGGAGTAATGGGAAGAAATGCAACTCGGGTCCTTTACCACATCACCAGACTGAATCTTGATGAAAAAATTCTAGAAAAAATCCCAGTGAATCATATTTCCAGGCCATGTGGGCATAAAGACACCAACACAGATGTTTGCAGACACAGGGGTAAGGATCTGGCCAGAAATTCTCTGTGGGGAGCATCTCAGCACTCAGGGTCTGGAAGAAGACCCAGGCTGGACACTAGGATAGAAAGTATTGGGGCAAGAAGAGGTCCCAGGGGCTCTATAAACTAGTAAGGGTGTGGAAATGGATGGCAATTGGCAACTCTGTCAAACACTACCCAGTTCTAGGTCACAGATCTAGGGGGAGACTGAGGAAGGGACTTAGGGGATGCCAGGAAGGAGTAATTGTGCTCAGATGAACTAGCTATATGTTGAGTAAGAAACAAATTCAGAAACAAACAGCAGTTCTGTGACTGACTCCAGGAGCACAAAAGGGACTCATTTCTATACTCCAGCTCTGGCTAAAGACTAAAGTATTACAAGCAGGGTGAAAATTTTGGGAGAGAGAGAGAGTCAGAGACAGAGAGACAGAGAGAGAGAGAGAGAGAGAGAGAGAGAGAGAGAGAGAGAGAGAGAGAGAGAGAGAGAGAGAGAGAGAGAGAGAGAGATGCTCCTTTTGGACTGATTGAACCCAGGAATGCTTTCATGAACCATGAGGTAGAGGGCAAATCCTAGGTCCCTTTAGTGCCACAGGATGTTTTCTTATTTAAGCCTTTATAGATTTTAGAGCTCTTCATATTCTAGCCCCATCTTATGTTTACAACCTTATCCTAATTACTCCACTTCATATACTCTACAGTCCAGCCAAATAAAAATTCTTGCTATTACTCACACATGACACTTCACCTTCTGTTCCCATACCTTTGAATTAACTGTCCCTCCTTGCCCGGAATTCACTTCTACCTCCCCTTAATCTCTTGGACTCCCTCATGATAATAATGATGAGAACAATGAGCATTTATGCCATATTTTATAGGGTGCAAAACATTATTCTAAATATTGTATTTAAATATTAAGTTATTAGTATATCAATTAAATAAACATTGTTTAAATTAATTTCATATTAAATTTAGATATATTTCATTTAATTCTCACAACCGTGGGAGGTAGGTGATTTAAGTGTCTTCATTTTACAGATGAAGAAATGAAGGCATAAGGAGATTAAGTAACTTGTTCAGGATCACAGAGCTAATAAATATCTAAATATTATCTGAACTCGAATCTCCTTGACTCTTAAGTCCAGTGATTTTTCTATTGCTGCACCTAGCTGCTTTGAAGACTTTGCTTAGGTGTTAGCTTCTACATAAAGCTCTTCTTGATTCTCCAGCCTCCAGACCCCTCCCTCATTCACCTTGCTTGTATTTTATATATTTTGTTTGTGCTTATTTGTTGATATGTATGTTGTCTCACCAATAGAGTGGAAGATCCTTGCAGGGCTGTGGACAAAGTCTTGTACTTATGGGGTGAGAAGGGATTTAGTCTACCTCTAAGCCACTGGAAACTTGAAATGAAGGTCTCGATGGTCAGAGGTACCATTTGGAAATATCCTTCTTTGTAGGGTTTTCCAGTAAGTCTATGCCCTCCCTCTGCTTTATAGGTCATTAGTTAGCTTCAGGGAGAAATAATTGGAGATTCCTGAGCAGACACCCAGTAATTATTGTGCATACATGACACATATATTATATGCACACTACATATAATATGCATGTTATATGTATATTTCCAGCTACATATGTATTATCCTATAGCCACATCAGAACATACATATTAATAGATCTTTGGAAAGGGGCAAAGAGAATAATTATTTTTATAATGAATGCTAACTCGGTGCCAGGCACTGTGCTAAGTACCTCACAATTATCGATTCATTTGATCCTCGCCATAAGACTGAATATTTGAGTATTGCAAATGGATGGTTAGTGGACTTGAAATCATGGCATTAAAATTTTAGGTGAAGTAACAAGGAATATTTTATTTGTTCATCAGATACCCATAGTTTTTTCTGCTCACTATATGGAAGAAAACTTTATAAACATTAGTTAGAACTATCCATGTACGGGGCCTCCTCCCCATTTTCTTCTCAAAGGATATTTAGTAGGGATAAAACCTCACAGAATAAATGAATATTTCCAAAATATCAAATAGCCAATGTAACCATGGAAAATTTTTCTAAAAAATAAAAATTGAAAAAATAAAAGATTCAGCTCAAGTAGAGGGATAGCTGGATGGCACAATGGAAAGAGTACAGTGTCTTGAGTCAAGAAGATCCCAGTTCAAAATCCAGCCTCAGACAACAACTGTATGACCTTGGACTTTTCTGCCTGTTTCCTCATAGGGAATAATAATAATAATAATTTCTTACCTCCCAGGGTTATTGTAAACAGCAAATGAGATAATATTTGTAAAGCACAGTGCCTGGCATATAGTAGGTGCTCAATAAAAGTTTGTTTTTCTTCCTTCATCCTTCTTCCATCTCTCCCCAGCTACTAGTGCCTTCCATGCTAAGACTGCCTCCTACCTACTTAGCATTTATTTCATACATAATATGTGTGCATATTTCACACACATGCATACATATATATAGAATAATGTATATTCTAATGTCTCTATATGATAGTGTATCATCCCTTATATTATGTATGTGATGTCTATGTCTCCTTCATCAGACTGGAAGCCCCTTGGGGGTAGGAATTATCTTTGATTTTGTTTTTTGATGTGCCTCTAGTGCTTATCACAGGGCATATAAAAGCTTAATGAGAGCCGATTGATTGATTGATTGTTTGATCAACAGTGTCTGTAATGTCTCAACCCTAGACGGCAAGGGGTGGAACAGTGAGTGATGTGATTTATCATGCTGACTTTTCAAACATCCTTACGTTCTTGGTAAGAATTCTATTTGAATAATTCTTTGATATATTGCTCTATTCTGTATTCCAGTATTTTACTGAATATTTCTGCATTGGCATTTACTATATCAAACCTCTATTTTCTGATTTCTATAATATAATTACTAGGACTAAGGATGAGGAGCATATTTGTTTATTATTCTGGGCACTTATCCTAAGTTCTTAATGGATAGTTAATAACACAAAGTGACCAAGAATGGACTCTCTCTACTCCCTCAAATATCTTGACAGGATACAAGAATTGGTTAGATTCTAGTTAGTTATGTTCTAGTAAGTAAGGTCAGATAAGATACTAATTTTGTTTATATTCTTTATGTTGCATGCACATATAGAGATATACATATATATTTATCTATACAATATATAGATATATATTATATAGGTATAATATATATAGTATATAAATTATAATTTATATAGATATAGTATATAATAACATAAGTTATATACATATAGTTATATATAATAAAAATAACAATACATATATTTATAATGACAAGTGACAAGTCAATTGACCTTGGATTTAGGACAACCTAGGTTCTGGTCCCTCTGATGCATACTGATTATGTAATTTAGGGTAAATCACTTTAAACTCTCAGTGGCCCCCACAAGTTCCTAAGATAATGTTTCAATGGTTGCAGGTCTGCATCTGTTAAAGGAGTTNAGAGAGAGAGAGAGAGAGAGAGAGAGAGAGAGAGAGAGATGCTCCTTTTGGACTGATTGAACCCAGGAATGCTTTCATGAACCATGAGGTAGAGGGCAAATCCTAGGTCCCTTTAGTGCCACAGGATGTTTTCTTATTTAAGCCTTTATAGATTTTAGAGCTCTTCATATTCTAGCCCCATCTTATGTTTACAACCTTATCCTAATTACTCCACTTCATATACTCTACAGTCCAGCCAAATAAAAATTCTTGCTATTACTCACACATGACACTTCACCTTCTGTTCCCATACCTTTGAATTAACTGTCCCTCCTTGCCCGGAATTCACTTCTACCTCCCCTTAATCTCTTGGACTCCCTCATGATAATAATGATGAGAACAATGAGCATTTATGCCATATTTTATAGGGTGCAAAACATTATTCTAAATATTGTATTTAAATATTAAGTTATTAGTATATCAATTAAATAAACATTGTTTAAATTAATTTCATATTAAATTTAGATATATTTCATTTAATTCTCACAACCGTGGGAGGTAGGTGATTTAAGTGTCTTCATTTTACAGATGAAGAAATGAAGGCATAAGGAGATTAAGTAACTTGTTCAGGATCACAGAGCTAATAAATATCTAAATATTATCTGAACTCGAATCTCCTTGACTCTTAAGTCCAGTGATTTTTCTATTGCTGCACCTAGCTGCTTTGAAGACTTTGCTTAGGTGTTAGCTTCTACATAAAGCTCTTCTTGATTCTCCAGCCTCCAGACCCCTCCCTCATTCACCTTGCTTGTATTTTATATATTTTGTTTGTGCTTATTTGTTGATATGTATGTTGTCTCACCAATAGAGTGGAAGATCCTTGCAGGGCTGTGGACAAAGTCTTGTACTTATGGGGTGAGAAGGGATTTAGTCTACCTCTAAGCCACTGGAAACTTGAAATGAAGGTCTCGATGGTCAGAGGTACCATTTGGAAATATCCTTCTTTGTAGGGTTTTCCAGTAAGTCTATGCCCTCCCTCTGCTTTATAGGTCATTAGTTAGCTTCAGGGAGAAATAATTGGAGATTCCTGAGCAGACACCCAGTAATTATTGTGCATACATGACACCTATATTATATGCACACTACATATAATATGCATGTTATATGTATATTTCCAGCTACATATGTATTATCCTATAGCCACATCAGAACATACATATTAATAGATCTTTGGAAAGGGGCAAAGAGAATAATTATTTTTATAATGAATGCTAACTCGGTGCCAGGCACTGTGCTAAGTACCTCACAATTATCGATTCATTTGATCCTCGCCATAAGACTGAATATTTGAGTATTGCAAATGGATGGTTAGTGGACTTGAAATCATGGCATTAAAATTTTAGGTGAAGTAACAAGGAATATTTTATTTGTTCATCAGATACCCATAGTTTTTTCTGCTCACTATATGGAAGAAAACTTTATAAACATTAGTTAGAACTATCCATGTACGGGGCCTCCTCCCCATTTTCTTCTCAAAGGATATTTAGTAGGGATAAAACCTCACAGAATAAATGAATATTTCCAAAATATCAAATAGCCAATGTAACCATGGAAAATTTTTCTAAAAAATAAAAATTGAAAAAATAAAAGATTCAGCTCAAGTAGAGGGATAGCTGGATGGCACAATGGAAAGAGTACAGTGTCTTGAGTCAAGAAGATCCCAGTTCAAAATCCAGCCTCAGACAACAACTGTATGACCTTGGACTTTTCTGCCTGTTTCCTCATAGGGAATAATAATAATAATAATTTCTTACCTCCCAGGGTTATTGTAAACAGCAAATGAGATAATATTTGTAAAGCACAGTGCCTGGCATATAGTAGGTGCTCAATAAAAGTTTGTTTTTCTTCCTTCATCCTTCTTCCATCTCTCCCCAGCTACTAGTGCCTTCCATGCTAAGACTGCCTCCTACCTACTTAGCATTTATTTCATACATAATATGTGTGCATATTTCACACACATGCATACATATATATAGAATAATGTATATTCTAATGTCTCTATATGATAGTGTATCATCCCTTATATTATGTATGTGATGTCTATGTCTCCTTCATCAGACTGGAAGCCCCTTGGGGGTAGGAATTATCTTTGATTTTGTTTTTTGATGTGCCTCTAGTGCTTATCACAGGGCATATAAAAGCTTAATGAGAGCCGATTGATTGATTGATTGTTTGATCAACAGTGTCTGTAATGTCTCAACCCTAGACGGCAAGGGGTGGAACAGTGAGTGATGTGATTTATCATGCTGACTTTTCAAACATCCTTACGTTCTTGGTAAGAATTCTATTTGAATAATTCTTTGATATATTGCTCTATTCTGTATTCCAGTATTTTACTGAATATTTCTGCATTGGCATTTACTATATCAAACCTCTATTTTCTGATTTCTATAATATAATTACTAGGACTAAGGATGAGGAGCATATTTGTTTATTATTCTGGGCACTTATCCTAAGTTCTTAATGGATAGTTAATAACACAAAGTGACCAAGAATGGACTCTCTCTACTCCCTCAAATATCTTGACAGGATACAAGAATTGGTTAGATTCTAGTTAGTTATGTTCTAGTAAGTAAGGTCAGATAAGATACTAATTTTGTTTATATTCTTTATGTTGCATGCACATATAGAGATATACATATATATTTATCTATACAATATATAGATATATATTATATAGGTATAATATATATAGTATATAAATTATAATTTATATAGATATAGTATATAATAACATAAGTTATATACATATAGTTATATATAATAAAAATAACAATACATATATTTATAATGACAAGTGACAAGTCAATTGACCTTGGATTTAGGACAACCTAGGTTCTGGTCCCTCTGATGCATACTGATTATGTAATTTAGGGTAAATCACTTTAAACTCTCAGTGGCCCCCACAAGTTCCTAAGATAATGTTTCAATGGTTGCAGGTCTGCATCTGTTAAAGGAGTTTTCACTAGGAATGCACTATAGCAATGAAATCACAGGTCAGACAAGATGATGATGATGATGATAGAGAGATCTGAGAGAGAGATTTGTTCATATTAGAGGAGGAACTTAGTAAAATCCTATGGGACCTGTAGAAAATCAGCAAGATAGGTCAGAACTTAAGAAATTCAAGCAAGCAGAAAAGAGAGATTAAGTATTCTAGCTAAACTTCTGAGAAAAAATGGATTAAGCTGTGAAGAGATCTCCAGTCCTATTTAGTCTTGGTCTTTTCCTCCTTTATCCTCCTTCCAAGGTCAGGGAAAGACCTCGTAAACTTTGGAGTAAGAAAGGATTTTCTATCTTCTCATTGGCATCCTAACAACATCCCTACATCAGCTGATGGTGGTATGTAAATTAGGAGCCAAAGGCAAATTGAGTAAGATGAAGAAAAACAGATTCAAAGCAATGTCCAGAACCCAGAAGAAAAGCAATGTCCTATTTAATGGGAAGTACCTTGAGGACTCCAACAAAAGGACTTCTAGGAACTGTGAGTTACTCCTTTGCTATGGACCTTTTAAACTTGAGATTACTTTCTTCTGGACTCTGAGGATTACAGAGGGAGAATGTGTGACAGCTTTTTGAGAAAATGTTTAACAACTGTATCACCATAGTAAATATACCCTTCTAAAAGCTAAGTCAGTCTGGCTGACTAATTGATATCTAGGGATAATCATGGCAAAAAGTAAACCAATGGGGGCTCGTGAGCTGTGGTACTAGAAATACCATGCCCCACTTGCTCACATTATAGCAGCTAACATTTCTGGGTCTTCTACCTTCTAGTGAATTTGTTTGTTCAAAATGTGGGCTACCTAATATTTCCCCCATAGGATAGATTCTTGTACAGCTATAGTCATGCCCACCCAAAACCTTCCTTTTTCACACTAAATATCTATAGTTTCTTCAAATGATATGTTTATGGGATAATTTTTAATTCCACTCATTAAATACAGTTCTTCCTATACTTAATTTAGTTGTCAACATCCTATCTAAAACTATGTTCAAAGGGCTGAACAATAAACTATAAATTTGGTCTTAACAGGACAGCATATGGGAGGAACATAAATAACCTCCTTTGCTCTGGACCCCACATTAATACCTCAGAGAAAATTAATTTTTTTACCTGTCCCTTTTCCTTATTTTCTTCTATTCAGCTTGTACTCTATTCCAATCTCCATACCATTTAAAAATATAGGATAACAAATCACATATTTATGCAACTGGTAAGTTGAACATCAAATTCAGGACTTTAAAATTTTTTTCATTAAATTTCATCTTCCTAGAATCTAACCAATTCTTTTAATCCATTAAGATACTTGAGGGGGTAGAGAGGGTCTCCTTTTGACCATTCCATGTTATTAGCTGTCCATTAAGAACTTAGGATAAGTGCCCAGAAAAAATTAAAAACCATACAAATTTAAAATCCCATTTCTATATCTCAGTTGTCTAAATGATTCATAAAGAAGTGGTGGGTGCAAAGAAGCTGTTAATGCTAACGCAAGTATGATATTCATCAGTGTATTTGTCATCCACAAATTTTCACCCAATCATTTGACACACTGCTACATAAATGTGTATTTTCATTATTGGTCATATGGAATGCTATCTTAGGTGAGTATATATCCATCACTTTGAATTCTGACACTATGATTAAGGTGTTATTCTAGCATGAAAGCTTTCAAAAATTAGAGTGTAAAATTTTTGTCTCTATCCTATAGGGAACTACATTAAGTGACTTGAAAAAGGGTGACAGCAATTGTAACTCAAGAAATTCTGTGCTTATATGAGGAATTTCAAACACTGCTCAGAGGAGTGACTTAATCACTGGTTTTGCTTCATTAACCATTAAGATAAGGATGTCAATACTCTGAACAATAAAGATGGCTTTTTTTATCAACATAGAATTCTGTGTTCATTCATTCGTTCAACAAAAAATGGACAGAGTTCCCACTCAACTAGGAATTATAGAGTACAAAGATGAATAAAGCACTGTCTCTGCACTTTTAAAAGGTAATGGGGAGGAAGATAAGGCACGAACACAAATGCTTATATCATAAGACAAAATATGCCACAAGAAGAAAAAAACAGAGTGTAATAGAGATAAGAAGAGAAAGGTCAAGGTTATTTGGGGATGGGGGGAAGATCCAAGAAGTTTTCATATAGAAGATACATTGAAGTCCTTGAAAGATGGAAAAGGATTTCAATAGGTGTAGATGAATTGGATGATACTCTAGACCAGTGGTTCCCAAACTTTTTTGGCACACTACCCCCTTTCCAGAAAAAATATTACTTAGCCCCCTGGAAATTATTTTTTTTTAAATTTTAATAGCAATTAATAGGAAAGATAAATGCACCTGTGGCCATCACCACTCCCCCTGGATCACTGTAGCACCCACCAGGGGACGGTAGCACCCACTTTGGGAATCACTGCTCTAGACAAAGAAAATGGCAAAGAAGAGGGAAAGCTTTGTGCATATTTTATATTAGAGAAAATAGTCTTATTTGACTTATTATGAGTAGATGTATGTATGTGTATATGTGTGGTATCTTCCACATACACATACAAAGAAACTACATCAATTAAGCTTGGAAAGGTAAATTTGGTCTAAAATATGAAAGGCTTTGAAGTCTGAAATAGTTTGGAGTTTTGTTGGTCAATTTTGAGTCAAGTAATTAACTGACTTAAGGGATGAGTAGTGGTGAAAAGATCAGAGTAATGTTTTGGGATGTTTAAAATATGAATAGTTTAAGTTGACCCATTTAGAGCTTGAAGGGACCTTAGAAGCTATATAGGATCAATTTCATCACTATACAAATGAAGAAACAGAGACACAGAGAGGTAAAATGCCAAGTTCACTCAGGTAATAATCAAGTCAGTAAAAACTTGGAATTGAATCCTCTAAGTATCAATGTAGTGGTCTTTTTTTTTGAATATACATTTTTAATTCTTTTTTTAAAAATCTCACCTATACTCTCAATGTTTCTCTTCTCCCTTTCCTTCCCAAAAATCCATGCCGTTTTACAAAATTTAAAAAAGGGTAAAAAAATATGCTTCATCAAAACTAACCAATATATTGAAAAAAAATTGACATTGTATTCATTATTCTACATCTATAGTCCCTGATTTCTTCAGAGAAGGTGGGGTGGAGGGAATGACTTCTTTTCTTTGGGGCCAATCTTGGCCATTATAATTTTGGAGAAATTAATGGTTTTCTATATTTGTTGTTCTTTCCATATTGTTGTTGTTGCTTTCTTAGTTCTGTTTATTTCACTTTGTTTATTTTCCCATGTTTTCCCACTCTTCTCTGTACTCACCATATTTATTGTTTCTTAGAGCACAGTAATATTCCATTACATTTATATATCATAATTTATTTAGCATTACCCAGTTGATGGACAAATACTTTGTTTCTAATTCCTTGCTAGTATTAACAATGTTGTTAGTCAATATTTTGGTGTTATTAACCTCCTTGGGTAAATTCCTAGCAGTGTAATCTCTGAATTTAAAGATATGGATATTTAAACCATTTTCCTTACATAATTCCAAATTGCTCTCCAGTATGGTTGAACCAGTTTTCAGTTCCAGTAGCAGTGTCTTTGTGTGCCCATCTCACCATATTCCTTTTTGCTAATTAAAAGCAGTTTTACTCAAATAGAACCACAATACTGGAGGAAAAAATATTGGAAGAGGCTTAGGTCCATTTTGGAGGTTATTGCAAAAGTCTAGTGAGAGATAATTACAAAAAAAAGTGAAAATGGAAAGTAAGGGACTGATTCTAGATAATATTGGAATATTGTTGAAACAGAATTAACCAGATTAAGCAACAGATTGAAAAATAATCAGTAATAGAAATGTGAGAAGGGGGAAGCATTAAAAGATAACTTCTAGCTTTAGAAAAGAGTTGCTGAATGACTACTGCAATGTAAATGAAAAGAATTGGAGCAACAAAAATGAAATTGAATGATAGATAATTACAAAAACCATTTGGCCTCAAAGAAGAGACAAAAAAAATTGTACTCTCCCTTCCACTTCACAAATGATGTGAAATACTGAATATATATGTCACAATCAATTGATATGTTTGTTACTTTTGAAATATTTTTCTCTATTTTTAAAAATAATATCTTTCTTACAAGAGATGGCTTGTCCTGCAAGGGAGTCAGAGAGGAATATATTAGGAAAACAAAAAAAAATCAAGAAAAAGTTTTAAATTAAATTCAAGAAAAAATAATAAACAATATATATGAGAAGAGAAAAGATATCCCAGGAGAGGGTAACAAGGGCAAAAGGAGACATTGACAGGTGATAAGTTGGAGGAGCAGAGATGGATAGAAATGAAGCAATGAGAGAAACAGTGAATGGATTTTACTTATTGAGTGTCTCACACATGATCTCTTCCTGACAAGCAATTTCTTTTCAAATGCAGTGAATACTATTAACAACTCTGAATATCTTTCCTAGTTTAAAATAAAGATTTCTACTTCCTCAAAATTTAAAAAAAAGGGGGGGGGGAATTACTGATTTGAGCAGGTTTAGCATTTATTCTTCATCCTACAAGGAGAAATTGTCCCAAAATTGTACCAATTATTGGCTTGAATTTTCTGTCCATAAATGACCATTTTTCCTGTCCAAATAATAAGGTACCAATTTTCTTAATGAAAGATGTTTTTTCCAATCCATGCAAGCCAATAAACTATAGCATGAAAAATAAGTACTGGGATATAGTGATAGTTCTGGGGTTAGGTCAACCTGAGTTCAAATCTGGACTTAGACACTTAGGTGTATGTGTATATGCATGACCCTGGCAAGTCATTAACTTCTATTTTCCTCAATTTTCTCATTTATAAAATGGGGGCAATAATAGCACCCACCTCCACAGGGCCTTAGCGAGGATCAAATGAGTTAGTAATTATAAAGCATTTAGCATAGCACATGGCACAATGGTAAGCGCTATATAAAAATAAGCTATTATTATTATTGTTTTTACTCTGAAATATTTATTCAGTGGATCAGTATTTTATTGACTATTTTTTTAACCCTTACCTTCCATATTAGAATCAATACTTCATATTGGTTCAAAGCAGAAGAGTGGTAAGGGCTAGGCAATGGGGCTTAAGTGATTTGCCCAGATCCATACAGCTAGAAAGTGTCTAAGATCACATATGAGTCCAGGACATCCTGTATCCAGACCTAGCCACCTACCTTCCCCTATATCAGGCTCTTCTTGACTTCCCTTGTTACTAGTCTCATTTTCTTCAAATTATTTTGTATTTGTGTATATGTGGAGACATTCTCCTGATCGGATATAAAATCCTTGATATTAGTTAGTTTCTTTTTTCTTTTTCTCTTTTTAAATTCTCAGTGCCTACCTAGTACCATACTTGGCACACAGTAGGTACTTAATAGATATTTGTAGATTCATAGATTGATTCATACGAAATACCACAAATTCCCTTAATAAATTCTCATATGGGATTGTTTTACATGGACTCCCCATTCAGGGAGATATCCCATGGATGGAATCCAGTGTCTTGTCCCAAAATGTGTTATCTAGAACTGAATATTGTATTCCATACATGGTCTAACCATGATACTATATAGAGGGACTAAAAAGAACTTCCCTTGTTCTGGGCAATACTTCTACGAATGCACTTTTCCAGACATGGTCAATAGATCTATTTTGTTTGCTATACTTATTTTGTTATGAAAGAGAGGCTCTGTCTCATGGGGATGGGAGGAGTTACTGTAGTCATAGAGAAATGAAAAAGAAAAGAACATAATTAAAATATTTTTAAATATGAAGATGAAAAGAAAAAGGCTAGAAGGAGATACAGACATTTTATTTTATCACTTTTCTAAATGCAATGTATACTTTTTATTAAACAAATTATAAGCGACTATTCACTATTTCTTACACAATCCTTTTTTGATCTTCGTATACAGAAATTTTTTTGGTTGAGGTCTAAGTTCATAATTTTTTAAAGATTCAATTATGAAAAAATACTTCTTTGAGTGCCTAGCAATGAAATTACTTTTTATAGCTTCTATGTCATACTTGTGAATTCCTCTTGAACTTGAAGTCCACTAAAACCCCCGGATCATTTTTCATGAGTTTTCCTTCCAGGTGTCTGTGCAGGTGATTAGTTGGTTCCCAAATGAAGGACTTAGCAGTTATTCTTATGAGATTTTATCTTATTAGAATTTGCCCCCCTGCTTTCAGCTTGTTAAGATCCTTTTGGTTCTCCTTTCTGTCATTCTGAACATTAAAACTCCCTCTTAGCACTTAAGATAAATGCCTGGAACATTTAAAAACCACACAGGTTCCTAATCCCTTTCTTACAACTTTCTTATTACAAATGATTCATACATAAATAGGTGGTGGGTGCAAAGAAGCTACTATGTTAACGTACCTGTGAACTTGATAAATGTACCTTTATCTGCAAAATTACACTCGAATCATTTGCCGTGCTGTCACCTAAATGTGTGTTTTCATTGTTGGTCATATGAAATGCCATAGAAGGTGGGTAGATATCTATCATTTTGAATTCTGACACCACGATTAAGTTGTTATTCCATCATGATAGCTGTCGAAATTTAGGGTGTAAAACTCATTCTTTATCACATGGAAAAGTACATTAAGTGCCTTAAAAACAGGTGACAGCAATTCTCAGGGAAAAAAATGGTGCTTATATGAAGAACTTCAAGCACTAGTCAAAAAGAATGTTTAATCATTGTTTTGTTCTTCATTAACCATTATGCTGAGAATGCTAATACTTTCACCAATAAATTCCTTTTTGCTTCGATAGAATTCCAGGGTCACTCAGTGGGGCAGCTGAATGGCCTGAGCTCTTACTGCCTATAGGATACTATGTTACATGGCTTAGAGAATACAATGATGAATAAAATACCATCCCTGAATTTTTTAAGCTTAATATAGACACATTCACAAATAGTTAGTTGTACATTATAAGCTGGACTAGCACATGGCTTGTCAGAGGGATGAAGTATCATGAAGGAAGGGAGAGAACATTGAAAATGAAATTCCACAGGTAGTTAGATTGTGTGTGTGTGTGTGTGTGTGTGTGTGTGTGTGTGTGTGTGTGTGTGTGTGTGAGAGAGAGAGAGAGAGAGAGAGAGAGAGAGAGAGAGAGAGAGAGAGAGAGAGAGAGAGAGAGAGAGAGAGAGAGGGAGAAGTTCAGAGAATTCCTCACAAAGAAGCTGGAACTTAAAGCCCGAGAGCATTTCAATGAGTAGAGGTGGAGTGGGATTCATTCCAGACACTTAAAAATGGTATGAACAAAAGCACAAAGGAAGGAAATCTCAAGGTGGTTATGTAGAACACACAATAGTCTTGTTTGGCAGGACCATGGAGTGTATATATAGGGAAGTAGCAGGAAAGCAGCTTGGAAAAGCAAATTTGGCCTCGAGCATAAAGAGCTCTGAATGGGAAGCTAAGTCGTTTGGACTTTATTTTGTAGTCCATATGGAGTCATTAAAGGCTTTCTAGTAGAGGAGTATAATGAACGGAGCTGTGTGTTAAGATGACTCATCTGGCAGGTGAATGGTATGAGAGTTTGAGGGCTGGAAAGGACTAAACAAGTTGTCTTCAGCCAACTTCTTCTTCTGAAGAATGTAGAAACTGAGGTCCAAAGCTGAAGGGACTCTCTCAATGTCACATAGATAATAATGAATCCTGAGAGCGGGGGAGGGAATGACACGATGGACGGAATGGGACCATATGATAGGTGGTCATAGTGGTCTAGGGAGTGACATAATGAAAGATTAAACCTGAGTGGTGAGCGAGAAAGGAAAATTAAGGAATGATTCTGGATAGCAGAGAATTAAAAGGACTTGACAAATGATTGGAGAGCAAAAAGGAGAGGAAAGCAGATGTTAAAAATAACTCCTAGGTTTCAGGTGATAACAATAAGTATAACAGATAGCATTTTTGTAGCACTTCAAGATGGGCAAGTTACTTTACACATCATCTCATTTATATTCACAGCAACTTTGTGAGGTATCATCATAAACATCATCATCATATCATCATCACCTTCATCATTGTCCCTATTTTATAAAATGAGGAAACTGAACCCAAAACAGAGTTGGTAAATTGCTCGGGGCCACACAACTGGTAGGTCTGAGACATAATTTGAACCCAGGTCTCCCTGAATTTGAAGCCTAGTTTGCTATCCACTATATCATTTTTACTCAGTTGAGCATCTTTTCTCTTGCAAGATTTAAGCTTTACCCTACAAGGAGAAATTGTCTTTAGGCTATATCTTCCTTGAGATTTTGTTTTCTATCAGTAACTGACAATTTATTCTATGCAGACCTTTGTGGGAGGTGGGGAAGTTGAAATAAGATTCACAAGCTGAGTGAGGGAGGGAATCAGTTAATCAAGAAACATTTATTAAGCACTAAACTGTGTGCCAGGTATCATGTTAAGTGCTAAGAATATAAGAATAAGTAAAAAAGAAAAAAAGCTCTGCCCTCAAGAAGCTTACATTCTAAGACGGAAGACAACAATAAAAGAAAGCCCAAAAGTATGGGAGAGGGCAGAAAGACAGAATGATGCAGCTATTGAAGTCCAGAGGAGTGCAGTCTTATGAGAAATGAAGAGAAGGCTAGCCTAAATCTCCTTGTTAAATTTAAGAAAGAAGCACAAAAGACCCCCTAGTTTTAGTGGAGTATTTGTGGGAGGAGACAGATGTCACCAAATTGGGGCCAGAGTTTGCTACTGGGGAAGGTGTCCAACTTTTCACACCCAGATGAAGCAACCCATTTGGCAAGTTACCAGTGAATCTCATTATTTTTGAAAACTAGGTGCTAAGGTCAGTTGTTTCTTCACTTTGGAATCAGGAAACCTAATTACTAGTAGGCATCAGTGGTGCTGTAACAGATGATTTGACTTAAGACTTAAAGCCAGTAGGACAGGTCTACCCCAAAAGTATCATGGTAAAGTTAGAAAAGATTTTAGGTTTATTCAGCCCAAACCTTTGATATTTATAGAAGAGGAAAATGAGGACCCAAAGAGGATAAATAACTTGAGGCCTTGGTCTCAGAGGAAAACAATTCAACTTATGAAATTGTGGTTGAGCTAAAGTGAAATCTGAATAAATTTATATTTAATAGACTCACAGACTATTAGAGCTTTAAGGTAGTGGTGTCATACCCAAATAGTTTTGACATACAAATATTAACTTAAAAAAGCACAACTGAACATTATATATGTTGCATTGTATTTTTATTTATTTTGTTAAGCATTTCTCAATTACATTTTAGCCCAGTTCAGGATAGCCTAGGGATTTTTTGCAGGTTACAATCTGCCAAAGAGTTTAATATCTCTTCTGAAAGGGATCTTAGAGACCACCTTGACCAACCACTTTGTTTTATAGAGGATGAAATGGAAGCTCAGAGTTAGTTCAGGAGCAGGAACTAAAACTTAAGTTTTCTCACTCCCACTCCATCATTTTTTCTGTCAGGTTGTTGAAATGTGTCCTCTCTTGAGAGTATGAGCACAGTGGTGTTCTTATTGCAATAGTCTTTACTTTTATGATTTGGAGCAATCAGATAAACAGGGAATGGCCCCTTATAGATGCAACATGTCTTCCAACCTCAATCTCTACCCTCCAGGAAAGTTAAAGTTGGAGACTGTACATTTTTGAAGAAAAGAAAGAGGTGGAGGTGAAGGAGGTAAGAAAATGCCAGAAATTCATGTCCCTCCAACAAGGCCTTAAAGACTGGCTCCCTTTTCCACTTTTCAATAAAGGGGATTCATCCCCCCCCCACCCCTATGATTATTCTTTTCTAAAGATGGAGACAGAGGAAGTGGAGAATTCCTAATCATATGGGAAAATTACCCCCTCTCACCCTAGGAAACTAGAGAGTAAAATTTTATGACAAAGGCAAGGTTGCCCCAATTATGACATAGGCATCCCTAAGAAGAGAAGACCCTCTAGGAGATACTGTGTCCCTTTCTCCACTTTGCCATCCACCTGAAAAGTTACCTTCTTTGGAGACCATTTATGCATGTGAGAGTGGAGACTCTTTCTAGCCCTCTGCTACGCCATAGGCTAGCCTCTACCTGGAAATAGGTTCTTCTGAAGGCCACCCTTACTGCTGTGCACAAAAGGGACAGATTTGTTGACTTAAAGCACTAGGTCTCTGGGCCAGTACTGGTCTTCCTTCTCCAAGCCTAAAATGGGTCAGAAGTGAAGTCCTACCAGCCTTACCTTCTATGCAGCTGCTTCCTCCTTCAACATCCTGTCTGTGGTTCTACTCAGCCATCATTACACTCCTTGCCCCAAACACTCCTAACCAGTACTTCATCTTTACTCCAGGATGTCTTACTCCTTAGAGGAATGTTATTGCTCATGTGTGTAACTCAAATATGAATGGTATGGGATTCTCTTCTAATTGGCAAAAAAATGTCCTTAGCCTGTCTAAGGAGAAAGGCAGAATTAGTGAGAATGGGAGAGAGTAAAGTATCAAGCTTATCAAGTCTCTTCAATCTTCTTCCACTTCAGCAGTTGTAGGGATGATGCTAAATTCCATTTAGGTCATTAAAGGAAAAGACTGTAAAAGGAGCTATTGTTCTCCATCACATCCCTCTCTCTAGCTTGCTACACTAAACCTCAATGAACTTCCCCTTGGGTAAGATCTAGGACTCTTTCTTTTGTTTGAGTTGAGTGACATTCCCAGTAGGAGATGTCCTATATTTTTGATTTCTGTTTTGCTATCCACTTGGCTAAGTGGGTTACTTTGCTAACTTCTATTTGCATTTATTGTGAAACTGGTGTTTGGTGTTAAGGGAGTCAATCTTTAGATATAAATCTTGGGTCTTCCTTTTCCTATGAGAGAAACAGAAACCAAGAGTTTATTGTGAACCCTGAAAACCACATTTCCTTAGACTTATAATATTTGTGTGAGTAGATAAATAGGATTCCAGCATGGCATTCCCTCTCTTTGAAGAGAACAGAGTGGCCAAGTTTCTTATCCCAATAACTTCCTGCTTTTCCTCCTGGAAGAAAATCAAGTCTCCCTTGGAAAAAGGAAGGGGTAGAAAAGGCTTGAGATGTCTATTTTACCTCCCTCTTAGTCACTCAATGACACTCCCATGCCATAAATAGGGGATAGACCTTGCTACATAAAGATGACCCTTTACATCTCCTTCCCTCATCCAAATGTCTTACTTTTGGGAAATTGTTGAAAGCCCTCATTGTCCATCTTAGCTGTGGTCTTAAGTCCTGAGAATTACATTAATTTCCATAACATTCTATGTTTTCAGATCAGAGTATCCTAAGGTAACTTAGTCCTGCATTTACTATCCCCTCTTAATGCTTTAATTATCCCTAAAAAAATAGAGAACATTTATAATATGAGAAATTCTGAGCCAAATTCTACCTTACATTTTTGGTAGCACAGATTGCCCTAACAAAAGTGTGATAATACCAATATCTACCATCCCTGCCCCACAAGACAAGGTAGGAAAAGGTTAAAAAGGAGGAGTCGATTAGGGGTAGGAGACACGGGAAGGCTGCAGCTATATTTCCCTTGATGTGACTTTCTGCTGGCCTCTAGCTGTGTTAAAGTGTCTTCCTGGACATCTTGACTAGGTCTAAGGACTACAACAGTCATCTATATTCTCCCTTGCCCAACAAACCAGTTTCCACACAGAGACATGTAGAGAAGTTAAGTGTTTATGAATTTTTTTTGGATATTTTTGCTATTTCAGAACTAAGGAATCTCCCTTTGTTAACTGCTCAATGACTTCTGAGTGTCATTCCATCCTAACATCAAACTTGAACTGTCAGTTTGTTTGGTATTAGTCTTATTCCTAAGAAAAAGCATCCTTTGTGACTTGAAAACTATCTTCTAGAATTGGGTCCATAATAGAAGGAATCACTAAAGCAAGAACTAATAGTGACCAACTCCCAAAGTTTCCAAGGCATGTTTGAGGGTTGCCTACAATTAGCAAAGTTACCTGCAACTCTCAGGTATCACCAAAAATGATTATGTTAATCATAAGAAATGTAGGAGAGAGACAATTAATAAAGGCATAATGACTTAATAATTTTTAAGCACTTACCCTCTATCAAATCGTATTATAATATTTATGTGAAACATGTTGTACTCCTTTAAGTTCTCTATATCTGTGAGTGAATATTGTTTTTCTTAATATTATTATATTTCTATCTTGTATTTCATGAAGTCTAGGTAGAAATGGTCTTGGGATAAGTTACAATCCTACTCTGATCCTTTTTATTTAATGTAATTAGTATTATTATTAATCTTATTCTTCTCATCTTCTTGATGGAGTTCATCTAGAAAGATCCTGGGATAAATCACTATCTTACTAATATTTTTATGCCCTGTAGACTATTGTATAGAATAGATGGACAAAATAAGCCCAGCTTCTTCTGTAAGCTAACCGAAAATACCTTCAGTACAACTCCACTAGCGAACAGAACACCAGAGATATGTACCTCATCTTGTTCTCACCCAGTTTTGATTTTCTTTGTTAGATTTCCATATTTTGAAAGCTTTTCAGTATACCTAGCTTAGATATTATGAATACTGATATGACCACGTTATCTAAAAATTATTTTTTAATTATTAAAGATCATTGTTTTGTTGGAGCTATTGAAGAACTTAGGAACCTCATGAAACACAGTAGGTGCTATATGAATGATTATTCCCTTCTCATATTGCAACATTTTTATCTGGGATAATATTATAGTTTGAATAAAATTTATATGGAAAAGGCCTCAGGATATTTTACAGTCTATGTTTGTAGTAGAGGGACTTATCATCAGCTTATGGTAGTGAACTTTAAGCCACCAGGTTCTCTTTCTGGGATTCAGCAAGAGCTAAATTCTTGCCACCTGAAGTAATGTTTTACAGATTGAGGTATTTGTTTTTTACCATTTTCTTGTATATGGAGATTAGCAAATCTCCTTATTTGTATAAGGAAATCTACATTTAGAAATAAATCTGAGCTCCTTATGGCACCCTCTGTCATTCCTAATGTCAATGACCTCATCCTGAATTGTCATCATCAGCCCATCTGTTTCTATAACAAGTCCACGTAACACAGTTATTTATTTGATACTTATTTCAGCTACATTATTGGCTGAGTTCCTTTGGATGTTACCCATGAAGGGCCTCTTGATTCCATTATTGGTTCTTTATTGTTTCATAGGTTCCTTTTGAAACAACCAACTTTTCCTACATTCAACAAATCATGTTTTTTTTTTACCTGTTTTAAGTTTGACTATTGCTTGATGAAGTGATGTCTGCTCCAAAGTATTTCCCTGTTTTTGTATTTGTATATCCTGTGTTTAGCAGTCTTTGGCACAAGATAAGCACTTAATAAATTTTTCTTCATTCACTTCTGCAAGCTATTGACCTGTTCATCATGTGCTGTAAGAATATCAATCCTTGTCCTTTCTGGCAAGGAAATTTTAATCATTTGATAGCTGTCTTAGAGTGATGGTCCCAGTGGATCATTAATATCCTTTTTTTTAACTTTCCAAATTTCTTATGGTCTATTTTTCAGAACCAAAATTATACATTAAAGTCATTACTGTGTAGTTATCAATTGCTTTAAATATGTCTCTATGTTTCTTTAGCATACATTAAAATTTTTATACTTCTCAAATCCAAATTACATTATTGTAACAAGAAGCAGGATTCAATCTACCTGCTGCCAGGCTCATATCCCATCCACTCATTCCAGAAAGAATTCCAGGAATTGTGAAATGCCTTTTTTCTTTCTCCCTTCCTGCCAGTGTTCCTTTCTTACTTACCTTTCCTTGCTGGACACTTCCCTGCTCTTTACCAACCTGTGGGAGGTGAATAAATTAAGATGCCTAGCCTACTCCAACTGCCTAGCCCACTCCCTTCTTTCTAACAGTGATGAATTAGGTCTTTCAAGCCCCTACTCCTGCAAATTAATAGATATGACCACTCACATCACATAGGTAAGCAAGGAGTCACAACTACAGTCTTTCCTGGAAGATGGAGGAGTACTGGTCCTCAACTTCTTCCCCCAATTAGTGACCTATGGTCCACTGAGCCTTACCATCTTCCCTCTGCTATACACTTGGGCTTACTAGTACTTAGTAAGTGCCTTGCCACCACAGCCTCCAAATCCTCAGGCACTGCTACTTGATACACCAATAACCCCAAGGAAGGGATTGGGGGCATATTATTTGCCCTGTACATCACCAAGCCTTTCCACCTAACCTATAGGTGAACTCTCCTTCATATGTTGGCTTTTCCAGGTAGAATGTGAGGCTAGATGATCAGCTTTGGGAGATTTATAGAATATCAACCTGCCAAGTAGGACAAGAAGGGAAGGAGACCTGTAAGAAGCCTTCCCTCAAAGTCATCCAGTTCAATTCCCTCCTTTGACAGATGAGGATAAGGAAATTGAGGCTCATGGGGAATAAGAGGACTTTCTTAAGGTCACATCAATAATAAATGGCAAAACTAGGATTTCAATCCACTTCTCAGACTTCAAATACAGTGTATTTCCCAATGCACCATTTGCTATCTGCATTAGCAGATGGAATACAGATAACAACAACAACAACAACAACAACAACAACAACAACAACAACAACAAACATACATTACCGATTCACCAAAGTAAAGAACTATGCCAAGGCAAGGCTGTGGAGTGGAAGGGGTAGGGGGTTGCTTAGTGTAGAACTCAGAAACACTGAATTCCAGGCCATGGTCTACTAATTTGCTATGTAAGTTTGGGCACGTTATCTCATTGCTCTTGTTCTTATTTTCCTAATCTGTAAAATTTTTAAAATCAGATGAGCTCATGCCCTATAATAACTTTAGTGTAGAGAACTCCTCATGTGTAAATTCACTCCCCTGATGCAAAATAAGCAGCAAAAGTACAATTTAGAGTCTTACCTGGTTTTGGGGACAATGAGAAGTTCAAGAAATTGTTCCTATTAACAGAACTAGTATAAATCAGAGACAGGATGTGAGCTCAGGATTTCTACTTTCGTGACAGAATGGTAAGAGCAAGCAATAATACTTATGGGAGAGGCAATTGCTTCAGTAAATTGTAGATTCATAGAATTTGTAGAAAAGTATGGGACCTTAGAGGCCATCTAGTTGAACTCTTCATAAATGACACTCAACTTGTTTGAAAACAGTTTATACTCTTGATCCAGCAATCCTGTCTAAATTGTCCATTTTCTTTTTAGTCCCTATATAAGTTCCTCAACATCTCTAAAGTACTTTGAAAAACTTAAAACATTATATAATATCTAGGTAGTATTGTTATTTATCTTTTAAAATCTTTTATTGATGATCCACTTTTTCATATCAACTGCCTCCTCCACCAGCCCTCTCCTGTAACAAAGATGCAAACAAATCAGCATAGTAAGTCCATTCTATTCTATCACTACTCCCCCACCAGATAGGGCAAAAGCCATAGACTACCAACTTGGTGATGAATTTTTTGGTGCTAGCAACCAGTGAAATAAGGAAACATACAATATTGTGACCAGATCTGTGTGCTTTAGCAGGAGTGAGAGACTGATAGAAAATAGGGGAGAAGACTCTAAAAATCACTTCATCTAGAAAAGAAAGTGGACTAGTGAGGGATGGATAGCCCAAATGCTTCATCAGTAATCATATAATATCAATAAATATCAAGAGAACAGCCCACAGCATGTTGGACAGATAGATCCTTTGTGGGGAATTCATAGGAAGATATGAAAAAAGAGGCACCCAGGATGAGAAGGCAAGGGTGGTTTGTGATCTGTCTCTTTGGAGAGAGTATAAACATTAAAGAGATAACACATCTATTGGATTATCAAAGCATCCCTTTATTTCTTTTGCATTCTCAATTTTCCAAGGATATAACTGAGTGTAATAGACTCTAATAGATATCTTTATTTCTTTTTAATTCATTGTTATTTACCCTTTCTCATTTTTTAATTTCACCATTTGATTTTCTTTTCTCCGCTTTTTGATTAAATTTGCTAGTAGTTCATTTTATTTTTTTTAATTGGCTCAGCCTTGTTCATCAATTACATTGTTCTTTCACCCTGTTTTATTGATTTCTCTTATTTTTATCATTTTCCCTCATTGTGCTTGCTTTTCATGTATTGACTTGTTTGCTCTAATTTCTTTAACTATAAACTCAGCTTATTAAACTTCTCTATCCCACTTTTGTTAATATAAGCCTTCTCAATTAAAAAAATTGCCTCTGAGTATTGCATCAAATATATTGTGTTACATTGAATTCATGGTGTTATCTCTAATAAAACATGTTTTTGTATAACCCAGAAGTCATTTTTCAGTTCTTGAATAGTATTGCATCTTTTAATCATATTTTCCTCATTTAGTATTATATTGCATTGTGATCCATCAATTTAGGGTGCCATAGGAAAGTTATAAATTTTATGTGTCCCAAGAACAAAAATCTGTTTCTTCTTTTTATCATTTTATTTTTCCCATGTCCCTACAAAATTCAACTTCTTCAAAATTCTTTCAATAGCTTCAATTGTTTGCTTGTTGGCTTTAATTATTTATTTTTGCTTTATTTATCATATTCTTTTGGTGGAGTTTATAAATCTCTCACTATAATTAATTATTCTATTTAATTCCTTTAGCAAGTCAGTTAATTTTTCCTTAGTAAATTTCCTTGTTGTGTCATTAGGTGCATAGATATTAAATATTAATATTCTCTGTCAATGCTAACTTTAATCATGGTACAATTTGCATACATGACTGTACTTGATACATTTTATTTGCCTTCTACTGTTCTTCATTAAATTATTTATTTTTGTCCTCAGGGATATATTCGTCCTAATTTCATTTATAATGACCCTTTCCTAAATGTATACATACACATACCCACCCACACTCACACACATAAACATAAATCAACAATGCTTAATAGGGTTCTTATACATTTTACTATTAATGTTATAAATGTCACCAAAAAACCCTCACCTACTTGGTTAAGATAGAGCTTTGGCTTTAGCTCAACTTCTTATTGTCCTTTGTTTTTCCCTCACCTTTCTATATTTATTTCTCTGCTATTTTTTCTTCCTCTATCAGTAATACCAATAATCAACTCATTCTTTTCAGCTTTCCCATCAAGTCTGAATATGCCATCCCGTAGTTAATCAAAATAATACTACTGTTGTTTTTAATCCCCCTATGGTGATTGCTTTGAGATAGCTGTTCTAAAGCTTTTGTTGATTAAAGAATTTATCTTGATGACCAAAGTCTGGGGACTTTGCTATTCTTGTTCATTTTGCAAGTCAGAAGCTGCACTGAGGATGGTTCTCTCCATATATTTTTCAAATTAATCTCATTAAAAATATCTAGCTTTTAACTTCTAAAATAATGTTTTGTTTTGTCTGGAAAAGATGATTTTGCAAGTCAGAAGTTACTTGGAGGATACCTTCTCTCCATATGATTCTTAAATTAATTTCATTTTTTAAAAAATCTAGTCTTTGAATTCTAAAAGAATACTTGATTTTGGCCAGAACGTTAATTTAGAATAAAACGATACATTTCTGAAATTTTGGTAAATAATATTATAAATGTTTCGGGTTAAATTTTTTTTCATATAGGATATCATGAAATTTAATAAATTTCTTTATATTTTACATCTTTATTTTTTGCTGCTTGAAAGATCATCTTCTTGACATTGCAGCCCAGAAGCTTAACAGTGATGGATATCACTTTCAAAATTTCAAAAGTTCCTCTCTAATTACATACTATGAGTTCTGTTGGTTTGAAATTATTCCCTCATTATCAGTATTTTAAAGATTATTTTTTCTTGTAGAATATCCTGGAATATATAAGTAGGCAGGATCTTCGGATTTTCATAAATCTATAAATTCAGTTTTCTTTCTCTTATCTGCCCTCTATGTGTCATTTTTTTTGGTCTTCATTGCTTTCAGATCATTTTCCAGTTGAATAATTTTCTGGTTCTCTTTTTCTCCCTTCATCCTTCTATTCTCCAGTTTAATAATTCTCCTTTTCATTAACATAATTGTTATGTTCATATTTTTATAAATATTTCCGAAATATCAAATTTCATTATCTTCCTATTCAGAAATTCTTCCTTTAGATTCAGAGACATTTCATCTCTTGGTAATTTTGCTAATTGTATATTTTCTATTCATTCTTTCATCCTGATTATGGTCTCCTTTGTTGTTTTGATTAAATCAATACTTTTGTCCCAGAATTCCTTGTTGCTATTATTTGAGAACATTTTTCTTCTTTTTTTCTGCTAGTATTTTATCTCTTGTTTGACTATCCATAGGCAATACATATGTATTGTACACATATGTGTATGTACATTAAAATAAGTAGTAGAATTATATATATGTATATGTGCATATATTACTTCGATTTCATTGGTTTGTTAAGCTCTTAGAATAATTTTTAAATTTTCTTTTGAGGAATTGGGTTACTTTTGCTGATTCCTACAAAGAATTAAGGAAGTTTTGTATTATAGTGTTAGTTAGCTATGTGACAATTACAGAACCAGATAGGCATAAAAGGAATGAAATAATTTTGTAAATGAAGGGAAAGGGTGAGAGAAAAGTTAATAATAACTAGTGGTTGAAAACCTAGGTAGCTTGACAAATGGATGATGTACTCAAAAAAGGAGTGGATTTTGGCAGGGAGAAAACAAATTCTGTTTCAGATTTGCTTAATTTGACTTCATGATTTTTGCTCATAGCTTGTTTTTAGGGGTTTTTTTTCAATTATAAAATAGTGCTACTAAGACTATTTTTGTACAGATATGCCCGCTGTCAATTGTTTTTTATATGTTAATTATTCCTTTTTTCTCTAAATCACAGTTACTTTCTAATAACCTTCTCCATATTCAATATTCATACACACTCAAATTGCAGTAATAAAATCTCATATATGAGAACTGCAGTTGAGCCAAATATAATTTATTATTATTATTATTAATTTTTATTGACTATATCTGAGATATGTGACTCTATTGGATCTTCATATCTCTGTTTAGAGGTAGGTAGCAAGCTTTTCCTCTGAAGTCAGTTGATTATTGCTCAGAGTTCTGAAGTCTTTCAACAATATTTTCCTTTAGTGTATTTATCATGAAAATTCTTTCCCTGGTACTGTGTACATCACATTGCGTCAGTTAATACAAATTATCCCATATTTCTTTGAAATTTTCATATTCATAATTTTAAAAAAAATTTCAGTCTTTTCAGTAATTTCTGGCTCTCTTTGACCCATTTATATTTTCTTGGCAAAGATATTGGAGTGCTTCCCCTTTTCCTTCTCCAGCTCATTTTACAAATTAGGGAATTAAGGTAAGCAAGATTAAGTGACTTGTCCAGATTCACAAAAGCTAGTAAAGGTCTGGAGCCACATTTGAACTCAGGTCATCCAGACTCCAGGCTCATTTCACTGCACCACATAGTTGTCCCATTATTTCTTACAGTACAATAATATTGCATTGTAATCATATGCCACAATTTATGAGGCCATTCTCAAGACTGTAGTAAAATACTTTCCTTCTAATCTTTTGCTACTACAAAAAGCACTTAGATATTTTAAATACATGGCATTTCCTCATTATCTCTGTTCTTCAATGTTTGTAAAGTTTAATACACCTAAAATATCCAAAATGTTTTCCAGAATGAGCTAAACAATTCACAGCTTCACAGGAAGTACATTAATGTGCCCATATTCTGAAGGGTGGGGTTGAAAGACTCAAATGAAATAATGAATGCAAACTTTAAAGTTCTATAGAATGCCAGTTATCATTTTAATATTGTTATTATGATTTTTTAGCCTATAGTCATCAGACTTTTAGTTTTGTGATAATTTAATTCCCAGAGTCTTGTATTGTCCTACTGCTGAGCTCAAACAATGTTTATCAAGAAATTCCAGGGTATGCTGGTAAATATTTAACTGTTTTCAAAAAATAATGTATGCACAACCTTTTAAAAACTTTATTATGCATTATTAACACTTTCTTAAGTCTATATAATAACAAAAGTAATATGAAGCTTTGATTTCTAGCAAATTTTGCATTAATATCCACACTAAAATTTATCAATTGGCTCTTGTAGGATGGATTTGATCCCAATCATGTCTGCCATTTTCCCACAGATTCTCCAGCATTAGTGATTTTTGTCATTTGGCAACTTCACCCAACTGTTGAGTATGAGGTAAAACCTCAAAGTCATCTTAATTTGAACATCTCATCATTAATAATGAATTGTATTATATAGTTGCTGATAGCTTACATTTCTTCTTTTGAAGACTTTTCTGTCAATATCTTTGATTGCTTATCCATGGGGGAATAGTTCCAGTTCTTGTAAATTTGCAAACTTTTGGAGGTTTTTATAATAAGGCATATTTATTATAAAGATTTTTTCAAAAGCAATAGTTTCTTATTCTATTTAAAATTATTTTAATCTTGTGAAAGGTTTCTTTTTTAAATTATGTAACTGAAATAATGTATTTTATCTCTTGTGATCATCTCCATCTTTTGTTCAATTCAGAATTTCCCTCTAACCATTGTTGTATAAGCTACCACCTTACAGTATTCTCTAATTTAATTTTTTATGTTTTAGCCTTTACATTTAGGGCATGTATCCATTTGGAGCTTATAGCAGGGTACAGTGTAACATGTTGGTCTAAACATAGTTTCCTACAAATTGCCTTACAGCTTTTCTATCAGTTCTTGCTGAATGAAGAGACCAACTGTTATATTTGATTGCTTCCAGGTCTTATTTTTAAGTCTGCTCTACTGATCAGCTTTCCACTTTTTAACCAGCATCAAATACTTCTGACTATTACAACTTCATATAAATGGTGTGACATCTGTTCATTTTAGGTCTCCTTCATTCCTTCTTAAAAAACAAAACCAAAAACAAACAACCTACTGATACCTTTTGTTCTTTCAGATTTATTTTATTATATTCATTAGTTCTATAAAGTAAAACTTTGGTGCTTTGATTGGTAAGGCATTAAATTTGTAAATGAATTGAGGAAGTATCATTATTTTTATTACATTGGCATAATGAAATTGAGAACAATGATCCAATCTTCAATTATTCAAGTCTTTATTTCTTGTACTCCCTACACATTTAATAGTGGTATTAGTGGATTTAAGAATTTTAAAATATTTCTATCTTTATTGTATAATTTAAAACTACAGAGGCAATTCATTAGCATGGCAGTTTTCCCAGAGATCTGCCAATGTTTAGTTTTGAATATTTTTACTCTCTTTGCTAGTGTGATGGGGAAAGGTGATATCTCAGTTTGGGTTTGCATTTCTATGACTATTAAATATTTCCACAATTTTTATTAATGGTTGTTGGATTATGTTTCTTTTGATAACTACCTGTTCATTTCCCTTGGTTGAACAATGTTTACTCATATTTTTTCCCTAATTCCTTGTAGATTTTTAGGTGCTAGACTTTGATTAGTAACAGTACAATTTTTTTCCCTTATATGTGTTTTCTTTCTCATTATATATACATTGATTTTAATTGTATAAAACTTTCAAAAGTTTTATAACCTAATTCTTTTTCCCAATACAGAGAGAAGATGGGAATTCACTTCTCTTTCCCTCTATTTCTTTTTAAATTTTTTTTTAAACCCTTGTACTTCGGTGTATTGTCTCATAGGTGGAAGAGTGGTAAGGGTGGGCAATGGGGGTCAAGTGACTTGCCCAGGGTCACACAGCCGGGAAGTGGCTGAGGCCAGGTTTGAACCTAGGACCTCCTGTCTCTAGGCCTGACTCTCACTCCACTGAGCTACCCAGCTGCCCCCTCTTTCCCTCTATTTTTAATATAACTTTTAAAAAGTTTTAGTTCATTTATCCATTTTAAATTGTGGTATATGGTTTAAGATGCTATTGTATTATAATTTCTTTCTTTATAAATATCATCTCAATTTTTGTTGAATGATAAATTTTTATTGCTTACACCAATGCAAGCATTTGGTTCTATATCATACACCTAATTTATTTCACTGATAAATTTTTATATTTTTTATTAAATAGTAAATAATTGACAGTTACTGTTTTGTTGTAGTTTCATGTGAGTTCTGGCATTTTCCTTTCCTTTATACTTATTTGGTTGTTATTGCCCTGGATGTTTTAATTTTTTTGCTTGTTTTTCCTTACATATATGTTATTTTTAAAAATAAAACTATATTAATTTTCCCATTAATATTTTCATGGAGACATTATTAAATATATAAATTAATTTCAGGAGTATTATCTTTATTACACTGACATAGCCCAGCCTGAGTTTAGAAATTTCCTTAATTATTTTGTTTTTCATTTGTTGAAAAACATTTTATAGGTAAGTTTCTATGAGTCCTATGTATGCCCTGGAAGGTTAATTCCCATATGCATAATGCATTTTGTAATAATAAATGAGATTCCATTTTCTATCTATTTTCCTAGGGTCTGTGAGTGAAATATAGGAATGCTGATGATTTTTGTGGCTTTATTTTCTTTCCTGCTATTTTTGCACACATTGCTTATCATCTCAATTAATTCCTTAGTTGATTCTCTTGGACTTTCTAAGTAAACCATCATATCGCCTGCAAATTGAGATATTTTAGCCTCCTTGCCAAAGCTTATTACTTTAATTTATTTTCTTGACTTATTAATATAGCTACCATTTCTAGAACTATATCAAATAATAATGGTGAAAGTGGGCATTCTTGCTTCACTCCTTTTCTTAGGAAGAAAGTTAATGTGGCTCCATTACAAATAATGTTAGCTCCCTGTTTCAGCTAAATGCTTTTTTATCATATTAAGGAAAAATCCTTCCAATACTTCTTTTAAGGATTTTATTTTTTAACATAAATAAGTGCTGTATTAGATTGAAGGCATTTTCTCCATCTGTTGATATAATCACACTTTTTCTACTTTTTATTATGATGATGATTTGTTATACTTCCTACCTTACTGAGAAAATTGAGGCCATCCATCTTGCACTCTATTTCCCTTCTTACTCCACACCTCAAAATCCTTCGATGCTATCCCTCTCGCCCTCCTTCTTCCTTTGCTTCCATCTCTAGGGAAGAGATAGCCTTTCTTGCTAAGGCCAACCCCACTATTTTGCCCTGATGAAATCACCTTTTGTCTTATATAAGAACTTGCACTTTTGTTCATTCCTTGACCCCTTTTCATCTTCAGACTCTCTTTATTAACTGGTACCTTGGCTACAAACATGCTTAATTCTAATCCATCTTTAAGGAAAAAAAAGAAAAAATTGATCCTATCCTACTCCCAACTGTTATTCTATGTCTTCTGCCTTTCACAACCAAAATGCTAGCATAAAATAATCTATAATAATTTCCTTTATTTCCTAATCTCTCATTTAATCCTCAACACCTTGCTTTTAATTTTTACCTCTCCACCGAATCTGCTACTTGAATTGTTACCAGTGATTTCATAATTGTTAAGTCCTATAGCCTTATCTTTCTTAACCTCTGTAAAATTTTTAATACTATTAACCATTCCCTCCTCAGCTACTCTCATCATTTGACTTCAAAAACACTAGTTTCTACTCAGTTTTTCTTCTATGCATTGGCTATTCCTTTCTCAGTCTCCTTTGCTGAGTTATCATCTATCTTGCTCTCTGGTCCTAATAAGGGTGTCAGTGCTAGACAAATCCATCCAGGGCCCTCTTCTCTCTACATTATCTCCCTTGGTGGTCTCATCAACTCCCATGGATTCAATTATTATCAATCAATTGTAAGGTAGGAATGTCTGTGTGTGTGTGTATTCCCTTGTGTACCCATGAAGTAACCAGCATTTATATGACACTTTCACGTTTGCAAAAGACTTTACAATCTCTGAGGCTAGGAGAAGTTTAAGTGACTTGACTATGGTCACATTATAAGTATCTGAGACATGATTTGTACTTATGTTTCACTAACTCTAAGCCCAGTGATGGTGTCACTGTGCTACTTGTATATTTACATGGGCTTCCTAATTATATAGATATGTCTCTTGCGAAGCATGGAAAAGTATCTCTGGAATTTCTTTTTGAGATAGATTGTGATCCCACTTTTAGAAGAGCATAAGAATCCTTCTCCCAACTTGATAAGAGGTATCAGACTAAAATTATGTCTATCTGAATATACACCCCCCAAAAATAAAATTGCTAGCATGTGGGATATAATTTGATTGAAAACAAAAGTAATTTCCCTTGTTGTTCTTAAATCATTAATATTGCAATCTGTTTTTACTTGTCCTGTTCTATGTGCTGTATATAAAAGGAGACATGACTCCGAATTGGTGGAGAGGAAGTAGAGATTAGAGTTCGTGCCAGAGCATCTGGGCTGAGTGACAAGTGGTTCCAAACACTTTTTGGAAGAGTATGGAAAGGCTAAACCACCCCTGTCCTCTTCCAATGGGATCCAGAGTCAGACAACCAATTTGCAAGCATGAATTAAGTAACTACTAGGTGCCAAACACTGAGCAGTGCATTGGGAACATGAAGATAGAAAGCAAAATAATCCTTGACTTTAGGAAGCTTGAATTCTTTTAAGGGAAACAATATGAATACATAAAAACAAATGTAAAATATACAAAATAAATAAAAGGTTAAAAAAATTGGTACAACAGCCCTGGTTACACTTCTCAGGTCAAAAGGAGTGCTAGTTATAATCCCACAACCATGATCTTCTGGCTGCAAGGGACCAGGGGCCCTTCCTGATTAAGACCAAAGCACAGACTAGAAGATCAATAACAGCAACTTTCCTAAGATCACGTCACTTTGGAAGCTTCCAAAACTTGTAGATTGCCAGAGTTACCTATGAAAGCAACACCATGAAAAAACCTGAAGCTGGGTAAGCACAGCCTAGCCTTAACATAAAGTTCAAAGTTAAGAAATAGACTAGAAAATGAACAAGCAACCAGAAAAGAACTTGACCAGAAAAATCTACTACAATTATAGAGAAGGCCAAGGCACAAACTCAGAAGAGAATAATAATGCAATAATAGCTACATCTAAAGCCTCAAAGAAGAATGTTAATTGCCACAAGATCAACAAAAATTCCTGAAAGTGTTAAAAAAGAAATTTAAAATAGGGGAAAAAACCAGAAGAAATAAATAAGAGTTATGCAAGGAAATTATGAAAAGAGAATTAATACCTTGGTTAAAGAAGGCACAAAAAATGTTCAAGAAAATAACATGTTGAAAAATAGGATTGACCTAATGATTAGAGTCACAACAATTTAATGAAGAAAAGAACTCCTTGAAAAGTAGAACTGGCCAAATTTTTTAAAAAAGGTACAAAACTCACTGAACAAAATAATTTCTTAGAAATTGAAATTGGGCAACCAGAAGCTAATGACTCCATGAGACACCAAGAAATAGAAACAAAGGTAAAAAGAATGAAAAAATAAGAGAAATTGTGAAATATTTTATTTGAAAAATAAATACCCTTGAGAATAGATTAAGGAGGGATATTTAAAAAATTATTGTACTATCAGAGAGCTATAGAAAGAAAGAAAGAAAGAAAGAAAGAAAGAAAGAAAGAAAGAAAGAAAAAAAGAAAGAAAGAAAGAAAGAAAGAAAGAAAGAAAGAAAAAAGGAAGGAAGGAAGGAAGGAAGCAAGGGTAAGCCTAAAAAAACAATACATTTCAAGAAATTACTAAGGAAAACTGACCTGATATCTTAGATACAAAGAGTAAAAATGAAGTTTAAAGATTTCCAGTGTAGGCTCAGTAGATTGAGAACCAGGCCTAGAGATGGGAGGCCCTGCATCCAAAGCTAGCCTCAGATATTTCTTAGCTATGTGACCTTGGGCAAGTCACTTAAATCCCATTGCCTAGCCCTTACCACTTTTCTGCCTTGGAACTGATATACAGCATTGATTCTAAGACAGAAGCTAAGGGTTTAAAAATGAAAGATTCCATTGCTCACTTCCTGAAAGCAATCACTAAATGTAAACTTCCAGAAATATTATAGCCAAATTCCAGAGCTCCCATGTCAAGGAGAAAATATTGCAAGCAGTTAGATGAAAACAATTCAAATATTCATTGAGCCACAGTCAGGATCACACAAGATTTAACATCTTTCACATAAAAGGATCAGAGAGCTTAGAATATGACATTCCAAAAGTCAAGGAAGGTAGGATTATAAGAGTAACCTACTAAGCAATACTGAATATAATATAACATATTATATACTGAATATAATTAATATTATACAATATTATATTAAATAATGTATATGATATAATTTTAAAGGGAATGTTTAATAAAATAGAAGACTTTCAAATGGAGCTAGATAGAAAATTTGACAGTCAAACATTCAAGTGAAATATAAAAGAGTAAACATGAAAGATAAATCATAAGAGACTCAATAAGATGAAACTGTTTACCATCCTATATGGGAAAATGATTCATGTATTTCCTAAGAACTTTATTATTATTAGGCAGTTAAAAAGGAATTTACATATGCAATGATATGGGTGTGAGTTGATTAAGTTGAAAGCTCTCCAAAAAAAACAACCAAAAAAAGAAGTGGTGAGGAAGAGAGATGCGCTGGGAGAAGGGGGAAGGGATGGATAAAATGGGGAAATTTTTCTCACATAAAAGAAGTGTCAAAGATACAGCTTTTATGCAGGATGGGAAATGGGTAGGTAGGGATTGAACTTACTCTCATCAGATTTTCAAAAAGGGCAGAATATATATGTAATATTTTATATATACTATATATACATGCATACATGCATATATGTACATCTGCATACTTAGTTGTGTATAGGAATCTGCTACCCAATAGGGAAATAGGGGAGGAAGGGGATTAGTGAAAGGGAGAAATGATAAAAGGGAAGGGCAATTAAAGGAGGCAGTGATTAGAAGCAAAAAAGACTTTTGAGCAGGAACAAGAAAAAAAGAGAGAAAAGAATAAATAAAAGAAAATGGGATAGAGGAAAATAGTTACTGATTATAACTATGAATGTGAATGGGATGAGCTCACCCATAAAATGAAGATGGATAGCATAACAGAAGAGAAACCAGAATCTAACAACATGTTGTTTGCTAGAGACATTCTTGAAATAAACACACACACACACACACACACACACACACACACACACACACAGTTGAAGTAAAGGGCTAGAGCAGAATCAAATATGCTTCATCTGAAGTTTAAAAAAATGTAGAAGTAGTAATCTTGATTTCAGGCAAGGAAAAAGCAAAAATAGACGTAATTAGAAGAGATAATAAGGGAAACTACATTTTGCTAAAAGGTAATAGACAAAGAAATAATAACAAAATAATTTAATGGAAAGTTTCTAAGACCTCATTTTTTCAAATATATAGAGAATTTGTCAAATTTACAGAAATCAAAACCATGCCTTAATTGATAAATGGTCAAAGGATATGAATAGGCAGTTTTGTTGTTTTTTGGTTGTTTTTTTTTTGCTGTTCTTAATTTAATTTTATTATTTTTTTAGAAAAATTTTCCATGGTTACATGATTCATGTTCTTTCTCTCCCCTCCAACTCCCCCCACCCCACCATAGCCGATGCACATTTCCACTGGTGAACAGGCAGTTTTAAGAATAAATCAAAATCTATTTGATTAGAGAAATTCAAATAAAAAATACTCTGAGATACCACCTCTCATATATCAGAAATGACAATGCTAAGGGAAAATAGGTACATTAATAGACTGTTAGTGTTACTGGTGAATTGGTCAAACCATTCTGTAGAAAAATTTGGAACTATGCCTAAAGACTTTAAAACTATGCATACCCTAAGAACCAGTAATTCTACTTCTACATTTATACCCAAAGAGATCAAAGGAAAAGGAAAAGTACTTATATATACAAAAATATTTATAGTAGGGTTTTTTATTTTGTGTGGAGTCAAAGAACTTGAAATTGAGAAGACACATCAATTTAGGAATGACTAAGTTGTGGCATAAAATTGTGATGGAGTCACTACTATGCTAAAAGAAATGACAAGGAGAGTAAGAAGAGATGCAAATTTAAGTGAGAACCAGGAGATCACTGTGCATAGTAACAGCAATTTTTTAATGATGATCAACTTGGCTACTCTGATCAATATAATGACCCAAGAAAATTCCAGAGGACTCATGATGAAAAAAATGTAATCTAAAAAGATTTACAAAGAGAGAGAATTGGTGAACTCTGATTGCAAACTGAGATATAATTTTCTCACTTTTTAAATTTTTTTGCAATATGGATAATACAGATTTTTTTTCATGATTTCACATGTATATTTGATATCATTATGCTTTTCTTCTCAATGGGTGGTGTGGGGTAGACAGTGGGAGGGAGAAAGAATTAGAAACTAAAAGCAAAAATAAAAATGGTTAAATAATAAATTTGAAAAAAAGAAGGAATATCAGTCAATTAATAAACATTAAATATCTTCTTTGAGCCAAATGGGCAGCTAGGTGGTACAATTGATAGAGCATTATTTGAAGTCAAGAAGACTTGTGTTCAAACTCAACCTTAGACACTTATTAGCTGTATTGCCCTGAGCAAGGCATTCGACTCTGCCTCACTTTCCTCACCTTTAAAATAAGATGGAGAAAGAAATGACAAACCACTTAACTATCTTTGCCAAGAAAATCCAAAAGGGTCAGAAAGAGTGGAATATGAACAAAACAACTGAACATCAAATAATGCACTGAGTACTATGCTTCAACCCTGTGGACACAATGAAAAATAAAAGGCATTCCCTGTTCTCAAGAATTCACATAATGGGGAGATAATATGTAAGCAACTGTATATATAAGTTCTTCATAAGATAAATTGGAAATAATTATTAGGAATAAATTACTAAAATTAAGGGGTATCAGAAAGAGCTTTCTGTAAAAGACAGGGTTTTAGGTGTCTTGAAGGAAGATAAGAGTCAGATATGAGAAGAAAGGATATTACAAGCAGACTGGACAACCAGTGAAAAAGTCCTTAATCTGGAATTGCAGTATCTTGTTGGAGGAACAACAAAGAAGCCAGTTTCACTGGATTGCAGAATATGTGAGGAAGAGGGTAGGATGGGGAGGAAGGCATGATTAAAAAGGAGGAGGGGAAGGAGCTTAAGAAAGACTTCAAATGCCTAAGAGAGGATTTTGTATTTTGTATTTTATCTTTTAGGGAAAATGGAACCACTGGAGTTTATTGATTAAGGAGGTGATATGTTCAGATTAATTTGACCACTTAGTGGAGAGGGAAGAGATACCTCTAACACTTCTATAGAGGTGACTGCAATTTCTAAATATCTAACTTTAATCTCTTATTCTTTGTGTTCAACTATCTGCTGGATATCTCTACCTGGATGACTCATTGACACCTAAAACTAAAAATGATCAAGTGTCAGGTGGTATTTATAACAGGAATGCAAGGATGGTTTAATATTAGGAAAACCATCCACATAATTGACCATATTAATAATCAAACCAAGAGAAATTACATGATTATTTCAATAGATGCAGAAAAAGCTTTGACAAAATATAACACCCATTCCTATTGAAAACACTAGAAAGCAAAGGAATAGAAGGGTCATCCTCAAAATAATAAACAATATATAAATATATATATATATATATATTATATATAACAATATATATAAATAAAACCATCAGCAAGTATCATCTGCAATGAGGACAAGTTAGAAGCCTTCCCAATAAGTTCAGGAGTGAAGCAAAGATGCCCATTATCACCTCTATTATTCAATATTGAACTAGAAATGCTAGCAGTAGCAATTAGGGAAGAAAAAGAAATTGAAGGAATTAAAGTAGGCAATGAGGAGACTAAACTATCACTATTTGCAGATGATATGATGGTCTACTTAAAGAACCCCATAAAATCAACTAAAAGGCTAGTGGAAATAATTACAACTTTAGTAAAGTTGCAGGGTACAAAATAAACCCACATAAACCATCAGCATTTCTATAACAAAACCAGAATCTGGTGTTAGAAAGAGAAACTCCATTTAAAATCACTAGACAAAATAAAATATTTAGAAATCTAACTGCCAAGACAAACACAGGAATTATATGAACACAACTACAAAATACTTTTCACACAATTAAAACTACATTTAAACAATTGGAAAAATATTAACTGCTCCTGGGTAGGATTAGCTAATATAATAAAAATGATTATTCTACCCAAATTAATCTACTTATTCAGTGCCATACCTATCAAACTACCAAAAAACTTTTTGATAGAATTAGAAAAAAATTATAACAAAGTTCATCTGGAAGAAGAAAAGATCAGGAATATCAAGGGAAATAATGAAAAAAAATGTGAAGGATGGGGGCCTAGTAGTACCAAATCCTAAACTGTACTAAAAAACCAGTGGTCATTAAAACAATATGGTACTGGCTAAGAGACAGAAGGGTGGATCAATGGAATAGACTAGGGGGTAAATGACCCCAATAAATTAGTGTTCAATAAATCCAAAGAACCCCAGCTTTTGGGACAAGAACTCACTATTTGACAAAAACTGCTGGGAAAATTGGAAAACATTATGGGGAAAATTAGGTTTAGATCAACATCTTACACCTTATATAAAGATAAGTTCAAAATGAGTAAATGACTTAAATATAAAGAGTGAAATCATAAATAAATTAGGCGAACATAGATTAGTATACCTGTCAGATCTGTGGGAAAGGAAGGAATTTAAGACCAAGCAAGAAATAGAGAACACTGCAAAATGTAAAATGAGTGAATTTGATTACATTAACTTAAAAAGGGTTTGTACAAACGAAACCAGTGTAACCAAAATTAGAAGGAAAGCAACAAAGCAGGAGAACATTTTTTTAACAAAACTCTCTGACAAAGGTCTAATTTCCCAAATATATAAGAAATTAAGTCAAATCTATATATATATATATAAAAAGCCATTCCTCAGTCAACAAATGGCCAATGGACATGAATAGGCAATTTTCACAGGATGAAATCGAAACTATCAATAAGCACAAGAAAAAGTGTTCTAAATCCCTCCTGATTAGAGAAATACAAATTAAAGCAACTCTGAGGTACCACCTTACACCTAGCAGATTGGCTAATATGACAGCAAAGGAAAGTAACAAATGTTGGAGGAGGATGTGGCAAAATTGAGACACTTATACACAGCTGGTAGAGTTATGAATTGGTCCAACCATCATGGAGGGCAATTTGGAACTATTCTCAAATAATTAAAAAACTGTCTGCCTTTTGATCCAGCCATACCACTGCTGGGTTTGTACCCCAAAGAGATAATAATGAAAAAGACTTGTACAAAAATATTCATAGCCTCACTCTTTGTGATGGTAAAATAATTGGAAAATGAGGGGGTGCTCATTGATCATGGAATGGATGAATAAATTGTGGTATCTGTTGGTGATGGAATGTTAGTGTGCTGAAAGGAATAATAAACTGGTGGAATTCCATGTGAACTGGAATGATCTCCAGGAATTGATGCAGAGTGAAAGGAGCAGAACCAGGAGAACATTATATACAGAGACTGATACACTGTGGCACCATCAAATGTAATGGACTTTTCTACCAGTAGCAATGCACAGATCAGGACAATCCAGAGGAACATAAGAGAAAGAATGCTATCCACATCCAAAGAAAGAACTGTGGAAACAGAAATGCATTAGAAAAATATATGATTAGCCACATAGTGTGATAGGGATGTGATTAGGGTATTGAAGTTAAAAGATCACTCTTTTGCAAATATGAATAACATGGTTTTGAATAATGATACGTGTATAACCTAGTTGAACTGCTTGTTGCCTTTGGGAGGGGGAAGGAGAAAGCATGTGCTTTTTTTAGGGGGGAATCAGGAATCATGTAACCATGGGAAAATAGTCAAAATAAACATTAAAAAATGATCAAGTGGATCAGTTGGAATTGGAAGTCAAGATCTTGCCTTCTAACTCTTCCCTTGCTGCCAGCTCTTAAGGTTACTTCCACCCTTTCAGTTGCCCAAGTTCTTGCTTTTTTAAAATTTATTCATAACATTACATATCAAGAGTAGAAGAGACTATAGAAGTCATCTAGACCAATCTCTCTCACTTTTAGATGAGCAAATTAGACCTAGGAAGATAATTTCCCAATGGTCACACAGATAATAAATATTAAAGTTGTCATTTGGATTCAAGTCCTTTGTTTCCAGAACCAGTTTATATATGTTTTTCCTAGATAAAAAAGGAAGAGAATATTTTAAGACCTAAAGAAGACAAGGTAACACATTCCACTATATTCTGCTGCCTGAAGGTGTCTAGTGAGCTGATTTTTAAATTTTCAATGTGAGCATTTATACCTAGGAAATTAGCAAATTTTGCAAATCAGGACATGATTTATTGTTCTGTTAATTGTTTGGGCTTTAAAAAATGAAGGAGAAAATTTAGATTAAACCTAACAGTGTGCCATCAGACAGGTTACAAAACATCTATAAACACATCACAGACTGCTAGGTAGCACAGTGGGAAAAGGGCTAAGCCTTGATTCTGGAAGTCACAAGTTCAATTCTGCCGCAGAGACTAGACAAGTCACTTAACCTTTGCATGATGCAATTTCCTCAACTATAAAATGGGGAAAACAATAGCATCTCCTCCCAATGAGGATCAAATGAGATATTTGTATAGCTCCTAGAACTGTGACTAGCCCTTGCTTAATAGATGTTTGTTTTCCATTTCCTTTATTCTCCCTTACCCATGATATTCAATCAAGTGGCCAGGGTTTGCCAATTAGACTTTTTACCACATCTCTCACATCTATTTTCTTCTCCATTCACATTCCAGACCCTCATCACCTCTCACTGGGACCACCCCAACAGTCATCTAACTGGTCTTCCTTGCTTCTATTTCATCTTGCCTCCCATTAATTTATGCTCCTCTTCACAAATACAACGAAAATTATTTTTAAATTGCAAATCAGACTTTGTCATTTCCCTAATCAAAAATCTTTTGTGGCTTCTTCATCACCTCCAGGAAAAAACACATTTCTCTATGGTGACATTTAAAGTTTTCTACAATCTGGCTTCTACCTTTCTTTTCAGATAGACCTTATTACTCTCTTTTATGTAATCTATATTCTAGCCAAACTGAATACTTTTTGTTTCCCAAATTCAACAAATTATTTTGCCTTCATAGGTTTGCATTAGCTGTCATTCAAGACCAGGAATGCATAAACTGCTCATCTGTGCCTCTTAAAATCACTTCTTTCTTTAAGGTTCAGTTCTAGTAACTCCTTCTTTCCTAGTTCCCACAATTCCAAGTTCTTCATATCTTCTGGAATTGTATTATATGTACTATCTCTGTATATTTATTTGTGTAAATAGTAATTCCTCACAGAAGCATGTTAGCTCATGGACAATGAAGTCTGTTTCATAGGACAATAGAATCATGACTTTAGGCCTGGAAGGGACCTCAGATATCATACAGTCCACTTCTTCATTTTGCAATAAAGGAAACTTGGGTCCAGGAAGATTAAAGTGACCCTAAGATCATAAGCAGCTTCAGTTGCAGAATTTGAACTCAAGTTCAAATAGCAACTCAAGTTCAACATAGTGACTGGAACATAGCAGACACTTGATAAATCCTTTTTGAACTGAAAGCATGTGAAGGTATTCCCTAACTTGCTCGGTAAGTTCTATAGATAAAATCATTCTAGATTTAAAGTATGCTGTGGGTCCATATTCATTCAAAAACAATATCTTCTGAGCCCCTAGCAATGTGTTTAACTTTTTAGCTAATCAGGAGAACACAATAAGATCAGTCATGAATATAATGAAATAGTGCAGAAAGAAAAGTGGTAATAAAACCTCCCATCTATAAACCATGAGGACTATTAGTGGGAAGACTAACCACACATAGGAAATGTGGGCACATCTATAGGGAACCCACATAGCCAAAGCATACACGTGGAGAGAGACACACACAAGGGAAACACAGAGTTCCTCTGTGCAAGGAATGGTCAATGGATATGCATGGATTGGTATCTCAAATTTTGGACACTCCATTGGTAACAAAATCTCTAGATGACATGATTGCACTGTTCCTACTGGTCATTTTCCCAGTGACATTGCCAGTGTGGGGACTATCTCTTGCTCTGGCCGCTTCTGCAGTTCCATGGCTGCTACCAGGTTACGTTGAATTTGGCTTGAGAATATGAGGTTTTTCTCTGCTTCCTACTTTTGGTTTTCACCGGGGTCCTTGTCTGAGATGTCATATCTTGGGTTTCTGCCATTAATTCTTTGAGTTTAAAGCTCAGAGGCTTTTTTGTTACAATTCTTTTGGAAAAGTCAAAACCTAACAGACTCAGGCAAAGAACAGAGGGAATCTATCTGTGGCTTTTTTCCATAAATGATCTATTCATCTCTCAGAGTCTTAGCTAGCTAAAATGAGTCTTTCCTCTCTAGGAGGAAATTTCCTTGCTCTAGGCTCTAAGCTTGTTGAAGCCCAGAGCCATCCCAGCTAACTGGTGCCCTCAGGCTTTTATCTGTTTTATTTGTTTGTTGGTTTTTCACTTGTGTGTCCTAGTCACCAAAGGCAAAATAGTTTGGAAAAATATTTGTCTGACTTAGAGTCAGAAAGAAAGTCTATGTAACTTTCGTGTCAATTTCTCAGAGTTAAAGTATAGCAAGTCAGCATCCTTTTAGAGTCTGTTCTTCAAATTGCCAAAAATTGTTAACATCCCAAGTCCTCTCAGTTCAACAGTTTCAAAATTCTTTTGCTCTTCAATACAAATTATTGAGAAAGAGAAAAATTCAGAGGAACAAAATGAAACCCTGGGAATAAGGTCACTTTCTTTCTCCTGCCTAGTAACATTCCTATCTTTAATATGTATATGTGTATGCCAGCAGGCCAGCCTGATAATTAATTTGTTGATTTCCTAATATTTAAAAAGTGTCTGCTCATCTCATTAATCTCTTTTTTCTATTTTGTTATTATTAACATTTAGGAATGTAAATTTGCCTCCAAGGACTGCTTTAGTGGTCTCCCATAAATTTTGATATGTAGTATTACTATTGTCATTATCTTTAATATAGTTTTTTTACTGTTTCCATAATTTGGTCTTTGGCCCATGCATTATCTACACTTCATTTTGTGGTCTCCATGTAAGCCTACATTTTTTCTATCAGATTTTTCTTATTGATTACAGTATTATTTTGTTTTTGTCTGTAAAGAAGGTGTCAAGTATTTTTATTTTTAGGTTTATTTATGCTACTTATTATTTTCTACAGTAATTTTCAAATATATGGCTTGGGGACCACTCCTAAGGTAACAGGGGATCACTCCTAACTCCAAAGAACCAAATTAAAATGTAATTTGGGAGCAGTTAGGTGGCTCAGCAGATTGAGAGCCAGGCTTAGAAATGGGAGGACCTGGGTTCAAATTAGACCTCAGATACTTCCTACTTGTGTGACCCTGGACAAGTTACTAACTCTGTTTGCTTAGCCCATGCCCTCCTGTCATGGAGTTATTATTAAGATAGAAGTAAGGGTTTAAATAAAAATGAAGACCTGAGTTAGAATATTGCCTCATACAGCCAGGTGGTACAGTGGATAAAGTATCTACCTGAAGTCAGGAAGACTCATCTTACTGAGTTCAAATCTGATTTCAGACACTAACTAGCTATGTGATCCTTGGCAATTCACAACCCCAGTTGCCTAGCCCTTACTATTATTCTACCTTGGAACAATATCTAGTATTGTTTTTAAGTTAGAAGGTAAGGATTAAAAAAAACAGTAATTCATGTATTTCTACAATATAGGTATAATCCAAACCCAATGTAACCCAGTATTGGTCACTCAGAACATAATGGATGAATGCAAGGTGGCTGTAAATATTGTAAAGGAATTATAAAATAACAGAATAGCAGAATTGGAAGGAATTTTAGAGATTTCAGTCTAAGCCCACACATGAAAAATAGTTTTCTCTAGGTAGCACATAAAATAAGTTCTGGGATCACTTTCTCAACCCATCCCCTAATGGCAAGTTGGGTCCCCAAAGTTGGGCCTTTCAGATCCTCCCTTTGGGTTCTAGAGGACTGACTGTGAGAGGTTAAAGATGTCTTTCTAATGCTTGAACTCATGAGTGTGTGCCCCATCTAGTGTGTTCTTCACAATATCATATTATACTCACCTATATTATTTCTCTAAAATTAATGTGACTAGTTCTTATCTCCCCATTGTCATTTTTCAGTGATTACTGCTTATATATTATTTTGACCCTTTGATTTCTTCTTATTATCACTGATAAACATTTTATGCCAATCAAATTTTGATGATAAGAGGTAGCAAGACCAAAACTTCCAAACCAGATATATATTCTCATCAATTTTTTTGGTTTCTGGGGAAAAGGGGCTCAGACTTTTAAGTACTTACCACAAACACTGCTCCTACCAAGATTACTTTTGGGTGTAGTGTAAACAATGGAGGAATCACTCTACTGCTTGCAGACCCTGCTGTATCAACTATTTTGATTGATTCACAGCTGGGTGGGATTCATTTGATTCCTCCTCAGGACTACTATTTGGATTCAGTTGTTAAAGCTGCCAGCAAATAAATTTGGCCATCTATGCTTGCTACTACTTCTCTGGGTGGCTTTCCTGATCTTTCTAAGATCATAAGGATGGAACCTGATCCAATCTGATTCTTGTACTCATTTACTTAAGAGAAGGAAAAAACTGACACAACAGAAATAAAAGAAAAAAGTGCCTTGAGTTCATGGCCGATGGTCAGCTAAGGTAGGAAGAGCAGGCATCTTAAGAGGGAGGGGGAAGAAGGCTTAGGGGACCACTACAAGAGATTTCCCTAAAATGGAGAGTGAAGGGGGAAGCTAGGTGACTTAGTGGTTAGAGAGGCAGGCCCAGAGACAGGAGGTCCTGAGTTCAAACATGACCTCAAACACTTCCTAGCTGTGTGACCCTGGGCAAGTCACTTAACCCCCATTGCTTAACCCTTACCACTCTTCTGCCTTGGTTCCAAGACAGAAGATAAGGGCTTAAATAAATAAATATATTAATTAACAAACAAACAAATACATAGATAAAATGGAGAATTAAAAGGGTACTCACTGTGCTAAATTAATTAGGTATGGATAGATAATTTCATTATACATACACACATACGCATGCAAGAATTCTAAAATGAAAACACTAAAAAATATTCATTTGACAAAAATAAATTTAAAATAGGATTCAGTAACTTTACTACTGTTACAATCTACTTGGGGGAGTAGGGCTGGTGTTTAAATCTCATCATGCCATAAAGCATTTTCTGAGATTGTAGAGATGACATTTTATATTTGACTTTGATTATGTGTTATTCATAAAATAGGTAAGATTAAAAAAAGGTATGACTTCAGACAATCCTTTTGTCAGTGTCCATTCTTTTTGACCTAGAAGCTTCCCTTATATCTACCCAGCTCCACTGAAAAGGACCCAGGATCTTTTAACTTCTTGAGCACATTAGACCATCTCCATTTCTGGACATAGGTTTAGGCTTTCCTAGGGATGACCTGAGCTTCATGTGGTAAGTACTTGACCACATGAAAGCTGGGATGGGAGAATTGGATAAGTTACTTCTTCCCTCTCATTTAGTCTCAATAAGTGCTTCAAAATGGTTCTTTGTTATTCAAAGTAGGATTGTTGTTGTTGTTTGTCCCTGGTCATTCTGTCTCCCCAGTCTGTCAGTCTATAACTGTTTTTAATTGTCTGTTATATGTCAGAAACTGTACTAAATGCTGGGATTACAAAGAAAGGTAAAAGACTTTACTCTCAAAGAGTTCACAGTCTAATGAAAGAGGACACAGGCAAACCATGTGCAAACAAGCTGAACGAATTAGAAAAAAATCAAAAGAAGGAAGGCATGAAATTAAGGTGGATTGGAAAGGCTTCTTGAAGAAGATGAATTCTTATCTGGGATTTGAAGGAAGTCAAGGAAACCAGAAAACAGAGATGAGACAAGTAAACATTCCGGGTAGGGGGAATAGCAAGCAAAATATCCAGAGTATAATAATATATGATAATAACATATAATAAGAAAACTCTTTGACACCTTAAAGTACAAACCATTCAGCAAAGGAAGCATGGCCAGAAGCATCATTCAGGCTCCTAAATGGTCACCTGAGTTTAGAAATGGAGAGTTTGAGCATCTTCCACAGGATGGCTTTTGTTAACACTTGAAAACAATTATGGTGTACCACCTGTATTTCTCTGGACTAAACACCTCTTCTTCCACTAACTGGTCCTGATTTAATATGACCTGGAATCATTCACTATGCTTGCTATCTTCCATATTAGACACGCTTTGGCTTACCAATGCCCTTCACTTGAATGTGGGATCCATAGTTGAACATAACACTCCTGACACTGCATGGCTAGAATGCAGCATAAAACAACTATACCCTTTCTTCTTCTAAACATTTTGCCTTTCTACAAACTGTATTGACTAACTTTTTGTCTGTCTTATCATATTTTTGAACATTTTGAACTTTCAGTCCACTGAAATTCATATATAGTTTTCAGATTAAATTACTTTCTAGCTGTGCCTTCCTCATATTTTATTTATAAAATTGATATTTTTAATTCAAGTATAAGATTATTCATTTATCTCTATTAAATTTCATCTTATTAGATTCGGCCCAACATCTTAACTGGTCAAGAACTTGTTAAACTCTCCCTCTTTCATTCAGAGTGCTAGCTATATCATCTAGTTCTGTGTCACTGACCAATTGAATAAGCGTGCCATCTAAGCCTTTATCCAAGAGATTAACTTGTTACTTGTTAATGTAACAAATATTAAGCAGCACAAGCCAGACACAGATTCCTACAACACACTACTAGAAACCATCTTCCACTCTGACATTGAAGCAATGATGACAAAACTTGGAGCCCAGCCATGTAACATGCTCCATGTCCATCTAACGTCTATCCAACTTTTCCACAATAATACCATGAGAGATCTTGACAAATTCTTTGCTAAAAGTCTATTTAAGTTACACCTATGGCATTATACTGATCAATCACTTTACATTGGGATTTTTAGTTCATCATTTAATACTCTTACTTGGTGTATCTGAGGTCCTAGATTTTGTGAATCTTCTTTTTGGATAATGTCTCCTTTGAATTTTTGGTCTCTTCTGCTAATCTTCTTATGTGTTCTGTTGTACCAGCCTTGGTAGATCTATCTGGGAAGATTTCCTCCTCACTCTCCAAGTTCTTATTAAAAGGCATCAATATTATATTTGGAGACTCTAGGAAAATGTTCTTACAACACCTTTTTTATGTATATTCCTTATCTGATCAAGGAATCATCATTTCTATGGCTGACAAAAGCAAATCCCATTCTCATTCACTACATTTATAACTGTTGACTTTCCATATCTATAATTCTCTTCCTAACCTTCTAAAATCTTCCTAATATTCCTGATCTTAAACTGGGAGTGATGAAGAAAAAATTGCTGATGCCACCAAGATCTTCAGTTTTTGTTTGTTTACTTTTTTGCCCAGGATTTTATTACTCTTTGCAAAGCTTTTGAAGTTCCCTGTGACGCAATCATGTGTCCCCAAATAAGGCGCCAGAAGTAAGTAGTGGCAGTCAGATTTTACAAATCCTAGGAGGTCCTCCATCATATCTCAGATACCTGCCTTTCTGCTATTTTTGTGTTGGATCTGCTGCTCTATGGTGTCAGACTTAGTATAATATGTTCTTTTGGTGATACTATTTGTTCTTACTTGAATGACCTAGAGTGAGAAGTGGTGAGCAAGACTGGGAGACTCTTCATTTTAAACAGCAAGAAACTGATTCTATGACTCCAAAGAACTAATCATGTATGCAAACAACAGGCATTCAAACATGCCCCCAAAGGAGGGAATCACAAGAAAAACTTCAGAGAAAAGCTCCTGGTTACAGAGGGAGGGGTTCAATCACTCCTTGTCCTTTCTCTGTTCTAAGAATTCCAGATCTTCCACAGTGATTTGCACAGGTGAAAAAAAATCTTGGAATTGAGAAAGTGGAAGAAAATGCTTTTGGAATAAAGAACATACCATACCATACTGTACCATAGAAGAAAGAACATACTATACCATAGCCATAGACATATGGAGAAAATGCACCATTCTAATGTGTTTCTGGGATAGTATGACTAAGCTTATAATGAAAAACAATCAGAAAATAAAATTCATTTTGCAGAAATTAGTGTTGTGATCAACTTCCTTGGAATAGATCTACCAAGGGCCACCTGTTCAATTTTTTTTCATGATGTCAGGTGTGGTCCATCTGAGATTTTTCCACTGCATGGAAAAACTTCTTGAATTGACCACTGCGAGGCTGAGATTTTTATAGCTAATTCAGAAATCATCAAAGTGTTTAAATAGCTCAGATTACTTCTTTAAATATACATTACCTTGCACTTCTCTACATTAAAGTTTATCTTCCATTAGGTTACATAATTAACTAACTTAATTAGATTCTCATGGGACTTCTCACCATTCTTAATGCTTTCTACTTACTTGAATGAGGCTAGATAACCATCTGTCAGGAAGGATATATCTGAGTGGGAGGTTGCACTAGGTGACCTCCAAGGTTCCTTCTAATACTAAGATTGTAAATAATTAAGCATCATTTACCACCTTGCTAGGTAGAACTTTCAAATCATTAGTAAGTACATTGCTGATGCCAGCAGCATTTTATTAAATTAACTTCCCAGTGGCAGCATGGTAGTGTACCATAGATCAGTTTTGGAATCAAGAAAACCAGAGTTCAAGGACCACCCTGACACATATGAGATATGTGACCTTGTATTAGTCCCTTAGGCCCCCACCTCCCCCAAGAGTTGACTCAGGCGACTCTCTAGCACAGTAAATTGTAGACAACTGCATCAGCAGAAGACATTTTCACAAGTAGTGGTTGTCTATGCCTGTAAAATCACAGGTCAAGTCCTCTCTCGATACCCTCCCCACTGATGAAAATTCCACTTATACAGAATTCCGGAATTTAGAACTGAAGGAATTTTTTAGTTCATCTACTTGAGGGCAATTCTTTTATTTTAGTGATAAGGAAACTAAAACCCTGAGAGGCCAAATAACTTGCCCATGGTCATAAAAGTTATTAATGATAGAATCAGGACTATTAGCCTTTGTTATTGCCATTTTCAGTGTTGTTTTTTTTTCTCCCTACTAACTTGAACTTTCATTTAGAAAATGGGGTGCTCTGGCCAATTAAGCAAAAATAATTGAGGATTTCCATATTTTGGACAGGCTAGCCACTAGCCCACTATGTGACCTGAGTAAGCCTGTGACTTTTATAGGTCTTAGTTTCTTCATCTTTAAAATAAGAATGTTCTCTAAAGTCCACAATTCTAATATCCTTTGAATCCTTTATATGACACTCACAGGTTTGCTCATTTTAAAAATGTTAGAATATGAAAAAAAAATTGTGCCTACCCCTAAAAATACACTCAATAAAATTTAATCATGTCTTACATTGTAACATGTAATCAACATAAGCTCATCAGTTAACGGTAGTATAATTTTGTGGGGAAAAAAATCTGGGCGAATCTTCTACTTCTTTAGTTTCCAGATAAACTAGAGTTTACAATAACTTCTCCTACTTCAAAAAGCAAATTTTTCTTCTCGTTGTTTCTTCTTCTCCTGATTTCTAGCTCTGACTTTTTCTTTTACATCTAAAATCCTTCACTCAGTCACTACCACATTTAGCCCATAGTTATTATATTCACTTAAATAATTTTCCATTAGAGACCTTATCAAATTACCTCTAATATCCAAGTGAGGTCTACTATTCCATTAACCTTTTCAATAATTTTAGCAAAATTCACAGCACTAGTTATTATTACAGAAGCCATGATGGATATTCTTAAAAACAAGAGGGTTTTTTTTCCTTAAACATATTTAAGAAATAAGTTAATTTGATCTTGACCATCTGAGAGCATATATTATCAGATGGTAATATTGATGAAAAGAAATGATTGTCTTGTGACATAGCTATACTTCTCAAAGAGTCAAAATCACAAAATCTCACTGGCAGAAAGTACGACAGTGGACAGAGGGCTAAAATTGTAGTTCAGAGGACTTTCCTAGCTGAGTGACCCTGGGTACTTAAGTACACTCTGTGCATCAATTGCCTCATCTATAAAATGGGGGATAAAAATAGTGCCTACCTCACACAGTTGTTGTGAAGGATCAAATTAGATAACATGTATAAAGTATTTTACAAAACTCAAAACACTAGATAAATGTTAGCTTTTATTTTTATTAGACAAGGCTAAAAACCTAGGAGGGTTAAAAAGGAAGAACTTTCTTCTTTCTGAAAGGTATGTTGTATTCCAAGATGCTGCAAAGCAAGAATTGAGCAGTTAGAGTGTATTTATTCACAGTAAGGTTCCTGAAATCAAATAGGAACAAAGAATAGTCTCCTCAGGGCTAATTCGCCAAGGACTATTGAAATAAAAACAACCAAAAAACCAAAGAGATTAAAGTAGGAGCAGAAGATTCAGAGCCAGGAGGAACTTTGGAAATTTGAGGAAGTCACTTTAAGCTTTTTGGTGGTCCTCAGTTTCCTCATCTGTATATTGTGACTACTGACTAAACACCCTATTAAGGAGCAATCTATCACTAAATTTTATGTTCTTTTCATTTTATTTCATAAAACCCTTACATTGTGTCTTAGAATCAATACTGGGTGTTAGTTCCAAAGTAGAATGGTAAGAGCTAGGCAATGGATATCAAGTAGAAATCTGAGCAAGTCACTTTAAGCTTTTTGGTGGTCTTCAGTTTCCTTATCTGTATATTGTCACTACTGACTAGACACCCTAAAAAGAAGCAACCTACCACTAAATTCTATGTTCTGTCCCCTTCATTTTATTTTATAAATCCCCTACATTGTGTCTTAGAATCAATTCTGGGTGTTAGTTCCAAAGTAGAATGGTAAGAGCTAGGCAATGAGGCTCAAGTCACTTGTCCAAAGTCACCTAGTTAGAAGTGTTTGAGGCTAGATTTGTACCCAGGACCTCCCATCTCTAGACCTGGCTCTCAGTCCACCCATGCACTCAGTCCACCTAGCTGCTCCCCAACTCTGTCCTTAATTTTATAGGCAAGGAAAATGTCACATACATAGTTTTGTCCTAAATCACAAAGGAAGTGAGTAAACTCCCAGGGAGGATGGGAACGCTGGTGCTCTGCCTAGAGATGCAGAGGGTCTTTCCATTATCCCGTGCTGCCTACTGGCATAATGATCAAATCATTCAACTGAACAAGGGTCAATAGCCAGAGAACTTTTTTTCCCTTTCACTAAGGATTTAGGTCACATCATAACTATATAAAGCAGAGGTGATTGCTTTGACTCGATAAGCCAGATGGCAGATTTTACTTTATCTGTAGGAGAAAGCTACCTGGATAGACTTTTTATGAGAAGATTAAATTTTAATTGTCTATCGGTTGTATTAATATAGGATAAAGTGTTCTTGGTGGTTGGTTGTTTTTTTTTTTCTCTCTCTCTCCTGACTGAACATTAGTCTTTGCTACTTTTAAATGTCATCATTCTGTTGGAATTTCTTCTTTTTTAGGGGTGAGTTTAGGTCCCAAAGGGAATGAATACCTTGGTGCGTGTGTCTCATAGTTGAGTAGCGAGGATGTTAACGAGTAAAGCTGTTTACTGAATTCTAACCAAAGACTTATTAGAGTAATAGAGTCTGCCTGCCCCCCTTTCGCCCCCATCCCAAATGTGACATTGGCTGGCATGGACCTTAAGAATGAGAAATGGTTAGAAAATGAAAAGTCTTCTTGACGGAAGAGAGAATTTAGATTGCTTGACAAATGAACTCTTTGGGGAAAGGTGCAGGGAGAGACAGGCAAATTAATTCTCAACAGATATGGTGAATTGGTGGCAAACGCAAAAACAGATTAGGAACAAATGTAATCAAGATAAACTGAATCAGATCACTGGAGGCAGATCAGCCAAGCTTTTTAAGTCAGGAGGGAAATAAGAAAGCTGCTTGCTTAACAACAACAACAAAAAATGGCGTCCCCAAGGCCCTCTCTCACCATGCTCCATCTCCATTCACCCATCTGCTTCTGTTCTGTTTTTTGTTCTTTGCTCATCAGGTACTATCTGATTTTGTTCATGGTGGAGATAAGAGGATTCAGGATGAAAAAAGTAGAATAAGTTAAATTCCTGCGATGCTGTAAAACTTGGGACATGCCAGCAATCTAGGCGCTGTGATAACAGGGGGAAGCATGCTACTCCAAGGTACAATATCCTGGAAGATTATTACCAAATTTGAATGGGACACGAGAAGGGCAACAGCAGACTCTTTTTTATTAAAAAAGTCGACTCCTTGTCTTATGTTTAGCTGCACAATAAATCCTTATCAGGGATTTCAGGCCTCCATCTATAGATCTGCAAGTCAAAGACATTATTTCTTCTTTCCATGAAATAAATAGAGGGAAGGCAGTGCAGGCGAATTCTTCTCTGATTAATATTGCTGGGCAGCCACTTCCTTTTCACATCCATTCAGTGTGGAGTTGAAAGAGAAGTATTTTATTTGAAGCTGCCTATGGAAAAGGGAGGCCTGGAGGGTTTGGTTGGGGGGGGGGGGAGGGAGGTTATTTGACCATTCATTTCAGTTTGAATATTTGTGCCTGTCCAGTCTCCTCAAAGCAAAGCTGTAAATCTCAGAACAATAGGTCTGAGTCTGGTCAGAGCTAGACTGCCCAGGCAGACTTAAGTGTCTAAGGGAGTGTGGATTGAAAAACAGTCATTCTTGGGTCCTAATGGCCTTTAGTGCCCAAGTTAAATTGGCTGCTCAGGCAATAAGGTCCACTGTACAGAAATTGGTTGTTCATACAGGGAGGCAATGCTGAATCACTTGCCCTGTTTGGATTTGGTCGAACGTTAATGCTGGGTTTAGTTGTAATGAAAAAGAAAAGAAAAGAAAAGAAGAGAAGAGAAAAGAAGAGAAAAGAAGAGAAAAGAAAAGAAAAGAAAAGAAAAGAAAAGAAAAGAAGAGAAAAGAAAAGAAAAGAAAAGTAAAGAAAAAAGTTCTCTGAGTCTCTTGATCTTTGTGAGTTATTAGTCATAATCTGATTTCATGTGCAATGATTCCGAAGGAAAGAAAACATGTTGAAGCCAGGTGGTGTTTTCATAACCATAGTAATGAATGGGACTTTCCATCTTGGGCTGTTCATTTACTTCCAGGTTTGCTGAAATGCCATCTCCTTGAGACTGATACACTTTCTGGGTGCCAAATAATAGTGGCTGTGACAGCAGCTCAGTTTCAAGGAATCCAGAAGCAGGTTGAGGCAGTCCTAGGAAGAACCATGGTCTGGCAGCGGCTGAGAGCCGAGTCCCGGTTCTCGCTCCGCCGTAAGTCACTAGCTAAGGTCAGTGGCTTTGCCTTGTGGGACTCAGTTTCCTTAGTGGTAATCTGAGGGAGCTGGAATTGGTGTGGAACGCTACAACAGTCCTGACTTCTCTGCTTTGGCTCAGGGTGCTGTCATCTGTGTGTGTCAGGGATGCGGGCAAGATTAATGTCCACCCAGAAGTTGTCCCCTCACCACATCGATGTGGAGACTTTGTCTAGCCAGTGTTTGTGGAAACTGTCATTTGTGGTCCTCTTGGGGCCAAAGTGACTTTCATGGCTCCAAGGGAGGCACTTTCAAAGCCCCATTATTTCGGGTCACTAGGTTAAAATGTAATAAATGACTGCACCTTAGTGGCCCCGAAAAAAAAATAAAGTTAATGCAGCTACTTAAAGTGTGTAAGTTACAACCAGGGAAGAGTCAAGGTCAAATATTGTCACTTTTTTTCCATCACGACGCCAGTCTGGGTCCAAGTGAAGTATATAGGGTAGGTGCTGGTCTGCTTGGGGCGCAGGGGGGGATTGTATGTTATTTTCTTGGCATTCACTGCTTCTCTCATGAGACTCCTGCTCCCCCCAATGTAGAAAAGCAGCATCCAGGAATTGTTTTTTCTTTGCTCTACAATGTAAGTAGCTGAGGCTAAGAGATGAGCAAGATGCTCTATAGTACTATCCCTGGCACAAGATTTGTGCCTGCCTTTAGTTCTAAGGAAACATGGCTCACTAGAATACTATTCCAAAGAGACCAAAGAAAGGCAAAAATCCCCAAACCTCAGTAGAGGCAAGAGGCCAGATTATTGATTACAAGCGTCTCAAAGACGAGGAACAACACCTCCCCACCAAGACGGCTCTAGCATTTACACCTTAGCATTTCTCGATGGAATCCACCCTAGAAATCATTTCGTCTACTTCTCTCTTTATTTTTTATAGAATAGACAGTGTCCCAGACAGGTTGAGCAGCTGACTAGTCTTTGACTGTAGGTAGAAAGTAGTAACACTGGGATTCAAATCTGGATTTGGGGACTCTAAATACCCCGTCCCTTCCATGACACCCACCTCGCCAGTCGGGACTAGAATCAAAGGGCAGACTCTGCTTTTGCTCAGTGTGGGAGGACTTTCTTGCTACTCAAAAATCCAGCTCCCCGAATCCTATTGATAGCTACAAAGAACAGCATTGTCAATAGCAACCATTGCAAGCATGAAAGGCAATGGTATGTTTCTTTCTTAACTGTTATTTATCTTGCTGATGATGTTGTAGGGGAAATGATGGCTGCTATTCCCTCTACCCCACCTTTTGCTTTTCAGTCTATAGACACCATCATTTACTATTGTTCAAAATCCTTTCATTTCCTTCATCTATTACAGTCTTCTGGTTGTTATTGCTGCTGCTACTGCCGGCCTTTTACTCTGCTCTTTTAATAAGGGTCAGCGAGGACCAGGTGATGAGGAGTTCTGCAGGCGGCCAAATTGGGCAACTTGAGAAATCAGCAATTATTTTCTGATCACAAGCAACTGAACATTTTTGGTAATTTCTCTCATGGCTCCGCTCTAATTGTGTTCTTGCCGTATTCTTTGGTTGTTATAATGTGTTATAATCTCTGTTCCCGAGTAGGTTCAAAACATATTTAATATTGGGAAGAGTAAATAAAGGCTTGAGGTTGTTTTTTGTTGTTGCTTTTTTTTTTTTTTTTTGAAATGGAGTGAATTCTATTATATAGGGTTTTTTTAAATAAAAAAAAAAATACCCCAACAAGGAAAAACAGAAATCCAAATCAAGCTCAACCTCCATCTGAAGTCCACTCACGGAGCAGGGAGAAAGCTGCAACATGGCTTCATGTGGTGACTTGTCGGGCAAAGAAGAGCTGGCCAAGTATGTCCCTGCTGAGAAATCAACTAGCCCATGTTTGTGGAAAAGGACAGAATTTCTGACCCGACTTTGCAGGGCATGTACATTCGATCCAATTCAATAAACATTTGTTGTTCACTTGGGCTTAGTCGAATGCTACTGGGGCATTATGGTTGCATTTGCACCCCAGTCTCTTCAATTATATTTAATGGTTAGTCTGGATGCAGTTTCTCTTTCACTGTAAAAAGAAAAAGAAAAAAAAGGTTGTCTGAGTCACAACTTTTCAACCTCTGTCTATATAGCACAAAATGAGGTGGTGACATAGCTTTTATCAGAGGTCCAGGGTTTAAATTATATAGTTCACCTATTTTCATTTTTACAAATTAAGTCATTTGTTGTTTGCTACATTAAAATTCCCAGGTCTCTCCCTCCTTCTGTTCCCTCCCCACACTAGAGAAGGCATCATTTGGCAAAAAGATATTTATTTCTGTTTATCAGTTCTTCCTCTGCAGTTGGACATACGCAAATCATTCTTCAAACAGTATTTCTGTTGCTATATATATAAAATGTTCTCTTGGTTCTGCTGATTTCACTCTTCATAATTTCACGTGGGTCTTTCCATGTTTTTTTCTTAATTTTAATTTTTCATTTTTTACAAAACCATTGCCTCCTATCTTAAAAGTAATACTGTATCCATGTCAGAAGAGCAGTAAGGGCTAGACAATGGGGTTTAAGTGACTTCTTGCTGAGGATTACAGACCGGATTTGAACCCAGGACCTTCCATCTTTAGTTCTGGTTCTCCATCCACTGAGCCACCTACCTGCCCACCCCACTATGTTCTTTTTTTTAACTAATCAGTTTAGGGGGGCAGCTGATTAGCTCAGTGGATGGAGAGCCAGGCCCAGAGATGGGAGGTCCTGGGTTCATTTATGATCTCAGACACTTGCTGCCTATGTGACCCTGGGCAAGTCACTTGACCCCCATTGCCTAGTCCTTTACTGCTCTTCTGCCTTGGAACAAATACCCAATATTGATTCTAAGATGGAAGGTAAGGGTTTAAAAAAAATTACTTTGTCATTTCTTGCAGCACAGTAGTATTCCATCACAATCATATGCCACAACTTGTTTAGCTCATCTATTTTCCATGCAACTTGGAAAAAGTTGGATAAATTCTTTGGATCTTGGCTTTCCTCATATGTAAAATGAGGCTGAATATCCTGAATTTACCCTGAAGGCAAGGCCAAAGGAGAAAGTATAGTAACATGAGAGGAAGAGCAGAACCTTCCAGGTCGACTATTTCAAAACCCCAAACTCATAAAGTGTTACAAAGACAAAGTTCACAGACTCGTGAGTTCTGGGCCATCAGACCCACATACTTATACAAGCATACAGGCATACACACACACACACACACACACACACACACACACACACATATATACATATATATATATGTGATCTATATCTTTATTTCCTCCATATTGATATTCCTCTATCTATATAGAAATCAATTTAATCACTTTAGAATACACTTACTATTTTTCCTTTTAAAGTCAAATACAAGTAATACCTGGATTATCAACTCATATATTATATATATATACACACATATATATATATATATAATTTGTACTATAATTCCCTTCTCTCACTGCATAAAATTAAGAATTAATTTCTTTCAAGTAAACAAACTTCCGCCACTTGTTTAGAAGCAAATTACTTGACCAATAGTCCATATTCATATAATATTTCATAATGACAATGAGCTTTATGGATCTCTTTCAAGAGTCCATCATGTAGATTATCTATGTATTGTTATCCCCATTTTATAAGAGGGAAGGCTGAAGCTCAGAGAGGTCCATGCTAGTGGCAGAGTTGAAACATGTTACTCAATTTTCCCCAGTGTTAAATCCAATGATTTCTACTACACTATTGAATTCTTCTAAACTTCTTACCATTGACATTAAAATTTTTCTTCACCTATGTTTTTTTTCTCGTTAGCCAAGAAAAAAAATTCCCCCAAATCTATGCTACCTGTAGAGAAGGTATTTTCTTCTATAGAAATCTGAGTAATAAGTACCTTCTGCAGTGTCTGTGTGGAAGCAGCTTCACAAAATGCCTCCTATGATGATAAAATCTTTTTTTTTTTCTTTTCCCTTTGAGAGAGTTCAAGTTGGCTGATTCAGTCAGGTCAAGATTGTTTTGTTTTTTAATGTCATGTAAGTGCTATTTAATTTCACAGTCCCTCTCAGAAATGTTTTCAGATCTCCCTGGGGGAGGCCCATAATTTTTCCAATGGTGATTTGTGATGTAAAGAGAACTGAAAAGCAGTAGGCTCAACTCATTCAAGAAATGTTGATTTGGTTTTTCAGGATATTGTAGAACTGATGATATTTCCTGATTTTATTCCAAAGGTCAACACAGATTTCTGTTGCATATAGAAAATATCTTTTTTGGGTGGTTGTTCTTTTTCCTTCTTACCTGCATGACAAAGATCCAAGAAACAAGTCTCTTCAGGTGGAAACCATGTATAGTGTATTGGCTTTATATATCTTCTGGGTATTTTGAGAGAGTTTTAAGTTAGCAAAGACATCAAAATTTTGAAGTAAGAAAGGTATGTTCTAAAATCAACAATGTTTCCATAAAAGTTTCTTTTTGTGGTTGCCTTCTACATAGACACTGTAGAATGAGAATGTAAACATTTCCAAATGCCCACCGAATGCTGCAGTTTCTTCCCAGGTATGATGGGGGTTTTTCTGTTTTGTTTGTTTGTTTGTTTTTGCCAGTTAATAAAAGCATACTTCTTTAAAAATGAAAAAAAAACCAACTTCAAGGATTTTGTGATCCCATTGCTATGGCTCATCATCACTTCATACTTTCATAGATTATATAATTAATTACTATGGGGGAAGAAAGGGACCAAACAAAAACCATAGGTGGTTTGCGGTACCTTTTGCTAGTGAGACTCTGAACTTTGCTAGGTGGGTCCTTGAGTTATGAGACACACGGTCTATCTCCAGAATAATTTTTCATCCATTTCCAGTTTAGTAGAAATACCAGAGGCTAAGTCCAACCGGCAGAACCTTCCAGAAACTCATCGCTTCTATCTCACTGAGTAGAACAATGTAGGTCCATTCTGTAAATGACTCTTTCATCCAGAATATGATTATGGAACACTTACTATGGGTCAGGCATGGCTTGCATAGGGTATGTAGCCAAATTGAGGGTAGAAGGCACATTACTTGGCACATAGGGGAAACAAAGAAAAATAAGACATTTAAAATCATATCATTATAGATTCAGAGCTGGAAATGACATTAGAGTCCATCTAGTCTAACCTTGATATTTTACAGCTAAGGAAAGTAAGGTCTAGAGAGATTAAGTGACTTGTCCGAGGTCAAATAAATAGTAAGTGATGGAGCTAAGTTTGGAACTCACAACTTCTGATTCCAAATACAGCATTTCTTTCCATTATACTCTTTATGGTTGAAGAAGCTTAAAGAAAACAGGTAGAAACATGGGAAAATACAGCTAATAAGGACTAAGGAGTAAAGAAATGATACTGAGAATAACTCAGAAAGCATTTACAGTACAAAGTAGTACAAAAACATGTAAAAAAAAGAGGTAATGAAAGAAACAATACTATCTGAAATTATAGAAAGGATAATTGACTGAATAAAGACATTTGCTGTTTAATGGAAACATCAGTCCTTGGCCCCAATAGACAGAAAAAGAGAAATGCTAGATAGTAGAAATAGTTATGCCATGTAAAGAGCTTCTCTATTGGGAAGGGAAAACAAAAAAAACAGAAAAATACTCAAAGAATCACTGAATCACAAAATCACCAAATCTCAATATGACTTTTTAAAACAGATTTACTCCCACTCCAATTAATGTAAACACAGAAGATCCAACCTTCTTGGAATATTCAACAAATTCATTAAAGTATAGACCAGATGTGACCAAATCTTTGATTTGAATATACTGAAGTTCAACAGATAAAAAGCAATGTATAAAAATGTAAATACTTTGTGATTGACTGAAAGAATCAAGCATGCATCTGAGCCCAGGTATAACAAACCACTTTAGAATGGCACATTTCAGCAGAAAGATACTCAAGCTCTCCTCCTACCTGTCTGACCTCTCCTTCTTGGTCTTCTAAACTTGATTATTATCCATTTTTATTCCAAACATTATGACTACAACACAACATTTTATCTTGTACCTTTTCTCACTCAGCCAATGGTAACCTTGTCAGCTCCCATGGCTTCAATTATTTTAATTCTCTCAGATATACATATGAAGACATAGTCTCTCTCCAGACCTCCAAGATTACAACACCCATTGCCTATTGGAATTGTCTACTAAATATCTTATAATCGTATCAAACTCATGTCTAAAACAAAATGCCTTATATGTCTTCTAAAACCATACTTCTTCCAAACGTTCCTGTTTCTGTTTTATCTATTCCTTTTTCCAATTATTCCTCCTTCCTGTAACCCAAACTTGAAAATCTTTTTGTGAGGCTAGGCTCTTCACTCTACCTCATTTTTTAACCAGTAAGTTGCCATTTTGTTTCTACTTCAATAGTATTTTTTATATCCGATATCCTTCTCTCCATTTATCTGACCACCACTCTAGTTCAGTTCATCACCTTTTATTTGGATTATTATAAAGGGCTTCTACTTGGTCTCTCTGCCTCAAGCTTCTCCCCATTTCAATCCATCCTTCACATAGTTGCCAAAAAAGGTTTTCCTTGAACACAGGTCTAATCATGTCCCTATTGCATTCTATGAACTCCAGTGGCTCCCTATTGCCTATAGAATGAAGTATGTACACCTATTTTTAAAATTAAAAAAGTTTTTTTTGTAAATTAGAAATTTTGTAAATTAGAAATTTACAAAAATATGACCTTTCCAGTCCCACAATACAAGTAAAATTTGTGACACTATAAGACATGACAGATGGAGATGTCTAGTAGGCAGTGTGTAATGAAAGTCTAGAGTTTAGAATAAAACTAGTAGTAGAGATGTCAAGTATTTCATAGGAGAAAAAAATCCTATAATCTTGTACTATATTCCATGGCTTCATACACAAAGTATGGTTTGAAGGAAAGGTAAAATATTGTTGCTAAAACAAGGACAAATTTGGACTCATAGGTTACGTAGAGATGTGGCAAATATCTCTATCACTGGAATGTGACTCTGGAAGAACTGTCTTATTTAAGTAAAATAAAATATATTTTAAGGGGTGTGGGGAATTCACATTGGCTGTTCAGTTATTTCCAGCCATGTCCACCACTGGTGACCCCAATTGAGGTTTTCTTGGCAAAGTTACTGGAATGGTTTGCTTTTTTCTTCTCTAGTCCATTTTATAGTTACGGAAACTGAGGCAAACAGGATTGAGCAACTTGTCCAGGATTGCATAGTGTCCGAAGCTGGATTTGAATTCAGGATGACTGAGTCTTCCTGATTCATCAGGGAATGCATATTACTTACTGAATATTGAGAAGATATACCCAAATAAAAAAAATAAAAGTACCAGAATGAGGAAAAATGTTGAGAAGCATTTGAATGAAGTTTGAAGGAAGAGATAAGAGGTTTAGATATCAGGGTGTATACCAACCCACCTGAACAAAAAGAACAAATAACAGAGCTTAGGAAAAATAGTTCACAATTTTGGTACAGAGCTGTGATATACTATTGATGGGAGAGTTCAATTATCTAGGCATCTGTTGGAGCTCTCTGTCTGCCAAAAACTGAATAGCTGAATAATTCTTGCTTGCTTTAATGATAATTTTATCCTTCAAAAGGTGGAAGAAACAATAAATGATACTGCTCTTCTGGATCTGAATCTTGCTAACATGGAAGAATTAGAAGCTGAAGTTGAAATTATGAGAATTTTGAAAGGAAATGACCATTTTAGCTTAATATTTATGATAGACAATAAGGAAAGGTGCAGATAATCTGATATTCTCCCTAGCTTTTGGGAGGGAAAAAATCAAAGGATGTATTAAAAGGGTAGATAATACACTTTTGCCTAAGTGTATTGACAAGGGAAGGGTCAAAGTGATGAGGAAGCTCTCAAGAATAAATTTATGAAAATAAAAAGAGAAAAAAATTCTGACGAGGAAGAACAGTATGAGTTGTCTCCATAAGCCAATGAGCATGCACAAATATAAGCACTGACAATCTTATGTTTTTAAAAGGATAAGTGCAGAAGATGGAATCAAGGGCAGGTAATGAAAGATGAATATAAAGATCTTGTACAGTACTGTCAGGAATGCTAAAGTTCAGAATAAGACGAGGCTTTCAGGATAGCAAGGACAATTTTAAACTATACATAGGAAAATGGATCAAAGAAAGTATGGACTTCTCACTAACGAGAATGGGAAGATTAAAAATTGATTACATAAATTTCAACTAAGGAAGTGAGTCAAAGCAATGCCTGAATTTTAGGAATTTTCCTAACTGGGGGCTCTAAGTTGTCGTGATTGTATTATTAATTATCTGTCTGATACAAACTATATAAAATATCAGGGGAGTTTATGTGGACCTAAGGGCCATTAATATTGCCAAACAAGATAAGAAAGTGAACCAATTATTGTAACAAGGTGTGGTATATTAAAATTCTAGCAAGAAAGAGTATAGGAAGGAGATGGTGGTTACTGGAGAAAAGAAGAAACCTCAAACTACCCCTCAGAGAGAAGATAGGAAAAGACTTAGAAAGAACTTAATTCTGTCCCTAATCATTTCTTGAACTGAATGTAACCTTATCTCAGAAATATCCAGTTTCTAGATCTACATAGAAAGTTTTCTTCTTCATTTTTCTTTTTCAATTCATAGATTAGTTTAACAAGATTCTACTAAAATATATATTTCCCTAACCCTTGCTGAAGATGCAGTACTTAATCCTTACAAATGAAAAAAAAATTTTAAATGTGTATTATCAAGGAAGCCATATAGCATTCTTTTTTAAACTTGGATTCAAAACTGCAAATTAGACAGATCTGGTAGTCTAAATTGTATAAAGAAATCACCTGGGGACTTAAGATCTGAGGAGCCCAGTTTTGGGGGGGGTTGCCATTTTTTTGCTACATTAGTGTACATAAGCTTATGTCCAAAAATTACAAATTGATTTGTTCAATTAAGTTAATCAATCCAGTAAAACTTTTAAACTAGTTGCTCGACTGAATCAGAAAATTCAGTCAAAATGGTCCATCCCATAACTCCATGTCTAAGTTACATAAGCTTTTTCTGAGCTAGCTATGAAAAGGGATTATATATTATTGCTAGAGGGGAAGATGATTAATGGTTCTAATATTTCAATACTTAAGAGACTGATGATTATGTTGGTAGAGGTAATACTTTTATGAACACAGACTTCTTCCTCTCCCGATTGTATGACTTCAGTAGACAGTGTACATGAGTTGCTATAGCCCCAGAATTCATCACCTTGTCACCAACCTTGTAATGAGCTTCTTTGAATTTAAATAGACTGATCTTCAGATGACAGGTATACAGTCTCTGACTGCCCTAGACCTTCCTACTGTGGTAGAACTCATCATTGCTTGAGTTCCTCTAGGTAAATTTCAGGGTCCCAGGGTTACCCCTATGCCATCACGTGGAATCAAAGAAGGATTTTAAAGGCAATGATGACTCTAAATCACTTTGGAACCAGGATGAAAAAGAATAGCAGAAAAATGTTAAGCCTTTATTATACTCACTAATCATTGGTGTAGATAAGTTTAAACCAGACTCAACCATCCTCCATCTCTATCCTTCTTCTTTTCTTTCTATCATCTGCTTTCTTTTTATAAAGCATACCTTCCTGAATCTTATAACCATTTAATCCTGAGACTGACTGGATATACCATATGGATAACTATATAACCATAACAATTTATCTATCATCTTCCTCTACCTTGTACAGAACTATGCACTATACAAATAAAATGACATAAATACAGTCTTTAGTTTCTTTCTACTATGGGACCTTGAGTAAATCATTTTACCATTTCATTTCTTAATTTCCAGTATTTAAATGGTGGTGAGGGAAATTATACTAGATAATATCTGAAGTCACTTTTAAAAGGTTTAAAGTTCTAAGATTTTAGGATTTCAAGGGTTTCCTACACATTTGCTCCTTCTAGTCCCTTAACCTTTCATTTATAGCTCATTTGAAGGGCCTCTGGCTGGCTGACATTTTAAAATACATTGAAGGTATCACAACATATTCTAGATCTGGGTAAGAAGGAAAGACTTTTTTTTATTACCCTTAAATACTTGATAATTTTGGTACAAGCAACTAGGACAAATCATTGTGTAGGGCTTAATCTCCTTAGCCTGTGAGATTACTCATACTGTATTACATTTGCCAATTTATTATGGGCAGATGTAGCTTTTTGTTCGATGATCTGTCAAAACCCTTCCGTGCAGGCAGAAACCATAAATACCAGCTCCAATTTCTGTTTCAGTAGTCAGTAAACATCTAATGTAAAAATTTAATTTTGGAAGTTTGACCCTTTTCACATTACTTATTTTAAATTTTGGACCCAAATATTTATTGCAATATTTCTAGAGATTTATGAGTTCACAAAAGGCAAGAATTTCATTGGTCAGGATTTCAGAGGATCCTTGATTTTATTTTTTTTTTCTTACACTTCCTGACTAATGTGGCATAGGTTCTTTCATTATAGAATATCGGGTGATGAAAATTTGTACTAAATCAAAGTGCTTCAGGCTAACCAAGTAATTATTCATAGGCAAAATTTCCTCCTTCTATTAAAGGTACACACCATCTTTAGCATACTGTGGCAGAAGGATTGAAAAAGGGACAGAAGGGACTCTATGTTCAGTATTGGATTACCTTAGGAGTAATTGGGATTTGCCCAGTAAAGCAATTTTATATTCATTTACTCATTCATCCCATTCATTCATTTATCAGTCATTCATTCATTCAGTAAGCCTTTATTATGTACCTAATATATATGCTAGGCATTGTGGGTATGAAGAATAAGATGTGTTCTTGCCCTCAAAGAATTTACATGGGAATTAACCTTACTCAGCTCAGAAAGACAATTCAACCTTGCTTATTATGACCAGCAGTATGAATAAAGATGGCAAAAAAAAATCAACAACAACAAAGGAAGCCAGTTCATTTTGATTTGCCACTTTGACTTTCATGCTGAACTAAGTTGTCCATTTCTCTTTCTGGACTAATACCATGTAGGAAGCAGTATATGAGAGTTTTAAAAAAATTATTTTTTGAGCAGGAAGATTGAGCTTCATTCTTAGCTTGGCATAGGAGACAGATCTATGTATTCAAAGTCCAGAGGGTCTGAGTTCAAATTTCATTTCTTACATCTGTTCATTCATTCATTCATTCATTTGTCCATTTAATTATTTATTTATTAAGTTCATTTATTTAATTAATTGATTTAGAATATTTTTCCATGGTTACATGAATCATGTTCTTTCCCTTCCCTCCTCACATTCCCCTACTATAGTCAAATGAGCAATTCCACTGGGTTTTACATGTGTCATTGATCAAGCCCTATTTCCATATTATTGATATTTGCACTGGGGTGATTGTTTAGAGTCTACATCTTCAATCATATCCCCATCAAACCATGTGATCAAGCAGTTGTTTTTCTTCTGTGTTTCTGCTCACACAGTTCTCTGGATGTGGATAATGTTCTTTGTCATAAGTCCTTCAGAATTGTCCTGGATCACTGCATTGCTGCTAGTAGGGAAGTCTATTATATTCAATTGTGCCTCGATGTATCTGTCTCTGTGTATAATATTCTCCTGGTTCTGTTCCATTCACTCATTTCTTCTATTTATTAGCTCTATGACCATGCACAAGCTCTTTAACCTTATGGTTCCTACCTTTCTTTATCTTTAAAATGGAGTCAATGATATCTCTAGCATTTGGATTTATAGGACCAGCTGTGTAACTCTTTGGATCTTCTGTTTCTGTTTCTATCCTTTTCTATAATTGTAAGTTAGACCGGAAAGGGTCTCTCAGCAAGGTTGGGTAATGGGGGAAGGAGCCTAAGAGATACTCCCAAAATGGAGTCCCAAAACTTAGCTGACTCATTGGTTGAAGTCTTGATGGGAGAAAAGTGATGGGATGCCTCTGACCAGGGAATTGGGGTATCAATGTCCAAAGAAAGATCCTCAGGAAGCCCTCAGGACTGGAATAAAGCTAAGATGTTCTCCTCCTCCCTCTCTCAGTCCTCTGCTGGAAGTTCCTTCTCCTCTCTCCCTCCATAGAATTACCCAGAATGCCCCCTGGTCTTAACTGTCAATAATTGTCACCAATGGCCTTCTTCTGGCTCTTTTTGTCCCATCCCGCATCCTTACACTTTTACTTGCAAAATGAAGGAAATGAAGGGGGCAGCTGGGTAGCTCAGTGGAGTGAGAGTCAGGCCTAGAGACAGGAGGTCCTAGGTTCAAACCTGGCTTCAGCCACTTCCCAGCTGTGTGACCCTGGGCAAGTCACTTGACCCCCATTGCCCACCCTTACCAATCTTCCACCTATTAGACAATACACCAAAGTACAAGGGTTAAAAAAAAAATGAAGGAAATGAGCTCTATGATCTAGATGCAAAGGCTAACATGAGCTACTAGAGGGCAGGTTTTATTTTATTTTTGCCTTTGTATCCCCACTGCCTAGTGGACTTTCTCTTGTTTTTCAGTCTTAACCAATGCTTTCACCAGTGGAGAATCCTCTCTGAAACCACTGGCCTCTTATCTTAGAGAATTACCTGCGGCACTAAGAATTTCACTAACTTCAAGCCATTAAGAAGGGTCAGAGATGGGGCTTGAACCTCAGTCTTCCTGATTTGGGTTCTAGCATTTAATTTGTTCTGCCATGCTGAGACTAACTGTGGTCCGAAGCCATCGATTAATTTTAGTTGAGGCAAATTGAATTAAGAGTTCTTTCCTGTTCTAAATATTTAGCTCGTCTTGTTAAAAATGAACCCATCTGAATGTGTTGGCAATGTTTAATGTGTTTGTGTTTTCTGCTTGCTTGATTGCTTTTATTTTCTGCTCTTTCCTCACTGGTGCTATTTTATACTCTGCCATGGAACTATTGATATATTTAGGGTCTGTGCTGTGTAGTGACATTTTAAAAATAAACTAATCCTTCCAATGATAATGAAAGGTGATGATGACTAAAAGATTTAGTAAGTCAACAAATATTTGATTGGGCGCTTAGTACTGCAGTCATTTGAGAAGAGATATGGGGGAGAGATTGGCCAGAGCCTCTATATTCTAAAAGCATTCACCCAGAGTCATTGCTGGGGATTTTGCTCCCAGACAAAAGTCATGGAAGGAGCCTTAAATAGGGGAGGTGAAAGGTATGTCTTAGAACTCTTCCTCTCTATTTTAACTAAATTTCTTTGCTAACTAGGAGTTAAGTCCCTCCCTGATACATAAATGGATTTTAGGAGAGGTAACAGGAGGAGAAAGTCCACTGTCTGCCCTTCTCATCCACCCACCACAAAATCTTCTTTCTTTCCAGGAACCTATTACTATTTCTTTGCAATGATGAATTAATGAATGAGTTCCAAGGGGAACATTTAAACATGAAAAACCAACAGTGTGGTGTGTGTGTGTGGGAGGGGGGGAATTGGTGACAAGTGAATGAAAAGTATTAAATAAACTTGTATGAGGCTCTGGATATACAAATACAAAAGTAGAGTCTTTGTCCTTAGGCAATATATATTTTAATAAGAAAAAAATAACACATATAGCTAAATGATGGCCAGCAAAGGGAGTTTAAATCTCTGGATTGTGAATGGAATTATAGAAGAGTTGGCTATCACATGCTTTCTAGTAGCAATGGTTGAATAATGATCCTTCTCACAACTGATCTTCTATTGGCACCCTTTGAGGGGGGCGCAATTTGCTAAAGATATGGGGAGTTACACGTCTTCCAAGCTTGAAAAGAGAGGAGGTTAACACCAGATCAGAAAGGGATGGTGGAGTTTCAGAGTTTTAAAAATCTCTTCAGAGGGAGAACGGATAACATGAAGGAGATCGCAGAGCTTCCTCAAAGACTCAGACCAGCAATAGAACCATTATTTTAATGGCGGTGGTGACAACTGGTATTTCCCTTTGTCAAATCCATTTTGGGGGAGAGATTGGAAAGGTCTGTAAAGAGGTCAAACAGCAAAAAATAAAAGCTATTTATTTTTTAAATTGTAGGCACCTGTTTAGGTAGCTAGATCTCAAAAGAAGAAAAAACAGGAGGAACTAATATTCCTTATTCTCTTTCCATTCCTTGCTTCATCTAGGTTTCCTAGCCTAATTCTAAGTCCATCTTTTATTTTGTTAAAGACTGCCATCTGATTGATTGAAACTTATTTCTCAAAAATACCTATGGTTGAGCCCGTGCCTTACATTTTCTTATCTCCCTTTGTTCCCATTAGGAGGGCTCAGTACAGCTCTGGGAGCCACACAGGAGAGATTGAGCTTTCCTAGCACAGAGCTTGGATCCCAAATCTCCAACCCCTTATTAGGGAATGTTGTTTGTTTTTTTCTTCCTCTCTCTCTGAGGGAATAATCACAAGCCATTCATATGCTTCATAACTATGTTTCCAAGCGCAAAATTACTATGAACTTGTGCCTTCAAATCTGCCCCATTGGACCACAAGCCTAATGTAGTGACCCTTAGGTTACCAGAGGATTGATGTGATTACTGTGTCCAGAGCAAGAGGTGGAAAAGCTAGAGGTGGGGTGGAGGGGAAGGTTACATGTACACAGCAGGGCTGATGTCAAGATGCCCCCAGAGACCTAAGGTTTCTGGCAGATGACTGGAGGTAATCTGAAGCATGGTCTGGATCTGGCTACAATATGGTCTGAAGCATAGATGACACAGAGAAGTCAAGAGATCAGGCTGAGAAGTGGTCAGTGAGAGCCAAGGCTTTTCTGCTTACATGGGGACCCCTGTATGTCCTTTGCACTTAAGCCACTTTCCTCCACCACCCACTTAGTCCATTTATCTTCAATAGAAGGAGAAGATACCAGGCCAGACCAGGTTAGACCCAAGATGGACAAAGGAAACCTGCCTTATTTTATTAAGTGGCAACTCTGTGCCTTCTTCCAGTCCTGCCACCAGGTTGCACATCAAGAGGTTTCCAAGATCCAGGGGCCATTTGTCATTCTGACATATTACTCTTTTCTAGGTTCCACCTGGGGTTGAGAAGTTACCCAAGGTTGGGGATTCTTTGGGCCTGTTAGGTCTAGGTCAAGGACTTTCCAGACCACAGTGGAAGAGTTATAGCTCTCTCTGGTCTGGACTCCCATGGACCCAGGCATGAACATTTGATCTTGGACAGGATGGTGGGGAAGGAAGGCAGAATAGGGAGTCATATTCCTTCAGTGATTACCCATCCAGGTGTAGACTTAAAGGTACCCTTCCTATGCCTGTGGGTTGGGGATGAATTTTACCAAGAACTTTCTAAATTGGGGCCCTTTCCATTCTCGTATCCCTTGAGGGGGGAAAGCCACAATTGCCTCCTTCCAAGTTTCAGTAGATAAATTTGGTTAATGATGTTTTAGGTCTATAAAATATGTATAAAGATTTCATTCTTAGTTACTTACTTAATACATATTAACATTTCACCAGATTCTGGATCAGGGTTAAGGAGTAAGAACAAGGGACCCTGTAAAATGGACCAACACCTGTCCAAAGCACATTTTTACTAGGCTGCAAAATTTTAACTACCAGAAGCCCTTACTGATATGAACCTATAAACTTTAAGTAACTCCTGCTCCCTGCATCCCACTCCTCCCATCCCTGGCATCTTTCCTCTTGCTGATCTTGATTTCTGCTTTCTTAGTTGCCAAGAGCCTACAAAGTAGAGATGGGTCCTTGGTTGAGGGCATTTTACTGATACAGCATCATTCCATTTGGGAAATATTATTCTAAAATATAGTCTATCCAGGAGCTTGGGAAAATTAGATATGATCTTGCTTTCTTCATTTATATATATTTGCTTCATGATGTGGAAAATAATGAACTGGAGAAAGTGTTTGATTTGCCCTCTATCAATAGAGACCTGGGAGGCTAGGGAATTTTAATGCTTGGCTATGGACAGGGCTTTGAACATGGTAGAGATGATCAAAAGGGAGGCTTGATTACTTTTGTGAGCCTCTGGTACTTGGTTGCTTCATCCCTGGAATATTTTATCACTGAGAGGCTCCTTAAGGAGATGAAACAAAGGTAGAATCAGGGTGTGACTAGTCCCAGCCAAGCTTCACTTCACTCCTCTCTGATCTGACCATCTCCTTCCCATCCTCCTCAGCCATTTCAAAGTTTATAAGAGAGACCTTAACCAGAAAGAAATTCTGCATTGAATCCTCAGGATCCTGCCTGGGAAAATGCCTCTCTCTGATTGCTATTTCAAGGAAACTTCAACCATTTTTTTTTTCATTTTACTTTACCCTTCCTTCCCCTTTCTGGAACTATGAATTGTGATTAAATCAATTCTGACTACTCCCATGAAGCCCCACTCACCATCCCCTTAACTTTCCAAGCAAAGCTCAGTACCTAACAAACTCTCCCCTTGTGTGTTTTATTTTGTCCTTCAGAATGTAAGCTCCTTGAGATCAGGGACTCTCTTTTCTTTTTTTTCTTTTATATTCCAAGCGTTTAGTATAAGTCAAATAAGCACCTTATAAGTCTTAAATAAGTTCTTTTTCATTCATTCATATATGGATCCATTCAATAAGATTTCAACTCTTGTCATATCAAAAAGTCCTCATGAGAAGACAGCCTGAGCACTTAGTTCTGGCCCTCATTAGCAAGCAGTGTGAACCAGGAGCAAGTCATTTAATTAACTTCTTGTGTGACTATTTCTGTGTCTGTAAAATGAGAGGGGTGGAGTAGATGATTGCTACCATCTTTCTCTGCCATAACATTACATATTTAGTTTTTGTGATATGGTAATAGTAAGCCCAATATAATAATATGTGCCTTCTTCAAGGAAACAAGCTTATGTCGTAGGGGCAGATAGGTGGCTCGATGGATAGAAAGTCAGCTTGGAGATGGGAAGTCCTGGGTTCAAATCAGATCTTGGACAGTTCTTAACTGTGCAACATGAATTAACCCCAATTGCCTAGCCCTTACTGCTCTTCTGCCTTAGAATTAATATTTAGTATCAATCAATAGAGAAGGTAAAGGTTTATTAATAAAAAGGTAATGTAGTCAGGGAATAGAGACTAGGCTTAATATCTTATGTAAGGAAACTCTCAGTTCCACTACAGCTTAACACTTTCTTTGAATTTATAGTCTTAAGGGAGTTGCCTAGAGTCCTAAAAGATTAATTATGACACATGCCCAGTAGGTATCAGAGGTGGGAACTGAGCCCAGATCTTCCTGACTCTACCTTTCTACCTACTATGCCATATTGCTTCCCATGCCAACCTTATGATACAATAATGGAAGCATAATATTCCACCATATGAAGAACTGTAGTCTATGTTGCTCAGATCACATCTGAAGTCTTGCCATGATAAATGTAAAAGTCTTGGGAAGAACATGGTTATCATCTTCAAAATTTGGGAAGTGGAGATGAAATATTACACTTATTCTGGATAACTCCAGAACATAGAACTATCACAAATCAGGGAAATTTACTTGGAGACAAATTTTAGTTCAACAGAAATAACAACATTCGGCCAATTAGATTTGTCCATAAATGGAGTGGTCATACTTGAAAAGTAGTAAATTCTTTGTTGTTAGAAATGCTTAAGCAAAGGCGAATAATCTTAGGATCCAACATTTAGAAGTAAAACAAAGCTTAGAAGGGAGCCTTATCCCTTCATTTTATAGAGAATGAACTGAAAAGTTCAGAAAAGTTAAAATACTTGCTTAGGGTCACATAGGTAAGTTCATGGCAGAGATAGGGCTTGAACTCAAGTCTTGGACTCCAAATCCTTTATTCTTCCCACTATCTTCCCAATCCAAAGACTACATTCAAGAACAAGCAACTAATTGGCAAATTCTGGCTAAAATTGTGGTGGAATTAGGAAATCATCATTGAAAGTGAGCCCAGATAATATTCTTTCAGTAGCCCAAAGAGGGTTAGGGATGTACAGTGGCACAACATATAGTATGACTATCTTTGATCTGAGGATACAAAACAACAAGGGGTAAGAGACACATTGTAATGCCAACTCATTCCCCAAGAGTTCTTAACCTTAAGTCTATGAACTTGGTCTTAAAAATATTTTGATAAGTCAATTTCATTACCATTGGTTTCCTTTGTAGACATGCATTTTATTTATTTAAAATCATTATGTTGAGAAGGTCTTCACAGACTTCACCAAATGGACCAAGGGATCCACCACTGTTGCAAGCCAGGAATCTTGTGAGTGAAGTAGACATGATGGTGGGGGATCCCTGTTGCTTGAGGAGAATCAAATTAGAACACAGCTCTTTCTGGCTTCCTCAGGTGCTATTTGTGATGGGTGGTGAACCCTGTTCTAGGCACAATATGTTGGCTATGTCCCTATTCGGGCACCTTGTTTGGCTGCCACACATGGGAGTCATTATGCCATGATTCTTCTGCTCTGTCCTCAGGCATACTGAAAAAAACATCTTTCCTGTCCTTATTTCATTCTCTTTCTCTAGCCACTAGTCTCCCTAGCAAGCTAACTCTCGCTCTTCATGGCCAAGCATTCATCACCATGCCTTCCACACATGGCAGCCACACACCACCTAAAACAGGTTAAGAACTCTTTGACATACAGAGTCATATGATCAGAGGTGGAAGGTACCTCTGAGGACAGCTCCCTCACTTTGAAAAGATGAAGAACTGAAATCTAATGAGGTTAAGTGATTTTCCCAAGGACCCACAGTTAGTAAATTTTTTAAAAAAGGGAAGGAGGACTTGTCCTAAAAGGGGTGATCAGTCATGCCTTGTGCCTCATTAGGTTCAGGGGGGGAGGTGTGAAGGCAAGGTCCTGGGGAGAATGTTCATTTTCTGAGAAAAACAAACAAAATACCCTACTTCTTTTCTCCACTCAGATTCCTATGTTCCTGCCCAAGGGCTCTCATTAGCCCCACCAATACCTCTGCCAAGATGATTGGAGTTCATTGTTCAGGAAGAGATAAGTCATGCATTTCAAAATAATCGAACTCCTCATTCACCAAGTACAATGGATTTGTATACTTAAAGTTTCAGAGGGTAAAGATGAAATTCTACCCAAAGTTTGTTTACCATTCTTGTCAGTTCCCTCTTTCTTTAACACTACTGTGTGGATTAAGTGAGAAGTGCTTCAGTGATGCAGAGAGAGAGGATGGCAAGGGAAGAAAAGTTTCTATTATTTTGGTGACCTCAAATGACAGAGGGAAGATAAACAGTTACTCTCTTTGAGATCTAAAATGGAGGAGGTGAGAATCTAAAAGACAGAAATACCTTAGTGCCTCTGCTGAGTCTGGGAGCAAGAGGTATGGATATGGAAAGATAAGGAAGGTTTCTAGGAAATCTCAACCCAAATAATCATCAAATTATCAATTAGAAATAGTCAGTGTTCCTTGAGTAAATTCTTTTTTTACAGTGATGGAAATGTATAAAATATTAGGAGATATTCTGATTTTTTCCCCCTTAATCGGTTTTCAAATTTTCAGATAATTAAAAAAAATACATATATAGGCAGCCAGGTGGTGTGAAGGATTGAGCACTGAGTTTGGAGTCAGTGTCCTGAATTCAGTTTCTTCATCAGATACTCTGAGCAAGTCTCTCAGACTCAGTTTCCTAATTTGTAAAGTTATTTCACAGTCTTCTCGTGAAGATCAAATGTTATACATAAAGCACTTTGCAAATCTTAAAATATGACAACAATCTTATCATCTCTAGGATTTTTAACTTAAATGATGAAGCCCTGGGATTTTTTATTTGCTTACATAGGTAGCAATTATCAAGATAAGATTTGGATGTAGAAAATGTTGGTTGTGATTTACTCTAGCAATCATGGACCTCCACAATCTGTCCTTTTCTTTTTCTAGTTTGTTTCTTTTTTCCTCACATATTATTTCCTTCCATGTGTTTTAAATGGTAGCCAAAACTATACTGGTCAACTCATTCCAAAAGCTCATTTTACCCTTCTTCACTTAATATAATTTGCCTTTGATGACTGCTCCTTCCACCATTACTAGAAAATGCTGCCTCTTTATATGTTCAATTGAAATCTTTTGCTTCTTTTGAGGATGAGTTCAGATGCCATTTTTGTTAAGCCTTCCCTAATGTCTTAGCTGAAAATGATTCTTCCCCCCGTAAGCTTCTTGTTTGGTATTTTAAAATCTTCTTTGCCATTTTCATTTTCTGCTTTGTATCAAATGTAAGCTTCTTGAAGGCAAGTACTATGTCTTTGTTCATTATCACAAATTCCCTGCTTAACAAACACTTGCTGAATGAAGTTGATGAACTAAAAAGACCAGAATATTGAACACTAATTAGTTACTCAATCAACGAACATTTACAAAGTATTTATAATATGCCATATTGAGTGAGTCTGGAGCATAAATATAAAAATGAAACAATCCTTTTCCTCAAAGAGTTTTTTTTATTCTATCAGATGATGCATCTCCTGCATGTAGAAGTAAATAAAAAATTTCCAGAGTGAATGCAAAATAATTTCGGTGGGGGGGGGGGGGGAGGTGCACCAGCAACTCATAGCTCTAAGAAGTGGAGGTGAGATGACAATGTACTCCATGTATGGGATAGAGTGTTTGAAAAAAATAAAGGTGGGAAATGTAGCGTATTTAGGAACAGCAAAGAGGCCGGGCTGACTAGACCATAGAGCAGTGTGTGGAGCAATTTGTAGTAAACTTGGAGAGGGAGGCTGAAGTCACAGGTGATTTCAGGTTCAATACGCTATCATTATAAAAATGGAGCTCTAGAGAATGGACAGTTCTGATTCAGAGATGAGCTATATTAGCCACAGAAATTGCAGGTTGCCAAAGCAGCCTAATACCTTGTGTAAGAATTCAGATTTTCCCTTTATTCCTCAGTGCCTGATTCTCACGCCATTGAGAAGGTTCTGTTGCTTTCTGAGACCAGCAGCTAAGGGATGATACACTTCTAACACTGTTTCCTAGCAACTGACATGGACCTTACTGATCTCCTGTTTGATTCAGCTTTAGTCAAAGTCAACAATGGCCCAGGAGGGTTGACTCAACTGAGCTCTAGTGCGGCTCCCTTATCAACTGTGCTAACAAAACTGAGTCCAGACACCTAGTAGATCTTTTAAGGCCTCTTTAAGAGGTTCTGGGGAATAGGTGAGATTAAACACCTAGTCTAGAATCATTTTCAAAGTCTTCCCATTTCATCAGTGTAGAAAGAGTGGCATCTCTAGCCCCCTCCTAGAAAGGGAAGGGGAAGGGACCTTAGCGACCACTTGTCTGCCTCTCTTTCTCCTTTTGTTCCCCATTTTATAGATAAGTCACCAAATCAGAGGATGATGGGTAGACCAACATGCTACCATACCCTGTCCCTGCTGTTAGGTAATCCAGGAAGGGAGAATGTCAGCATTTATGTTTGTGTGAATGATAAACTGGATGAGAAAATTTCAGATGAACATGCAAGGGAGGTAGTATATATCCCAAGAGTAAGAGTAGAGGTGAAAACCATGGGTGATTAACGTTCCTTCTGGGTGAGCGACTTTTAACAAGCTATTTCTAAACCTAGACCAGTTGATTGTAAACTGTATTAAATGATCATAATACGAGATAATTCACATTCAGCAGTCACTCATTACCATGTCCTGATTTTGTTTTTCCTTCAGCACTGAAACATCTAATTCTATAATAATGAGTAATTTGAGTCTATCAATTATAAGCTGATAATAATCAGGTGTCATTTTTATTACCAAAACCCAACAATATTAGTTGAATAGTACATCAGCTCAAGATTAAAGGCTTTAATTAAAACAAATAGATGAGAATAAATACACATGGATGCTGGCAACAAAAGGCTTGATTTCCAGTTGCCTTGGTTTTGTGTGTAGCCTTTCCCTTGTTCCCCCCGCCAGCCATCCTTTCATATGCCTCGAGGCATAGACACTCTGTCCATCCATGGTGTATTTTGTATGTCCCCAGCCATAGTGGGTTCCATTACTCCATCACTTGTTCCATGATCCCCCAAAGTGCTGGTTGAAATATGACATGCCCGAATGTAAAATACCAACGAGCACTGTGGCAGAGGTTAATTACCCCCCAAACAAATTCATAATTGAACACAAAACCCATCAGAAAACATGGCCCTACATATTAAGCAAACACATCATTAATAAATTGAAGAGAAACTACCACCAGGGTTTTGAATAGGTCTGAAACTTTCCTTCCTTGTCAAAGAGTGGTATGGGATGGTAGCCCAAGAGGTACTATACTTGCCACCCTTCCTGTTGATTTCATAGATGTTAGGAACAGAGGATGCCAGGGAAATGATTCATGTTTACAAGATTATTCCTTTTTATCCATATTTAATAGTTCCTCTGTGTAGAACTCTGTTAGAGTCTGCTCCACTATGGAAAGTTAACTCTCTGAAAATTTGGGAAATCCATCATGAAAAACTAAGTCAAATATGAAAGGTTTTTTTCTTCCGTGCTTACCTTGTAATAAGAATCCAAGATGTCAAATTCATTAGGAAGCACGTGTGATCTGTTGGGGGAAAAAAAAACATTAAACTTTCAGACTTCAAGGCAGCATGGAATCTTTCTATCAGTAGGGGTATTAATGTATTTTGAAGTGGTGAGAGATCCTAAGAACAAGGCTTTAGAAACAGTCTTTGGTTTCACTCACTAGATATAAATATCATTTTTTTTTCTTTTAAAACTTTGACTGGACCTGCAATTTCATCCCTTTAGGGGACTCCTGGTGAGGAGAATCACTCTACCAATACCAATCAGCTCTTGCTTTATAATTTCTATCTGAGAGAGTTGGCTTTGGGGCCCTGAGAGATTTTAGCTTTTGACTAGGGTCCCTACACCCAGTAAATGCCACAGGCAGGACACGAAACCAAGTTTTTAGACCAATTTTTTTTAATATTCTGCCTGTCAAGAATGTAAAATCCACTTAAAAAGAATCTAATGAAGATGTAGAAAGAGCACTGGACTAGGAATCAAGAAAATTGAGTTCTAAGTTATCTTTATGACTCATTATAGTGTTTGGTGAGTCACGCAACTTCCTTGGGCCTCCTTTTTCTTCATCTGATAAATAATAATCTTCATTTATAGGCAGTACTTGTAAGATTTAGAAAATACTTTCTTCAAAATTACTCTGAGAGGAAGTGTCACTAGTTACCTTCAACACAGATAAGGAAACTGAGGCTCTGTAAAGAGACTTGCCCAGAGTCCCATAGCTAGCAAGCTTCTGAACCCAGGTCTTGTTCCTCTAAGACTAGTGCTCTTTTACCACTAAACTCAATGAGCTCTAAGGGTCCCCATCCAGCTCAAATATTCCATAGTTGTATGACTCCAAGTCATAAATCCGATAATTAAGCAACAGAAGGGATTTTTTTAACAACTCATTTACTAATTTGATTAAGCTAAACTTTACCTAATTGGATTAGGGAAGGAGGACTGAGAAATGATCAATTGGCCCATGTGGGTTGTGATTTTTAAGATGCTAATTATTTTAATGAGAAATTTAATAATGAAAAGGAAATACTTTAGGCATATCAACAGCTCATGTTTAATAGGGACACAATAGAGAACATTATAAATAAAGAAGTTGTATAATTGGGTGTCAATTTGTATTTCAAAATCTTATCACCCATCATTTATCCAGGGGGGGAAAAAATCTCCCCGCCTACACAGTCTGACCTGGAGGAGTCAATTTGATATTCCTCATATTTGGAAAGAAAATATTTATGCTCCACTGAGATTTTGGTCTTTGACAGATTTTTGTTCCTGAAGTAAAAATGAAATTTAAGTGGCATGATTTTGTTTATGAAATACTTTTCAATATACCTCAGGATTCTTCTACTTTGTAATTACCGGTTAAAATGCCTCAGAGTTAACTTCTTGCTATTGTTGTGAATATTCAATAATGCCTCATTTATTTTGCATTATCACGAAATGAACTGTTTTACATGGACATATTTTCTAGATAAACAACTGAAGCTTTGTATTTTAAGGACGTTCCAGTTCTCCAATAGTTGGACCTAGCACATCATCCCTCAGTGATCCAGAACTGTAACCTTTGCACACCTACCTATTTTGCGGAACTCTCGTCCACTTCTTCATATATATGTATATATATATATATATATATATATATATATATATATATATATACACTCAACATGCTGAAGGACTTTCTTAAGTCATCTTTTGAGAACACCAGGGGACCCAGGAGAAAATTTGGGCTATTTACTTATTATCCCTTGCTTCCACTCTTTGATTACGTGTTAAGCATTTTTTACAACTCTTATCTCATTTGGTCCTCACAACTATCCTGGAGGAGGGTATGGTTAGTATCATCTTCATTTACAGTTTAGAAAACCAAGGCAGAGGTTGAGTTACTTGCCCAGGGTCATAGATAGTAAGTATCTGAGCCCCTTTTTGAACCCAAATCTTCCTGAATCTGGGCGCAAAGCCCTATCCACAGCATGATGTACCTAACAGGGTTGCCATGAGGATGGAATTTGTGAAGTGCTCAGCATAGTGCCTGGAGTATGGTAGGTGTTATTATTTTTTATTTTTAATGTTTTTTTTTCCTTTTCACATACACCAGGAGCCTTTCTGTTGCCCTTTGGGTGATACTCAACTTCAATTAATTGAATTTTGATAGAAAATCTTCTAAATTGTTTTATGTCTTTCCCAATATTAGCAAACAACACAATGAACTTAGGACTCCAGGACAGCAGACGGACCAGTTTTTGCACAGCACTGTAAACAATTGTACACTCAAGGGTTATTGAACACTCATAGCTTGCCTTTCTGTAAAAAATGTGCTCACAGGTAGGTTTGCTGTTGATGGTGGTCAAATGAATAGAGTGATGGGTCTAGAGTAGGTAACACCCGAGTTCAAATCCCCTTTCAGAGTTTTACCAGCAGTGACCCTGAATAAGTCACTCAGCCTCTGTCTGCATCAGTTTCCCTAATGTAAATGGGGATAATAACAGGATCTATCTCCCAGGATTGTTGCAAGGGTTAGTATTTATTTGTAAAACACTTAGCACAGATCCTGGCCCAATCTAGGTGCTTAATACATTCTGGTTTGCTTTCCCCTAAAGGCAGTAAGTGCAGTGGACTGATAGAAGCTCAAGTTCAAATGTTAGTTCCTCCTTTGACAAATGCACAAATGGTGTGATTTTGGGTAAGTTACTCAGCTTCCCAGTTTCTGCACTTCATCATTTGCACTTCAACATTCTGGTGAATCTTTGCTCTTATTGGCAGGGACATTACCTCCTCCATTGCTCTTCCCAGCCTGGCCATACCTTCTCATCCTGAGTAATGAATGTCTGTGCCTTTCCAGAAGTTCTTTCTGCAGGGAATCTTCTCTGGAGATGTTCTACTGGTCTTTTAATTTTTCATTTATACCATTACAACATGCCAGTCCTCATTTGTAAGATGGGAAAAGAATAGTGGTATAACCAATTGTAGAAGCTATATATGTGAGGAAAGTACAATACACTTGAATTTAACAAGCATTTGTTAAATGCCTACTACGTACCAGGTGCCATGCTTAGTCCTGACAATACAAAGGAAAAAATAAGAGTTCCTACCCTCAAAGTGTTTTCTTTTTTAAACTCTTATCTTCTGTCTTAGAATCAATACTAAGTATTGTTCCTAGTCATTTGGAGTTAAGTGACATGCTCAGGATCACAAGGGTAGGAAGTATCTGAGGTCACATTTGAACTCAGGGTTGTATAATTGGAAAATCTTGAACCCCTAAAACTACATCCAAAATTCCTTTCTGTATTACTCACAATGCTTTTCCCTCTATATACATTTGCATCTTCCTGTGTTGGATATAAGTTCTAAGGCTCTGCCTCACTCTTTTGCTCTACAGAGTAGGCTGAATAGCTAGGAGTCTCTTACTTTAATTATTATTAATAAACTTTTTAAATATAATACTTGGAATATTTGATATTAATTGTTAAATCTACAGGACCTTCCATCTCCAAGCCTGGTTCTCTAGACACTGAGCTAACTAGCTGCCCCAGATGTGCTTACTTTCAACTATACAAATGGAACATTATTATATTAGTTATACTTTTGGTGTGACAGAATAATTCTTTCAAAGGAGTATGAAGGGGTTATTTGCTCCTTGGATGCTCATTGATTTTCTGGGTTTTCTTTTGTTTTGTTTTGTTTTTTTTTCCACAGCCAGTTTCCCCATCTCTGTTACTTGTTATCGCTTTTCAAGTATCTGCATACTCATCATCATCCTAGCTCTTTAATGTTAACTCCATTGTTGCTTCTTTCATCTTTTTTAAAAACCATCTCTATTCTCTCTATTTCCTGCCATTTCTGTCATATTTTTTTAAAGCAAATACACTTTCACTTTTATGTTTCTACTCAGTCAATAAAAATGTTCCCCATTTTGTAAAGGAAGTAAAAAACCCATAGATGTCCCTGTAAAGGTTTAACAACTAGCTCTCCAAAAAATAAAAACAATAATAATCTGAGACATACTTTTAAGGTAAATCTGCATTATTAACATTTTCTGAATCATTTTCTTAAGACTAGACAATCAACAAAACAATAAATCAATCCCTAATTTGTAGCATTTGATAATTGTCAAGGTTAAAAGGCTTGTCGAAAATTTAACAATCAGGATTTTGAGACTGATCCGTGAGCTGCAATACTTCCCTGAATGAATTACACTGTATCATATATGATTATCAATTTTAACAAACTCAACAATGTAAGCATCCATCTTAATCAAAGAACTGTGGTAGGTAGTTTCTGATCACACAAAGGTGAAAAATAGGCATAGCCCCTACCTCAAGTAACTTGCATTCTACTGGGCGTGTGTCAGGTGGAGGTTTGAGATATTAAATGCACAGATTAGTACAATAAAAGGGTAGGTATGGTGGAGGTGAAAGAAAGATCCAAACAAAGAATTAGAGAAAAACTGAGATTTTCTCTGGGATTAAACACAAACTTCTCCACCATTTTAAACCCTCGATAATGTGACTCTAACCTTGTCCAGTTTTACATTACTATTGACATAAGCTGTCCCCACTGGAGGCTGCCACTGAATCCTCATGACCTCAGTTCAGCCAAACTGGCCTTCTGGCTATTTCTCATAATTGACACTCCAAATGCTATCCCCTCCCTTTACACAGGCTGCCCTAATGCATGGAATGCACTCGCTCTATCTCATAACACCCTCAGTATTCTTCAAAACTCAGCTCATTCTTTACCATCTACATGAGTCATCACATTTATTTTGTATTTATGAGGTGCCTAGAACCATGCGAAGGGACAGGGATACAAAAACAACCTTTGCTCTCGAAGGGTTCCCATTCTAGGAGGGGAGACAACATACAAAAAAAAACCCCAAAAAACTATATGCAAACACGATACAGGCAGATTAAATTAGAGATAATCTCAGTGAAGACACTACCACTGAAGGGAACTGGAGAAAGGCTCCTTAAGAGGATAAGATTTTAGGTGAGATCTGAAGGAAGTCAGGAAGTCAGGAGGTAGAAAATTCCAATGAAAGTCCAAGGGGTATGGTGATTTTTGTTTGTTTATTTTGAAGAACAGCAAAGATCCCAGTGCCACTGGATTGAAAGTACATGGATAGAGATAAGTTATGAAATAGGAAAGGGCTAGACTTTTAAAGCCAAACAAGACTATATTCAATACCAAGGGCAATAGGGAACCACTGGAGTTTATTGAATGAGTGGGAAGGCAACATTGTTAGATTTTCTCTTTAGGAAAACCAGTTTGACAGCTTAGTAGTGGAAGGGCTTAGTAGGGAGAGACTGGAGTCACAGAGATCAACCAGAAGACTGTCCCAATAGTATAGATGTAAGGTGATAATTCTAGGGAGGTAGCAGTGTCATACAAAAAAAGCAGGTATGAAAGACAGATCTGAGGAATATAGGAAAGACAGGACATGGCAAAGACTTGGATGTGGGGGACAATAAGAAAGAGGGGGGAATTGAGTATGATTCAAAGGTTGAAAGCCTGGGTTACTGGGAGGATCATGGCATCCTTGACAGTTATAGAGAAGTAAGGAAGAGGGGAAGGTTTTGGAGAAAGGACGATGAGTTCACTTCCTAGCTGTATGACCCTGAACAAGTCACTTAATCCTGACTGCCTAGGCCTTGTTATTATTCTGTCTTTCAATGGCTACCTAAAACAGAAGATAAAGGTTTTAAAAATGAGTTGAGTTTTGGATATGTTGAGTTTAAGATATCTATGGGATGTTTGAGATGTTCAATAAGCAGAGATGTAAGACTACAAGTTAGAACTTGATAAAAATGGATCTGAAAATCATCTGCATAGAGATAACTGAATCTGGAGAAATTGATGAGAATACCATGCAAAACAATAAAGAGATAGAAGAGAAGAAAGTCCAGAATAGAGCCTTAGGCAACACTCATTCAGTTGGTGGGATGGGGCTAGAGAAAAATCCAGAAAAGGAGGGTGAGAATGCATAGTCGGACAGGTTGGTTAAGAGATCAGTCTCATGAAAACCTAGAGAGAAAAGAGTATCATGGGGAAGAAGGTGATCAGCAATGTCAAACGCTTCATGGGGCTAAGAAAGAGGAGGATTGAGAAGAGGCTATTAGAGTTGGCAATTCAGAGATTATTGGCAATTTTCGTGAATGTGGTTGTCAGTTGAAAGATGCAATCAGAACCCAGAGTGTAGAGAGTTAAGGAGACAGTGAGAGAAAAGGAAGTAAGGTACCCATTGTAAACAGATATAAGATGATAGCAAGCAAGGATGGATGGATAAGATGAGGGTTCTTGGAGGACAAGAGAGATATGGGAGGTACCACAAAAATAGCCAATTGGCAAGGAAAGACCAAAGATTAGCAGGAGAGTGGAGATGGAACTGGATCACTTGAGGACTGGTAGGTGATATAGGGGATGGAACTCAGGGTTTGGAGTTAAGGAGACCTGAGTTCAAACACTGCCTCCGACCTGTGTGTGACCCTAAGCAAGTCCCTTAATTTCTCAGTGCCTTAGTTATCTCTAAAATGGGAATAATAATAACATCTACATCACCAGGATGTTTTGAGAATTAAATGAATCAACATATGCAAAATCCTTTACAAACCTTAAAATGTTATTCAAACACTAGTTGTTATTATTATTATTATTATTATTATTATTATTATTTTGTTTTCTCTCTTACATTAATGTAGCTTCTTCTGGTCATGGACTGTCTGATTTTGTCTTTGTATCTCCAATACCACGTACAGTGTCTATAAGCACTTGAGATGTTTGTTGATTGATTGAGTAATTAAAGACTTCAAGGAAGAAGTATCCTCTGAGTTGAGCCTTGAAGGGAGAGAAGGATATTAACCAACAGAGATGAGAAAAGAAAGCATTCTAGGCAGGAGCCTGGTAAATATGATGAGGGATGATATGTCAAATGGGGTAACATCTAATAGACCAGCTTAGCTGGATATATAGTGCTTGAAAAGGAGAATTTGTGAAATGATGCTGGGGCAGGTGATCTCTAAGGTATTAGGGATCTTTGGCATGTCATTTCTCTCTGGCCAGAAGCATTTTTTTAACTTGGGTTCAGAGCTGTTCCAGATGAATGAGAGTTCCAGAAATAAAAGGCTGCTTTAGCATTCTGACCAGCAAAGGCTGATTTGTCTTAAGCCCACATGGACATACAATGGATTCACATCTCGTTGGAAGAAAACTTTTGTTTGTATCAGAAAATACCATCATTTGGGATTCTAATAACTTGGAATCTGTGATCATTCAGGAAAAATCCTGGTCTGAAGCCAACCTTTGCACTGCTTATAGGAGAAGAAAAGACTTGGTAAGCAAATTAATAGTTTAAACGGGATTTCAGGTCAGACCTTTAACCCTCCCAAGAGAACAAACAGCTTTAAAACACTTTAGAACATCATTTACAAAGAATTGCAGCAGATGATCTCTAGGGTCCCTTGTAATTCTAAAATTCTGTGAATCTAGGAGATGTTGGTATAATTGCCCCCTCCTCATTAATTTTATCATTTGCTTAGTCCTGGAATAAATTTAAGGGGTGGAAATGGCCTAAGAAGTCATTAAGTCCATACTCTTCACTTAATAGATGAGAAAACCACAGTCCAGAGCCATGAAGGAAAGTGACTTTCTCAAGGTCAATTAGTTGGGTCTAGAAAATCCTTCTCTAGAATGCACACACACACACACACACACACACACACACACACACACACACACACACTGTGTGGCTCTTGGTTCTTTGTCTTCTTTCTCCTCTCCCACAGTCCTTCTGCCTCATCTTCTCTTTGGACAATCCCTGATCTCGAAATTGTAGTTATTCCCACCATGTTTTCACATCAGGATGCCTTTGTGGCTGGTCTTTCTGGTGGATTCTTATCCTTCTTTTTGCACATGTCTTCCAAAGATAATGGACAAAACTTCTGGTAGAACTTTCTTTTCCAACAATTCAGTCAATCAACAAAGATTTATTAAGCATATACTCTGGGTCAGAGGCTGCATTTGACTTGGGGGAAAGCAAGGGAGGGGAAAGAAAGTCTGTCCTGAAGGACCTTACACTCTTTCAGGAGCCATGAGATGGGGGACACAACATTGACCTGTGTATGTACATGTAAAAGGCCAAGATAGAGTTAGAGATTGGTTCTGCAATGCCGTTGTTAATGGGAACTGTTTACAGGATGAGGGAATGTATCAGTGCAGGAAGCTACCCTCTCTGCAAGTCTCAAAAGTTGCTTAGAGTAGGCAGCTGGGTAGCTCAGTGGATCGAGAGTCAGGCCTAGAGACGGGAGGTCCTAGGTTCAAATCCAGCCTCAGACACTTCCCAGCTGTGTGACCCTGGGCAACTCTCTTGACCCCCATTTCCCACCCTTACCACTCTTCCACCTAGGAGCCAATACACAGAAGTTAAGGGTTTAAAAATGTAAAAAAAAAAATGTTGCTTAGAGTACTGACCAGGTGTGCTGACTTGCCCACAGTGTGAGTTAGAGGTGGGGGAACAGTTCTAAAGCTGATTGTTCAATTTTTTGGTGCAAGCATTTCTACCTCAGAAATTGGCAAATGATACAAATCAGGGCTTGACTTATTATTTTATTGATCATCTAGACTTCTAGAGTCATCTAGATAGATAGATAGGCTTCTCCCGTTGGAATGGTGGACGAGAACAATTTGCTCCAATGGCTATGATGGTGACTGAGGCAGGTGCCATGAAGCACTTACAGCTTGGTCAGACATTGAAGATGCCAAAGTCATCCACTATATCCTGGGTCTTTGCCAGTTATCTTGACTTTTATCTTGCCACTGGATTTCAATGACTCTGAAAAAGAGAGTGAGGCCAACTACTTTGTGCAACTTGGCCTCAATTAAATCCGTTTCAAGGGCAAGTCAAGGCATCAACCCATGATATCATTGCTCCTCTTTGAAAATAAACGATGAACAACTTAAGAAAGTGATGAAGATAATATTAAAAATGAAGATAAAACTTTCAGATATATCTTGTAAACCTTCTTCACCTCCCCAGAGCTCATTATTAAACCTTACTAGCCTACCCATAGTCAGAGGAAAAAGCATTATGTGTCTAGAGGATCTGTTCTCTTACCATTTTTCATTATATTATTAGCTCACATTCTTCCCTAAGCATAAATGCCTTTGATATTTTAATGCAAATTAGTCTAGCCATCCATACTGGAAAAATATATAGAAATAAAACACATTGCTCAAATTATGAGATACATCTAAATAGGCAACATGCCAAATTAGTGCATGTATGTAAATGTGTATGTATGCATGTTTCTATTGACCTGCCTATATAGGAAGCTAGGTGGTACAGTGGATAGAATATTGGGCCTGAAATTGGGAAGGCAGTAGTTCAAATCCAGCCTCAGATACTTATTTGTTGTGCGACCTAGGCAAGTCATTTAATCTCTCTGCTTCAGTTTCTTCAGCTGTAAAATACTGATTACTAATACTGTGAACATTTAAAACTATAAAAATAGTCATTAATAATACCTCCCAGGGTTATTGAGAGGACCAAATAAGATCTTTATACAGCATTAGCCCAGTCTGACACAAAGTAAGTGTTTAATACATATCTGTTCCTTCTTTTCTATCTCTCTATTCCTTCCTTCCTTCCTTCCTTCCTTCCTTCCTTCCTTCCTTCCTTCCTTCCTTCCTTCCTTCTTTCTCTCTAATCTTTTGGGTACATGCTACAGATGAGTGATAAGAGGCCCAGAATTAGCATTGGGAAGTCACAAGGCTTCTCCAAGTCCTTAATTGTAATTGGCATTTACATTGGACTTGGATTTAGGAAGATGGGGTCAAATCTCACCTTTGAAACTACTTATATGTGTGACTCTAGGCAAATCACATATACTCATTTAGCCTCAGTTTCCTCATCTATAAAATGAGTAAAATATGTCTGAAGGGCCTACCTTCCAGGAATGCTGTAAGACTCAAATGAGATGAAGTTATAGAAAGTACTTTGCAAATTTTAAAAGTCTCTATTGCCAAGTATAGTAAAGCACATTTATAATTCCTGCTGCTGGGGAAGACTGAGGTTGGTGGATTGCTTGAGCTGGAAAGTTTTGAACTGAAGGAGGGCTAATACCAATTCAGGTGTCTGCAGTTTCTGTCTCTGGTATAGGAGCAGAGGCCACCAGGCTACTTACTTAAGGAGGAACAAACCTGGCCAGGTTAGGAAAACAGAGCAGGTCAGAGCTTTCTTGTTCATCTGTTTTAGATTGGTCCTATGAATGACCTCTATATTCTAGCTCCTTATTTCCTACCTCATGAAGCCCTCTTTTGAGCACCTCGATTATTTGCAAGTCCTTTCATAATATGCCCCCAAACCCCAGATTCGAACTTATTCCCCACTACTACCTATAAAAGAGATTTGCCACTTCCTCTTCCAAGCTCCAATCAGCCAGTGTTTCCCACTTCATTTTCTATTACGGAACAAAGAGACAAAAGTGAGGAAGCAGAAAAGACTTCAGCATTACTGGTCATCACCCAGAGTGAGTCCAGAAGGACCTTTATTAAGATGAGACAGAATTTTGCCTTTTTCAGTGGTGACTCTCCCCGGTTGGAGCTGGTTAAGTGTAAGTTGCCAGCATGGCCACAGGGGCCTAGATTGCAGGGATGTCCCACAAAACAAATCAGAGACAATAAAAAGAGAGATGAGAGAGAAACAGACATTTCCTAGGACATCTCCCCGTGGTGTCCTAGGGGAGACTTGCCTAGTTGACAGCTAAGAGTTGAAAGCAATTACGACAAGCAGAAATAGGAGATGGATTGTCAGTCATCAGGAAAATGGTGGTGAGATGTTTTATTCTTTCTCTCTCATTAGGCTTTGAAGTTAGTATGCCGGAGAGTACTTCCCCCAAAAGTTATGTGGGTAATTAGGTAAGGCACAAATGCAGCTGATAGAATGGGGTAGCCAAAGGAAAAAAAAAAGACTTCCTGGTTGGAATAGGGCTTAGTAACTCAGATATTTTAATGCTGTGCCTTTTACTTTTTATTTCGTTTAGTAAGTGTACTCTATCTTGGATCAATAAGTAATTTTTTCAGGTCCCACAAAATTCAGAAGGCTACTTGATTCACAGTAAGAAGAGAGGAGGGAAGGAATCTAAGCCAAATATTGTACTTTGGGGGTTATTCTCTTTTTATTTATTTAATTAATTTAGAATATTTTTTCCATGGTTACATGATTCGTGTTCTTTTCCTCCCCTCCTCCCAACCCTTCCCATAGCCAACGAGCAATTCCACTGGGTTTTTCGTGTGTCATTGATCAAGACCTATTTCCATATTATTAATATTTGCACTGGGGTGATCGCTTAGAGTCTACATCCAAATCATGGCCCCATCAAACCATGTGATTGAGGAAATGTTAGCATTATTTTCAAGAATGTACGCATACAATATGGAAATAGGTATAAGTAATAACAATTGTCTAACCCAGTTGGAAGTGCTTATTGGAAGGGGGAGGGAAATGAAATATATAAACATGGAAAAAATATTTTTCAAAATTTAAATTAAAAAAAAAGTATTCATACTCTCAGACCCTAGCCTCTGTCTCTGAGAATAGAAAGATCGTGAATGCACAGGGGGACTAAAAGAGACTTTGAGCACCCACATAGAGGAAGGGAGATGGAACAGCTTAATTTCAGTGGGTGGATGGGGCAGTCTTAGGTGGCTTCCAAAGAGATCCATTCTCCCTACCACTTCTCATTGCCCAAGTACTCCGAGCCCAAGGGGTCCCACAGAGTTGGACACATATCTACACTTATCTGTTGCATTTTAATTTTTTACAGTTTCATAAGTTTGGAGCCCACGGATATATTTTCAGCTGAATTTTTTGTTTTATTTCACTGATTTTTTTTTCTCTTTTCTTTCCAGCCTAAAATTGGATATTTGTTTTCCCATTGGTTATTCTCTCTTTTGACCTAGCTTACATGTCTCATAGGATTTCAAATGTACGAAACATTGTGCCTGCTAATGTATTATTGCCGACAGTGGCATTGACTGCTGTTAGTTGACACTGCTTGTAATTCTGTGTTATTGATTAAATTATTGCTTAATTGCATAAGACATTGATTTCATCGCTATTGCTTGTTCCATGCTAATTGCTTTTGTGTATGCTTTAGAGTTATAATTGTTACCTGGTACTGCATGTTATTTGTTTGCATTGGCATTATTACATCGCTGAGGTCAATTTTAATGAGAATTTGAACAAAATGGAGGTCAAAAATTTAGAAATGCAGCACATTTACAAACACGAAGAAAACTTTTACAATAAGGATATTACATTTTAAAGGTCACATGAATGATCTGGGGAAATGCTAACTGATCATTAATATATACAAGAAAGTAGACAACAGCCTATTTTCTGTAAAAGGTTAGAAAAAGTTGATTAATCAAAAATTCTTGATATGATCAAAGCTGGAAAGGGTGTTTAGAAAAATAACACTGTCTCTCTGAAGAAAATGACTTCCTTAGAGAAATTAGCTCCATAATGGGCAGAGATGTTTTTTGCCAGTAGATGAGCTGAAATGCCTTATTAAGCTTGGAAACTAAACCATACTCCCAGATGATGTTGATTTTCTGTCTCCCTTGCCATCATCATCCTCATCATCATCACTACATTTATATAGCGTGGTTTAAAGTTTGCAAAGTGCTTTATAAATGTTATTTCATTTGATCCCCCCAACAACCTGTAAGGAAGGTGCTCATAGTCTCCTTACAGCTTAGAAAGTTGAGGCTGAAGTTCAGTGATCTGCCCAGGCTTATACAGCTATGAAGTGTGTGATGCCAGATATGAAGGTAGGTCTTTCTGACTCCAAGTTTTTGCCACCTATGTGCCACAAAGACAATACCTGTCTTCACCACAAACTTCTCAGCAAATGACCATGGTACACTAGGGAAGACTGAGGCTGCAGAGAGATCACTCAGACTCTGAAAACATTATGGTTAACCTCAATATGGGTCATTTATGGAACTGTTCCACCTCGGTACCTAGGATTGCATGCATGAATATAGAAGATACGAGGTCCTACTGTGTTGAAGAATAGATTCCTCTTGACAATTTGGAGTTTAGTTATTCAATGTCACATATTTGAGAACAATATAGTATAGACCATGGAAGGTCTATAAGACCTGGTGGCCCAAGTGATAGAGTCCATTGGGAAAAGTCCATTGGGCTCTGTAGTCAGAGGACCTGAATTTACCTCGTTTCTCTGTCACTTATTACCAGTGTCAACCTTGACCAAGTACTTGACCTCTCTGACATAGTTCCCTCCTCTTGAAAATGTGGGAATTGAAAAAAAGTGCTCCATGAGAATGTCCTTCACCCCTTCTCTGTCTACTGAAATGCTTCTCTGTGCAACAAAGTTCACTTTCATTTCCTAGAACTGTAGTTCTAAATCTGGAAGGAGCCTCAAACTTAAATAGCCCCCTCTTTGTGAAGCCTTTTCTGTGCTCCTTCCACTGCAATTAGTCATGTTCATTCTTTCCTCTAGGTCGTTTCTCTTTCTTTCCTGTGTTTTGTAGCTGTCTAATGACATATGCAATTCTGCCTTTTAACAGAATTATTTATGTATGTCTATTATCCTCCATACTAAATTACACCTTTTGTAGGTCACAGTCAGTCTTTTATTCATTTACATATTACCTGCAACAACCTAACATAATGTCCTATACACAGTAAGAGAGTGGTCTATTTAGGGAAAGAAATATACTGTGGAAAGACTCTGACACTGAAGTCAGAAGACTTGGGCTCAAATCCTACTACTAATATTTATTCCTTGAGTGACTCTGGGCTAATCATTTAACTTTTCTGGATCTCAGGATCCTTATCTCTTAAATGTGAAGGTTAGATTAGACAGCATCTGAGCTTCCTTCCTCAGTTTCCTTATCTGTTAAATGTGAAGGTTAGACCAGACAGCATCTGAGCTTCCTTCCTCAGTTTCCTTATCTGTTAAATGTGAAAGTTAGACCAGACAGCACCTGAGGTTCCTTCCTCAGTTTCTTTATTTGCTAAATGAGATTAGACTAGGCAGCATCTGAGTTTCCTTGCTCATTTTCATTATTTCTTTAATGTATAGGTTAGACTAGGCAGCATCTGAGCTTCCTTCCTCAGTTTTCCTATCTCTTAAATACGAAAGTTAGACTGGGAAGCACCTGAGGTGCCTTACTCAGTTTCTATTTGTTAAATGAGATTAGACTAGGCAGCATCTGAGCTTTCTTCCTCAGTTTCTTCATCTGTTAAATGAAGAGATGAGATTAGGCAGCCTCTCCAGTTCAAATCTACAGTCCTATGATCCCTACACGAGCCCCAAAGTGATGCGTGTTATTGAAAGTCATCTTTATCTGAATGGTTAATGAAATAAAACCAAATGATTAACCCATGCTTTTGAGCGGTGTTTGACATTCTTCTAAGCAAAGAAGTTCTTGAGTTAGAATTGCTCACCTATTTTCAAGTCACTTAATGTTGTTCCCTATGGGATAAAGAAGACATTTTACACCCTTAATTTCAAAAGCTTTCATGCTAGAATAACAACTTAATCGTAGTGTCAGAATCCCGAATGATAGATAGCTCCTTACCTACTCTGGGATTCCATATATGACCAGTAATGAAAACACACACATTTCTGTGACAGTTACCAAAGAATGGGGTTCCACTTTGCAGATGACAGCTACATTAACCAAGTTCATTCGGGCTTTACCATCCTCACTTCCTCGTGCCCACTCCCCCTTTATGTATGGATCATTTATAATGAGCAAGTTGGGCGGCGATAATGAATTTCTGTGGGTTTTAAATGCTGTGGGCACTTGTTGTAAGTGCTGGGAAGGAGAGATAACACACAGGGTGGCAGAGAGGTGATCCAAAAAGATCTTGACAGACAGATGGGCTGCTTCTTTAATAGAGCCAAAGTTCATGCCTAATATCTTAAATGGTTTTTAAAAACCTTTCTGGCTAGAGGGCACGCCATGGGGGCAGTTGTAGGAGTTCCACTGCACAGGAGGATTGCGTTCCTCCATATTAGGTGTAATCTTCCATATCCCATCATAAAGACATATTAGTCTATGCACCAGAAGCAAAATGGTTTAGTATTTAGATTGATGGCAAATGATATGGCTACTAATTGAGTACAACCCAGCTATTAATGGGCTGTTTGACTGAATTGACTGATTATTTAACTAAACTGCCTGGTCAATTTAGTCAGAGCTCTTCACTCTGCTTTGCTGTGTAGTTGTAGATTAAGGATGCCTTACCAATCCCTAGAAGAGTTGAGTTGTTCCCATATGGGAAAGGAGAATGGGATCTCAGGAAATGCAGAGTCAATCCCTCACTGCTTCTTACATGAGCTAATACATAGCCTTTCCCCCCGCTGGCCTTCTTACCTCAAATTTCTGTTCCTTCTGATCTAATCTGTATACTACTATCACATTAACCAATCTAAAGTCCAGCTCTGGTTATGTGACTTTGAACTATAAACTAAGTCATTAAATGGTTCTATCCTTCCCTTCTGAGCCCTTTTCTCTTGTGGGTAGTAGAGATAGTATTAGTTCTGTGATTCTCTATCCATGAAAGTTGATACCTTCTCTGAAACTTAAAGTTTTGAAGAGTTGACTTAGATGCAACCAGTTTATGTCAAAGGCAAGATTTGAACTCAGGTCTTCCTGAGACATGTGCTAGGGAGGCACCACTGTCATTAAAATACTTTATATTAAAATATCTACAATATTTTTTATTCCTTTCCTCTCTAAGAACTATGATTTCAGGGGCAGCTGGTAGAGCAAGGCCTAGAGATGGGAGGTCCTAGGTTCAAATCTGGCCTCAGACACTTCCCAGCTGTGTGACCCTGGGCAAGTCACTTGACCCCCATTGCTTACCCTTACCACTCTTCTGCCTTGGAGCCAATACACAGTATTGACTCTAAGACGAAAGGTAAGGGTTTCAAAAAAAACAAACCAAAAAAAAATAAAGAACTATGACTTCAAGGAGGAAGAGAGCATGGGCAACTTTAGTTGCTTACTGGAAAAGTTAAAAAGGATCAAAGGTGGTGTGACATAGAGTCACTCGAATTGAGGAGCTCAAGTTCGGAGATAAGAACATAGCACAGGGAGTAAGATTATAAGTGAAGCAGAGAGAGGGGCAGCTAGGTAGCCCAGAAGGATAGAGTCTGGAAGACCTGGGTTCAAATATGGCCCCAGATTCTTCCTAGTAATGTGACCCTGGGCAAGTCACTTAACCCCAATTGCCTAGTCCTTGATCTTCAGCCTTGGAATTAATACTTTGTATTGATTCGAAGATAGAAGGTAAGGTTTATTTTTTTTTTAAACCCTTGTACTTCGGTGTATTGTCTCATAGGTGGAAGATTGGTAAGGGTGGGCAATGGGGGTCAAGTGAGTTGCCCAGGGTCACACAGCTGGGAAGTGGCTGAGGCCAGGTTTGAACCTAGGACCTCCTGTCTCTAGGCCTGACTCTCACTCCACTGAGCTACCCAGCTGCTCCGGTAAGGTTTATTTGTTGGTTTTAAAAAGCGAAACAGAGAGGCCCTAGTTTCTAGTCCTTCCTGTATAATGGGATCAGGATGGTGAGTAGCATTGCCATTTGTGATAAAATAATGTATTAACCTTTATATAGGCAACCTAGTTCAGGAAGACTCATTTCCATGAGTTCAGATCTGACATTAGGCACTTACTTGCTGTGTGTCTCTGGACAAGTCACTTAAACCTATTTGCCTTGCTTCCTAATCAGGAGAATGAACTAGAGAAAGAAATGGCAAACCATACCAGTATCTTTTCCAAGAAAATCCCAAAATGGGATCCCAAAGAACTGGATATGCCTGAATATCAACAAGAAGATTTAGTGGCTAGTTCACTGTGTGTGGAGCAGGAAAGATGTGCAGATTTGACTTCCAACTCATGGCAGTGACATCTAACTGTGATGAAATCATAGATCTTTTCCCAAGACATCTTTTTACATTTTGTGAAAGGAAAAATAAATCTAAAAAAAAGAAAACCTTTTAAAAGATGATATTTGAATTTTCTCAACCAAATGCAGAATGGGTCTGACTAAAATTATAGCTGGGGATTTGGTGGCTAAAAAACAAAGTTGGTTGAAGGGTTAATTTTTCTCCGAAAAAAAAAAAAGTTTTTCTCTCCCTTTACAATTTATTTTCTTCCCCCAATGGACAAGGGTCATCACTAGACAGTTTTCACAGGATGAAATCAAAACTATCATGAAAAAGTGTTCTAAATTCCTCCTAAATTAGAGAAATGCAAATTAAAACAACTCTGAGGTACCACCTTACACCTATCAGACAGACCAATATGGCAGCAAAGGAAAGTGATAAATGCTGGAGAGTATGTGGCAAAATTGGGACGCTAATATACTACTGGTAGAGTTGTGAATTGGTCCAACCACTCTGGAAGGCAATTTGGAATTATGTGCAAAAGGTTTTAAAAGACTGCTTGCCCTTTGACCCAGCCATACCATTTCTGGGTTTGTACCCCAAAGAGATTATATAAGGAAAAATACTTGTACAAAAATATTCATAGCTGCACTCTTTGTCGTGGCAAAAAATTGGAAAATGAAGGGTTGCCAATTGATTGGTGAATGGCTGAACAAATTGTGGTATATGCTGGTGATGGAATATTATTGTGCTGAAAGGAATGATGAACTGGAGGAATTCCATGTGAACTGGAAAGACCTCCAGGAACTGATGCAGAGTGAAAGGAGCAGATCCAGGAGAACATTGTACACAGAGATGGATACACTGTGGTACAATCAAATGTAACTAACTTTTCTACTAGTAGCAATTCAATGATCCAGGACAATCCAGAGGAATTTAGGAGAAAGAACGCTATCCACATCCAAAGAAAGAACTGTGGGAGCATAATTGCATTAGAAAAATATATAATCGAATACATAGTTTGATAGGGATATGATTAGTGTTTGGATGTTAAAGGATCGCCCTACTGCAAATATGAATATGGAAATAGGTTTTGAACAATGATACATGTATAACCCTGTGGAACTGCTTGTTGACTTTGGGAGGGAGGAGGAAAGAGCAGGGGGTTTGGAATCATGAATCATGTAACCAATGAAAAATATTCTAAAGAAAAAAAAGAAAAAAAAAAGAATTTGCTTTCTCTTACTTTGGTTTTAGAGTGAACAGCAGGGATTGGAGTAGACCACAAGTCTTCTCATTCTAGAAGACTTCACAGAAGTGTGCACATTTCTAATAAAATTGAAGACAGAATTGCAACAAAGATAGACCAAGAAGTTACAAATCCAAGCTAAGAAAGGAACTCTCATAAGGAAATGTAAACAGAATAGTTCAACAGAGAAACTTTTAATAAAAAAAAAATTTACAAGGTCATGTAAAGGGTTTAGGTTCATTCTGGAAGATGAGATATTTTGACTGTTACTTTGTAACCCGAAGATGAAAACAGTGAAGTTATTGTTTTTTTTCCCTAACTGAACATTATTTCTCTCACTTTTAATCTAGAGGTTCTTAGTATCTCTTGTGCCACAGATTACTTTAGCAGCAAGGTGAAGTCTGTAGACCCTATCTCAGAATTAATCTTTTTTAAAATTCATAAGTGAAAGAAATGCTAGATTTCAATTAGAGGCCAGAAAAAATAAAGATGTAATTCTCCCCCCCCCAACCCCGCCCCACCATATAAGTTCACAAACCCTCTGATATCTATTTATGGACACCTTCAGTACTTGTGCCTCAGGTTAAGGACTTCTGCTTTAGCCTAATAGATAATTCTGATATGAAAGAATATTGAAGATGGGAAAACAAAACAAAAAAAGCAGCATTACCAAAAAAAGGATTTTACTCTATACTAGGTCTATGTTGAATGGCAATGTCAGTCAAACTTTTTTTTTAATTTGTGGAAATATTAATATCTAAATTCATTAAGGGTTTCTTTTAAATTTAGAAGCAGCATAGAGTAGTGGAGAGCATATTAGACTTGTAGTTAGAAAGGTTGAACCACAAATCACACTTCTGACACTAACTATATGATCAAGGACAAGCCACTTTATCTCCCTGAAGCTTAGACAACTTTCTGATTTATCAGCTAAATTATAAGATACATTATGAATGATTCCCATACCATTGGTATCAGAGAGCATCACATTGGTATAAAGCGAAGTGTTTTTTTTTGTTTTTTTTGTTTTAAAAATCGGCTACATATAATATATATGTATATAATTACAGTAGCAATATGGTTAGGTAGGAGAAAAATAGATTACTATAACTTATTCCTAACCTTCCACCAATAATTTGTATGGAAATTCAAAGGGGTTTTGAAATTGAAAAAAAAAAAGGGGGATCGTTGAACTGTGGGTCTTTGACAATTTGTTGGAAGAGTAACTTTTAAAAAGGGATTCCAATCAAGTACAATTTAGCAATCTGGAATTAAATGAGTCGGCCCCCCCAGATTTCTATCTCAAAGTCAGAGGGAAGCCTCTGGAAGACACCTCGCTCTTGGTGACCAGGAAATACATAGATAAATCACTTGGAGGACATCAATTAGACAGAGTAGTTCTGTCTCTATCTTCCAAAGAGCCTAGCCTAGAATGGAGGACCTTCTGGAGGGGAAATATGATTCTAACCAAGCTCAAGGAAATAGGCACACCTTTTGGGAGGATAAAGCCAATAACTATTTCTGTTTTCTTCTCCTTCTCCTTCCTCTTCTCTCGCTTAATGACTGGGTATGGTAGGCTTATTTAGAGCAAATAAGACATTGAGGCTTAAAGTTAAAAGATCAGTGGCATAACCAACAGCACATCTTCTTATATATAAGAGGTAGCATAAAAAGTGTTTACTCCAACAGATACCAGAATCTGGAAATTGAGTACCCTGCTAGGTTCTAGAGGAAATACTTGGATTATAAATTCATAGTAATAATTGACATTTACACAAAGTTTCATATGCATCATCTTATTTGAGCCTCACACCTATCTTGTTGAGATATTAATAGTCACATTTTTCAGATGAGAAACTTAAAGTTAGAAAAGTGCAATGACATAACCATGTTCATAGAGCTAATGAATGTCAAAGGCAGGAATCAAACCTACATCTTCCTGATCCAAGCCCACCACACTATTAACTACATCAAACTGTCTCTCAGTAGACTTTCTCACTAATATGTTCCAGGACAACAAAGCAGTTTTATTTGTTTTGGTTTCCTTCATGTTCCCAGAACTTTGCGTAGTGCCTGACACATGCCTAATAAATGCCTGTTGGTCCAAGGACTTTCAATCAGCTGGCCCAGTTTATCTTGTCATACATACTGCTATCCTCCTCTCACCACTCTCTGACCTCTTGCTCTGCAGACTGTCATTGAATCAATGCTCCCATTGCTTCTAGAAATAAACAAAAAAGCCAACAAACAAAAACAGCATGATAATGAAATTCCCTACGGCTCCACTCCTCATGCCTAGGGTTTCCCAGACCAAAACATGCTTCTTTTTTCACTGTTACCTTTTAGACAGCGATTCCCGGTATTTGAATGCAAGGTCCTTGAGAGCAGGGACTGTTTGACTTCTGTAATTCTATCTGCGACCTTTAGCACAGTGTTTGCCCCATTTATAGTAATAATAAATACTTTTTCTGCTTCTGTGCATGCATTTCATACATTCCATCATTTAATTTAAAATCTAGCAGGATTCATACATACAGAGATAAATGTAATGGAAAATAATCCATGATAAGTCCATCAAAAAGGTACAAAACAATATGTTTATCCACTGGTTAAAGAATTGGCATTTGCCTCTCAGTGAATTCCCAGACCATCCATTTTATACATAACCAGACAATCAACTACTAAGCTGCAGTAAAACAGGCGAATAGAGCAAAGCTTTTGAGTCATTTACCCTCGCTTTTGTTCCTTTCAGCCATTGATCCATTAGCAAGAAAAGCCCAAAGAGTCCAACTCTGTCCATTACTAGACTGTATATTACCTTGCCATTCATTATATTACTGTACTTTTGTTCCTCACTTCTACCATCGCTGAATCAATAGTTGTCCTAGAGATAAAGTTAAGTGGGAAGCCAAGTAGTTAAGCCTGGTTCTGGTAAATGATATTACTTCAGACCTCAATTTCCTTCCAGTTTTCTGTTATTCTAATGCCCCCTTCAGGTAGCATGGCTATGCCTTCAGACTAGGTCTTTGCAGCTTTCAATTCATCAGACATTTAAGTGTTTACTTCATGTAAAGTAGACAGAAAAGAACTGAGAAACATCCAAAGATAAATAATGGCTGACCTGAAAGACCTCATGACCTAGGAGGAGAGACATGTACAAAAATAACTATAACTCAAAATAAAATACAAGGACCTAAATTAGATAGAAACTAGATATTCTGAGAAACCTAATGAAGGGAGAGCACTTGAAGGAGGTGGGGGCTAGGAACAAGAGAAGGCTTCAAGGCAAAAGTGGCACCTAAATTAAGTCTTAAAGCATTTCAAGAGGAAGAAGTGGAGGAGATGAAATTCCTAATGCCCATGGTCAAGAATTTAGTCTCTTGAGATCATAGATAAACAGACTTGTATGAAAATATTTATAGCCACGCTTTTTGTGGTGGCAAAAAACTGGAAAATGAGAGTATGTCCTTCAATTGGGGAATGGCTGAACAAATTGTGGTATATGCTGGTTATGGAATACTATTTCACTCAAAGGAATAATAAACTGGAGGATTTCCATGTGAACTGGAAAGACCTCCAGGAATTGATGCAGAGGGAAAGGAGCAGAGCCAGAAGAACATTGTACACAGAGACTGATACACTGTGGTAAAATAGAATGTAATGGACTTCTGTACTAGAAGCAATGCAATGACGCAGGACAATTCTGAGGGACTTATGGAAAAGAACGCTACCCACATTCAGAGGAAGAACTACAGGAGAGGAAACACAGAAGAAAAGCAACTGCTTGAACACATGGGTTGAGGCGGACATGATTGGGGATGTAGACTCGAAACTACCACACCAATGCAACTATCAACAATTTGGAAATAGATCTTGATCAATGACACATGTTAAAAGTAGTGGAAATGCGCATCGGCTACGGGGGGGGGGGGATAGTAGGGGGGTTGAAGGGGAAAGTAAGAGCATGAATCATGTAACCATGTTAGCTTTTCTAAAAAATAAATATTATTAAATGTTAAAAAAAAAAGAATTTAGTCTCTTGAGCCTCAGTATCTATAGACATAAAATGGGGATAATAAGCATTTTACAACCTATGTTACAGATATTGTTTTGGTGAAAACATCAATCATTTTTCTTATTGAAGTCCTACTGTGGAGGAGTTTAAATATCAGGAAAAGGATTTGGGACTTAATTCTGTAGGCAATCAGTAGCCATTACACATTTTGAACAGAGGAGGGATATGGTAAGGACTATACATTAGGAAGATTGAGCTGGCTTTTGGTCTTGGGAGATCATTGACTTGGAAGTTAAGAGCCTTGGTCTCAGTTTCCTGACTTCCATCAAGACTCATCTTAAATGCTACTTATTCAAGAAAGCTTTTCCAGGTCCCCCCAGTGAATAATGCCTTTTCTCAGAATACCCTCCATCTACTCAATATATATCTTATATCCACCTAGTTGTTTACATGTCCTCTTCTCCATTAGAATGTAAATTCCTTGAGGAAGGGAACAGTGTTTTCGCCTCTCTTTTTATCCCCATTGGTTAGCATAGTACTTGACAAGTAGTAAAGACTTCATATATGTTTGACTTTTTTCTTCATTATCTTTGTTTGCTTGACTTTATTTGTTTTAAAGAATGGGTCTCTTAATCTGGCCCATGCTGGAAGTTCAGGATCTACTCACAGTCTGTTCCCACTCTGATCATTAAGGGAGCTTTGACCCACTCCATTTCCATCCTGGGCTGCTTCTTTCCAATCTCAGCAACCTAATGGTCCCCCACTCTGAGTGGCTCATCATATTAATGCTAAACTTAATGGGGACATCCAACTGGCTTAGCTCACTATAGCTTATAACTCCTGAACTCAAGAGAGTCACCAATTTCAGCCTTCCCCATTGCTAGGATTATAAGTCATGAACCACCATGCCTGGTCTAATAAATGCTTGTTGACTAACTGAAGAACTGAACTAAATAATCTCTAAGGTATCTTCCCCAGCTACAATGCTATGTCTCTGTGATTTCATAATTTGGCAGTAATATGCTGAATGAATTGCAGATGAGACCAGTTAGGAAGCCATAATAGTGTCTCATTTATTAGATTTTAAATCCCTTAAGGGCAGGGGCAATGTTGATATTTATATCTGTATCCCTAGTGCCTAGCACAGTGCCTTGGTCATGAGTCACTAAATAAATGTTTATTGAATAAATGATCCAGGAAAAAGTAATGAAGGCTTGGAAAACAAGAAGGAGGAGGCAAATAGGATAGATTCTTACCGGAATGGGCTTGAATGGATAGGAATAGATAAAAGAGATAGAGAAATCCAAGATAGCAAGTCTGGGGAATTAAGAATCTGGTGGAGTCCTTAATGGTTGGACTGAAGGGATGAGGAACATCAAGTTTGCAGGTCAAGATGAGGCGTGGCTTTCAATTTATGGTATTTGAAGAAGGCTGTTTACTTTATAATATCTAATGTGTCATGAGAAAAGTGGGTTTAGAGCTTGGAAAAAGAGCTAGAGATCAAGATTTAGGGAGTTCTTCATCAGGCTGTAGTAATTGAAGTTGCAGAAATGTTACCGATAACACCCTGGGTGGCAAGAGCTTACATAACCTCACGTACACGTGTGCATGTGAATATGTTTGTGCAAATGATATGTTTGGGGATTTGTTTGTGTATCTAAGGCATGCTAGACTTTCAGGCATGGCAGTAGCCTGAACTGGCTCCATGGGAGTTCTGGCAGCCCTTTCAGTTGACTGAGTTCCTAGAGGCTCTCAATGGGGTTGCCCAGTAGCCTACTGAGAATCTAACCTGGCATCCTCTCCATACAATATGGTGTTCTTTGGCCCAGCACCAAGCCAGAGGGGGGACGCTCAGACTACTTTGATGAGAGCTCATCTTGCAGTACTTCCAGAACCCTAGCACGTTGAGCTTCTGTTTTCTTCACACAGCTCACCTTTTGATCAGCCAGTCAATCATGAGTTAGAGATGAGGCAAGCAGCAATATAGCCCATCGCTATCTCCATTTGTCTGGCTTTATCAGTGGCATTAGGTGCTTTTGGCATTGTCCCAGAGTAACTTTATTAATAGCTGACTGGTTCTTAGGCTGGAGAATGGGATTGATATATATCAATTGTCGAGACAATCTTTGTAATTTCCTCTTTTAAAATGGCCCTGTTATAAGAAAGGCCTTTATCTGTTCTTTGGATGCTTATCGGTAAGGGATGATTTCAGTGGAGACCTGAACGGAAACAAGGAACTAGATTAGATCAGAAAAATCAAAGAAATTTTCAGTGAGAAGGAGCCTTGGAGTCCATCTAGTCCAGTCTTTATCTGACTGGTCTCAGAAAACTTAACAATCCCCAAAGTACTCAAACCAGCCCTTTCTCAAGGCCTCACGAGAAAAGGAGCTCATTAATTCTTAGAGCAGCGTATTCCACTTTTCATAACTCTTCTTTGGGATAGCTTAATTGTTAGTAAGGTTTCCTTTGAACTGAGTCAGAATTTGCCTCTCTGCTACTTCCATTCACCTTTCCTACTTCTTTCTTCTGGGACTAAGCAAAACAAATCTAATCCCCTTTTCATATGAGAGTCCTTCAGAAATGGGCTTCTTATCCCTGTAAGTCTCCTGCATGTTCAGCAATTTAATTTCCTTCAAACCATGCTGATATAGTAGGATCTCAAGGGTCTTTTCTGTCCTAGGCACCCTCTTCTGGAAGCTCTCCAACTGGTCGATTCCTAGAATAAGACAGAGAGTCCTGACCGTAATATTTCATATAGGGTCTCCCAAAGATGAAATACAATGGCATTATCTTCTCTTCTCCTTGACTTTATGCCTCTCAATGTAACGACAAATGATACCATACCTTTGGGCTATCATATTTCTCAACAGCAAATAATACCACCAGAACTTTTCAGATCAACAGCTATTTAACCATATGTCTCTCTTCCTTGTGCTTGCTTTTAAGTCTCATGATTCATTCTTCACTCTTGGACTAGACGGATCTGTAAGAAAGCTTCCACAGCCTAGGTCCGGAGAATTGCTCCATGAAAACACAGATTACTAGACCAGAGAAAGTTTGGGGAAATTATGAATCAATGAATACAAACGATGCAGATATATTACCCAGATTACTCTGGTTCCAAAGTCAAATTTGGCTGAGTTACCCATACAGACAACTGAACAAATGACACAGAGGACAGTTTTTCCAATAACAGAAAAGATAAAATAAATAGTGGCCAACAGAAGTGGTGGAGAAGCATGAAAAACTAGGTCCTAAAAGAGGAGATTAAGGAGTTGGGGTTATTTAGGCTGTTAAGGAGAAGGTTAAGAGGTAACTTAACAACTGTCTTCAAGTAGATAAAGGTTTTTATTATGATGACATTGAACAGCTGTTCTCCATTTTACTGAGACATTGAAAAAAGAGCAAATGGACTTAAGTTACAGTAATGTCTTGGCTTAATATAAATAACTTGTTGACTACAGAGATGATTAAAGGCTGACAGAGAAAGAGGGAAGTTATAAATACTATAACAGCTCTAAGGAAGGAACTCTATGTGTACATATATGATGTGCAATGCATTTATGACATACATATATACATGGATATATAGGATACAATTAAATATTTATACATGGACATAAGCATTGTGTATGTATAGATATTATATATATGTATATGCATACATATATATAAATTGTTAGTCTCAGATGATCTCAGTTTATGGGATTAAAGGAAGAGAACTTGTTCAAATGATCTAAATGTTCTTTTATGATCCTAAGAAAATTGCATCTATATTATATGCCTTATGGATATAATTTATGTGTTTTATAATGTGTGAAGTACATGTCAGAAATAATCATGTGGAGTGGGGAATTACAACCTTACTTCTAGCTAGTCAGAGAAGGTTTCATGGAGGAGGTGTGATTTATGAAAAACAATTAGTCACCAGTGAAATCTCCAAACAATTCTCTCAGAGATGCTTTAGGAAGTCTTCTGCTAAAAGTTTTACTTACATTTTTAATTTCACTTTAGTATTAAAAGTTTCTGGTCACCAGGTGCTTTAATATAGAAAGGCAAAAGTTCTTAGAAGAAAAATATGCCAAGATTTGTGAAGAACTAATGACTAAAAATGCAAATTTCACAAATAGATTAATTAGGAGGTGCTTATTTATATTAAACAATGACTACTTGCCTTACTGAAGCTCTCACTGCTGGAATCTTTTAAATACTAGATGTTGCTAGTGTCTTTTATCTCCGATCAGATATGATAGGGGTTTGTTTTTGTTTTTAGGGATGTCTGTTCTTAAAGTAGGACTTTGCTTTATTTCCCTTCTTAAGGTCAAGAATCTTAAGAGCTCAACTAAAGCACCTGACAGGATACATGGATTGAATTGCCACACTTTTGTCTATTCTCCTTTACTCTGTTGAAAAAAAAAACCCTAGCAAATGCAGAATTTCTCTCTCCTTCCCTTGTTCTCTTCCTTATTTACTTCTGTCATTTTTCTGCATGAGCCTGGTATGTACTGTAATTGAACAGAATGGATGACGCATATTGCTGAAGATGAAAATTAGCTCAGTCATCAAAGACAAGTCATAAGGGAAAAGGGAAGTATGTGTATGATCACCATATAGGAAAAAGGAATGTGCTGGGGAAGAGATGTTGGGCCAGAAGGCTTCCTACAAGGAAGGCTAAGTTGCTGTCTAGAGCAAGCTAGACCGAGTAGGTTAGAAGAAAAGAGCCTAAAGCTATGGGGGTGGAGGCTCTTTGTATGCTTGGGGTGCTTATTAGGGTTTGTAACTTGTGAACCATGTAGTATAGTGTAGTGGAAAGAACAAAGGAATATTGATGCACTGCTGGTGAACCTGGGAATGGGTACAACCATTCTTGAAAGCAATTTGGGATTATACACAAAAAGTTATTAAACAGTGGGTGCCCATTGATCCAGCTATACCACTGCTAGGCTGAAACCCAAAAGAGATCAAAGAAAGAGGAAAAAGTTGTACAAAAATATTTAGAACAGCTCTTGTTGTTGAGGGAAAAGACCAACTGGAAGCTAATGGGATGCTCAACAATTGAGGGATAGATGAAAAAGATGTGGAATATATTAGTGTGATGGAGTACTGTTGTGCTATAAGAAAAGAAAAATTAGATGATGTTAAGGACACATGGAAAGACTATGAAATGATACTGAATGAAATCCTCAGAAGCAGAATAATTTATACTATTATATCAATGTTATAAATAGGAGCAATTTTGAAAACTTTTATAAGCTGGCGAAAAAAGAAATAAGCAGAACTAGGAAAACAATTTTTATAATAACAACAACATTGTAAAACCAAATATTTTAGAAAATCACAAAAACTATGAACAACAGGAGGGTCATCCATGATTTCAGAGGACCAATGATAAAACATCATTACAGAGATGTAATGTGTAAAATTAGGGTGCAGAATGAGACATAAATATTTTTCATAAACAGTCATTAAGAAAATTTGCTTTGCTTGTTGAGGCATATTTGGTATAAATTTTTAAAATTTTATTTTCAATGAAAGGAGAGATGGGGGAGAGAAAATAGATTCCACTTAATTTTTTTTTAAACCCTTAACTTCTGTGTATTGGCTCATAGGTGGAAGAGTGATAAGGGTGGTCAATGGGGGTCAAGTGACTTGCCCAGGGTCACACAGCTGGGAAGTGTCTGAGGTCCAATTTGAAACTAGGACCTCCCATCTCTAGGCCTGTCTCTCAATCCACTGAGCTACCCAGCTGCCCCAGATTCCACTTAATTTTTTAAAAGCGAGAGCTTGTGGGGGAGGAGTATTGCTAAAGATGTGGAATGTGGCATACGCATTCAGATGAGGCCATTATTATTAGTTTTACCCATTTTACTTTGTTATAATAGAACTCTAATGAAGGGGGAGTAAGAACAAAATATATCAATAAGACTTTTTTTTTTTAATTAAAGGAAAAGGAAAAGGAAACATTAGTTCTGAAAGTAAAGAACTCATCCCAAAGTGGAACAAGCTGCCTCAAAAGGACCTTCTTTGGAGCTTTTGACTAGAGCCAGAATTACTGCTTGTCTGATATGTTGGTGTGGGGATTCCTTTTAATTATGGTTCGAATTGAACTATCACTGATGTCCTTCCAAATCTCAAATTCTCTGATGCTTTGAGATGAATTTCATTTCCAACTCTACTACTTACAATCTACAGAATCCTGGAAGTTAGTTAACCTCTTAGGTCCTCAGTTTATCAATGAAATTAGATTTGAGGACTAGATTATTTCTAAAGTCTCTCCACTCAAAATCTAAGGTCTTATCACTGCCTACCAAAAGTTACACACATAAGAGGTATTCCAAAATACTCAAATTCAAGTCTAACCAGTAAAATCAGACCATTCCACCAAGCTATCTTCTATGGCTCTCATTTCTGCTACTTTGACCAGTCATCATAATCTCTCAAGATTTTCAATAACTCTTCCTATAAGCAAATGACATTCCTATCCTTTTCTTCAGAGTTTTCAGAAGGATGTTCCTGCCATAACTTCTGTTGCCTCATCTTACATTATGCTGGTTGCAGATGTTTGGAATGGAAAGACTGATTAGAAACATACAAGACATAGTTTAAGCATAATAAGTAAAATGATGCCTTCTCTGGCATGGGGAGGGGAGGAAACAAGATATTTAGGAACTTTAATGTAGCAAATACATTTTTAAAAACTGAAAAAAGAGGAATGGGCTGGAGTAGATAGCTTCCGAGGTCCCTTCCAATGAAGAGATTCTGGGAATAATGGGTCATGCTCTGGCCATGTCTCTGGTGTGATGGAAAGGGTGCTGGCATTTCAATTTGCACCAAGATATTTCTAATACTTAGCCATAAGCTCTGAAATTTCCCCTTCCTGAGTCACCTCTTTAGTTTGTATAAGGAGTGATGTCCAGAAATTCCGAGTTACAGGACAAATCAACACTAACACCCAAGAACTGATAGAAGTGGGATGGGGATTAGTGTTCCCATTAGTTGCCTGTCACCTAATGGAGTACCTCGACCCTACAGGACAAAGACTCAGTTCAGTTCAGTATTGAAAGAGGATCAGAGGAGCTTAGAATATCAGAGCTGGAATGAGACTCAAGGGCCATCCAGTCCAACCTATATGAGAGAAAAAAATGAGTGAGAGGACTAGGGGGAAAATAATGTAATATAAATAATATACATACACATATGTATATATGTATACATGTATTTCATTTTTTCACTGACTGACACATACAATATATAATCTCTGTAGCACACATGTATCTCTGATTAGAGGTATATGTACATTTATGAATATATTTGTGTATTCTTGTGTTTGTGCGTGTGTCCAAGATTTTCCAATGCAGATGATCCAGTTTTACCCTGGGTATGCTACAGATATTAAATATTGCATGCAGGTGAGGTCACTTAATTCTTCGTTTTGCCTGTTTAACTCTGTTATGAGAGATCTCTCATGAAGTGAGAGCAAAAACAAAACACACCTATAAAAGTTTTAAAAAAATAATAATAAAGGGTACCCCTTGTTACAATTCTCCTTCTTTGAGATCTTTCCTAGCCCTCTTTCTCCCTTGGTCTCATATGGGTTGGGGTCAATGGCTCCTGAGGTCCTTTCTAATTCTGACTTTGTGTTCCTCTGTTTGTATGAATATAAATGTAAATTTACCTATTATATGTGTCTGTGATTATATACACACTCATCCATGTATATAACCATACCCACTCATATCTACACAAACACTCCATCCGTGTGTCTGTGTGTAACTATGTACATTTGTGGGACTGAGATTAAAATAGAAAAACAGAGAGAGACACCCAGAGAGAAACAGAGGCAGAGACAGAGAAGGACTCTGAAACCTCTGCATGACTCTTCCATTCTTCTTCCTTTTCACCTTTCCCTTTTCTCCCTGGGGTTCCATAACCATGAAGAAATTCCAAAATATCATGGGTAGTTTCTTGGATCGTGAGACCCATGGCAAAGAGTAGTGAAGACAAGGGAATGGGGAATGAAGTACATGATTGCCTACTGCCCATTGAATTTAACTCCCCAAAGTGTTCTTCTTGCATCATCTCTCCTACATATATGTCAGCTGCAAAGTGACTCACGTCTCTCAAAGCATCCATCCGACGGATCGCCTCCTCTAAATTTAACAGAATTTGTAATCTTATTTTCTTATTCTTGAAGGAAACATATCTACTTCATTACCTTGGTCTTATTCACAAACGACATCCCAAGCTTGGCTGCCTGGGGAGAGCATCACGGCCATGCAGAGTGAATGCTTTCTTCTTTAAGTGGGAGAATTGTTATGCTCAACACACTAACATCCGTCATTTTTGTGACTTCATGACAGTGACTGTGTGGCATTATTGAAATCTATGACTAGTTGGTGAGCCACTCTAGGACTGACACTGTGACTCACACAAAGGGCATTACTTTGGTGGTTTTCATAATCATTTCTGGGGAATATTAAAATAAAAGATGGAAAGCCACTGCTTGATATGCCGTGTATACTTCAGCAGCTATTACATGTATACCACTTGATTACAGGCAGCCTCTTTCCAAAATATTTGCAATTTTCCAGGTCATTAAACTCACTCAGGGTATCCATGAAGTCCTAGGGAGCAATTTTGCAGTCTCTCTTGGGGTTTACAAGAGGGCAATCTATCGTATTGTTTGACCTCAAGCCCATTTTTCCTGGGCCTCTGGCTCACTGCTCATTTACACTTAGCGGTAAGAGGTTTGAACAAGAAACTTTGTTAGTTATGTTACTAAAATTCGCTGGGTTAGGGCCATTAGTGGTAGTTTTTCCACAAAGACCAACTCAAAGGCTCCTTCCTGTTCTGCAAAATGCCTTTCTGTAGAGGAAAGAATAAAGAAAGGTACACAGATGTCCAAACTAGTATCTGTTGACCCTTGAGGTTCCTGTCTCTCTCCCCCGCTCTTCTTTTCACCCAGTTCTCTCCAGTTGCTAGCCCAAGTTGCCTGAGCAGTCTGTTTCCTTCTCTTTTCTTCCTTCCAAGGAGCCTTGCTATACTGAAACTATGAATGACAGCTGTCCTAGTTGGGAATGTCCCTTAGCTAAGAGAGGTTTTGGCCACAAATAAGAAGCTGGAATGTTTACCTTGTTTTTAGCACTATTCTTTTTTGGGTAGCTGGTGGTGTGCAGTAGAGAGAGTGCTAAAGACAGGAAGACGTTAGATCAAATCCATCCTCATTGCTTAGTATCTCTCTTACCCTAGGCAAGTCACTTATGTCTGTTTGCTTCAATTTCTCAATTGTAATATCAGTATAATAATAGCAGCTATCTTGAATGACTGTATATTTATAAAAATGCTTAGCACACCTTATATATAAATGCTTATGCCCATCTCCTTCCTCCTGCTATCCCATTCTATGTGACTCTAAAGATCTGGTAAATGAGGTCAATTCAGTAACAAAAATTCCTTTCCCCAAGCCAATTAGTTACTTAAGTTAAAAAAAAATCAGTAAATCTAGTAGAGTGCCATTAGCACCCTAGTAGTATTCTACATTAGCAATGTAGTGATACTTAGATAAATGTTCTGCTGGAGGTATGTCGATTGGCCAACCAATCAACAAACATTTATTAAGTGTTTACTCTGTGCCAAGGGCTATGCTAAGCCCTTAGAGTATAACATCAGTAACAAAAGGTTCCAGAGCCCTATTCTTGGACCTTCCTCATCATATTCTCATTGTTAGACTCATAGACAGATCTGGCAGGGAACCCAGAGGTCATCTTGAACAATTCTTCCCTCAGTTTAACATATAAGAAAAATGAGATACATTTTCCTTGTTCTGGTTTGCTTTTGATATCACCATTTATGTCTAGGTCATATATATGTTTTTATTTTATCCAGGCAAGTCTTGTAAGATGCTGGTCTATACCTAGTTTCTGCCATATTGCTTTCCAGTTTTCACATCAATTTTTACCAATGTTATAAGGAAGAGAGGGTTTGAGTAAGTAAGCAGAAGGCAAAGGCATGAGACCAAATGTCTCTCTTATAAAACCATAGATTTGTGAGAGACAAAAACAGAGACAAATAAAGACAGTGAGAAAGAGAGGGAGACCAAATGTCTTATCCCAAATGTATGGATATTTACTCTTGTCAAATACAGCAACAGAAATATTGTTTGAAGAATAACTTGTATATGCATACTTCTATACCTCCAGAGAAAGAACTGAAAAATAAAAATAAGCAAGACTACCTCCATTTCACAGACAAGGGAACTGAGTCTCCAAAAGGTGGTGTTAGTTATTTATAGCCAAATCATAGCTACAAATCCTGTGTTCTTTCCAATCTTTCCAAATATATTTTATGAGACTCTTCTTTCTTTCCCTCCTCCTTTCTTCCCTCCACTCCTCTTTTTCTTTCCTTCTCTTTCTCACCTTTTTTACTTGTCTCTGTTTTTGTCTCTCACAAATCTATGGTTTTATCAGAGTGAGGTTCCACTAAAAACAGATTGGCAATTCATCTGTAATTTATAGTTTCATAAAATCATATGAGATCATGGAGAGATTAAATTATTGACCCCTGGTTACAGAGCCAGTTTTGTCTGTGGCAGGACTTGAACCCAGGTTTCCTTCCTTTAGAGCCAATTCTGTTGGGGTTTTTTTGCCTTTGATAAATTTATGGCAACCAGCTGAGTTTTTCCAATTATGGAGAAATCACCAACAGTAAATTCTTATTTCAACAATGTATCACATTTACTTTTATCAAGATCATCAAACCTTATAATCTAGTTCCAGAGATTTTCATTATATCTTGATTTACTTTTCTATAAAAGACTAATAAACCATTCCCATTTGGGTACCTCATTTACAACAATGCAGAGAAATACATCTTAGTTTAATTTAAACCACCTTAAAGGGGACTTTGTGTTCTTGAAGACAATGCCAACAGAGCAGAGAAAATGCCAGGCCCTGTCTAGATTAGATGGTCAAGCCTTCAGTATAGGAGCCAGTGACAAATATGTCTGATATTGGAGGATAAGCCCAAGTTCCCAGAAGCTCATCACTTGAAAGTTGGTCACTAGTTGTGAATTTTTCTGGTCTCAGAAGCTCCAAAAGACTAATATGTGGAGGGGTTGTCATGTGTCAGTAGAGAGAAAATCCACTTCTGCAAAATCACAGATAATTTCTTGGAGTATTAAAATAAGTATCTATAATCACAATTGGTATACTTTGAATTGCATGCTTAAAATCAGCTAACACTGACATTTGAATATGATTCATTCTTCCAATTGAATTAATAGGCACACCTCTTCAGCCATCCATGCTAATAGCTGCTTTAAAAAAAAAGGACAGTAGTCTAATTTCTCTACTATTTTTCCATCTCTGCCAACACGAACTGTCAAATATCTAAAGTATGAATAAGATAAAAAGATCTGTCAGTAAGAGAGATCAAGAAGAGATTATGATGTCTTCAAAATCTGCTTTCAGAGCTTGTATAGTTTTGAACTGGCTCTCTAACATGTTTTTTAAATTCAGTTCTACACTTAAAAAAGGTCTCGGACATCCATCAAGATAGGCTTTTGTACATTGAGTTTTAGTTTCAAGTCCCCAGAGAAGTATTCAGGGCAAATGAAATAATCCAGTGTTCACAATCTAACAATACCTAATTTTCTGAGTAAATGCATATGAAAATTGGGGAAGGAGAATACAGTAGACATATCTGTAATGTCCTAAGTTTCAATTTGGCAGGATAATGATCAAATCCAGTTGATTTTCTATCTGGTATTCAAATTCCTCTAAAATGTGATTATCAAATGTGAAATAAGGTTTTATAACTTTTAATGAAATCTAATTTTCTCCTTTGAAGCAAATTAGTTCTAAGTACCCCCTTCGGGCATTGGACCAAAGTTTTATGGCAGCAGTCTAATAGGACAACTATGTAAGAAGTGAATCTCAGGAACACATGAGGGTCTTTGCAGACTGAGCCATAAAGACCTGCTTAGTCAACTGAGTTTCCCTTTTTCCTTGATGAAGTAATCACCTGATGATTTTTTTTTAATTTCCAGACTAGTCTGAAATATTTTCAGACTTCAAATTTCCAAGTAATATAATCAGGACATTTTCTAATTTCCAACATTATATGTCAATTTTCATGTCTTTGCTAAATGCAAAGGGTACTGAACAAGTTTCATTAGAATTGGAAATGAATAAGTAATTATATGACCTGAATTGGGGTTTAACAGGCCTCCCACAAAATGATAAAATTGAAAATAAAGGCCTATTCTATCAAGAGGCAACTATGAGGGGATAAGTTTAATACACACATTTAGAAAAAATCAGCAGGTATAAATTAAATCTCTGTAATTGAGACCCAATGGTACATTGAAGCATCATTCTAAAGCTAACAGCCATGGAGGAAATGAGACAAACAATCTCAGGATAAATATTCAGCAGTCACAATTCATTAGGGACAAATATTGGTCTAAACGTGAAACGTACCAATCAAGGATTTGTGAAGAATTGAGCAAAACGATCCTAAGGGCGTTCATATTTTCACTGTCATGTCAGCTAATCCCAAATTAAAAACAATTTTATTAAGAGATTCAGACATATTGTCTTTAAAGAAAGTTGTTTTATTGGAAACATTCCTCAAAAGGCACTGGCGGTTAATAGCCATTGCTGCTAAATAAACTAAAAAGTATTCCATGGGGAATCATTCAATAGAAACAAGAAAATAAACTATGCTTCCCAATTGGTATTTCTTCCCCTATGTTTAATTTTTATGATTTTGTGAATTCAGCCAAGTTCATTAAAGTTGGGCCCACATAAGACAAACTTTTCGGTTGGTCTTTCTTATCCTGTAGCTCTTCTTCCCGAGCATTTCCCATTTCTTTTCTTCCATTCAGGAAATCCATGGTGAACATGGAACCCTGTCCTCAATCCCCAGCCCTCTTCTTTCTATTCATCTCCATGGCACAAAGAAGAAGTAGAGTGAGGAATAAACAAATAGCTCTTGAGTGCCCAGAGAGTTTCCAGAATTAATTTCTCTAAAACAGATTTTTTTTCATATCCTCATCTTTCCTCTTCCTTCTACTGACATGGTTGGAAAATTTCGACTTTATCTTACCTAGTTTTTAAGACAAGAAAGACAGATGGAGCACAAGCAGATAGAATGCTAGCTCAGAGTAAAAAAACCTAGGTTCTATTAATTTCACATCTACATATCTCCACATATTAACAGAACTTTAAAAATGTCTTTTTATCTAAGAAATCTTCTCTGAAAACTGGATTTGGATTTCATGAGGAAAACCAAGAGGCTGTACATAGTCAAAAACTTCTTTCTTCATCTTATCACTTTATTCATGGTTCAAGAAATAATATAACATTTTATATGTATATAGCACTTTTTGTTTCCCAAAGCATGCATAACTCCTTAGGACTTCTAAGTTAGAAATAGATTGTGATTTTCAGTGGAAAGAATCCCCACATTGGGAGTTCTCTATAGTAATGAAATCACAGATTCTTTAGCCATTAAGAATAATACTTCTTCAAGAAATCTGAACATCTATATAAAGATTTCTCCAAGACTGGTGTTCATATTATAATAAGGAAAGAGAAGGGTGGAAGCTTTTGCAAAGGTCTGATGCATGACTTTGCAAAGCAAGGGTCTGGCACACACAGAGAACTTTATGGACCCTATTCTCTTTCCTTATTTTAATATCAAGTAGAAATATAAGTTTGCAGAAATATCTCTCATATTTACTATATGTACAGAGATCTTTAGATGGCAAGGATGACAATAAATGGCAAGTAACTATTGGAGGACCTTTGGGAAGACAGAGACACTGATTCACTGCAGGTAGAATCAAGAATAGATCCAACTCTTTGGAATTCTGCAAGAACAATGACTCGTTCATACCCTTTGACCCAAACAATCCCACTACAGGTCCTATACCCTATGGAAATGAAAGATGGAAGCAAAATTCTAATATATTAAAAATAGTTAAAGTATCACTTTTTGTTGCAGTCAAGAATTGGTAACACAATAAATAGAGGTTGGTGATTAGTGAATGCTTGAACATATTGTGAGAAATGCATGAAATGGAATATTAGTCTTCTGTAAGAAAGTATGAATATGATGAACACAAAGAAGCCCAGGAATACTTATATGAAATAAAACAGAGTGAAGCCAGCAAAGCCTAGAAAACAGTGGACACAAGATAAAGGGAAATAATTTTTTCCCTCCTCTTCCTCTTTTTCCTTCAAAAATACTACTTATTATGTGAAATGTCTCTCTATGTGTTGGGAGGAGTGCTGGGAGAAATTTAGGCTAGGTAAAACAAAAGATATCAATTAAAAGAAAGAAATGATGAATGTAAGAAATGCAAGGAAAGGAAGATTTGTATGAACTGATGCAGTGAAAAGAGCAAAACTAAAAGTACAATATATACAAAAAGTTTAATATGTGAATTTTTTGTTACCATTTATTTTCATATATAGCTTAATATAATATATAACAGAACAATAATATAACACATCTGAGTTGTTATGAATACATGAAAAAAACTCAGTGGAAGCCAAATTGGCAAGAGCCTGGAGAAACAGTCATGGTTTTTAAGAGCAGATGATGGTACCTACTTTCTCCTCTTGTTGGGACAAAGGAAAGGGAATAAAAGGACCAAATGTTACATATTATAAGATTTAAATTAATATCCAATAACTCCAAGTATTATATTTTATAAAGTTTTTAAATAATCACTTGAAGTAGGAGAAATAATAACAACAAAAGTAAAACCTGAGTACAAAACACCTGAGTAAAATTCTCCTGCCTCTCACCTCACCCCACCTCCACAGTTCCAATTTTTGGGAGAAGTGAGAGGGTGGAGCTATACAAAACTTATATCTTCTCTATGTTAGGATGTAAAAGGAGAAGGGATATGGGAAGCTGGGAAAGAGAGTTTGGGGGAGCAAAATTCTAATTATGTAATACCTTATTGGATAAAATACTGAATTGATTACTTTGGCTTTTTTTTTTTAACCAGGAAGTGTTCAGTTCTAAGGTAAGAAATTGTGTCCAGAAATATGAGAGATAGACATAGTGATTAGGCTTGTGATTTCAATAGCATGGGGAGTTCCCAGATGAAAAGATTCCTTCTACCAAGTCAGGCTGGTACCTTCTCTTAAATATATAGATTAGAGAGTTGCCTGAGGGTGCTTAGAGGTGACAAGACTTGCCTAAGATCAGAGAGGTTTCTAAATGTAGTCCTTAAAATCTTAGGTCTTCTGGGTTTTGATGCTGGTTCTCTATCATGCCTGGTGGGAACTATCTCCAGCTATAATAGTGACATAAAATGAAAATGCATCAACAAAACTTTTAAAATTTCTTTTTATCTAAGAAATCAACTCTGAAAACTGGATTTAGATTTCATGAGGAAAAAAACTAAGAGCTTTTACCTAAAGTAAAAAAAAACCTTTTTCATTCTATCACTTTATTCATGGTTCAAGAAATAATATAACATAACATTTCATATATATCCAGTACTTTATGTTTTCCAAAGCATTTCCTCACAATTTCCTGAAGCAGGCAATGCAAATATTAGCATCTCTACTTTTTCAGATGAAGAAATTGAGATTTAGAGATTGTGACTTGCCCAGAGTCACAGGGCCAGATTCAAAGCTTGAGCCCAGATCTTTGGCTAAGTCCATGCTGTCTTTCTACCACTATATATTATCTTTCTCAAGTACCATTTTGTTGGATCTTAACTCTAGAGTCCAAAGATAACTCAGAAATCATCTAAACCGACTCTATTATTTTTCAGAGGAAGAAAGTGAGAGCCAGGGAGGAAACTCATCTACACAAAGTCACACGGGTAGGGAGAAATAGAGATAGAATTTGAACTCAGTTTCTCTGAATCCTCGGAGACTTAAGTTAGTGCTTACTCTACTGTCCCATGCTACCGGCAACCATACCATCCTTTAAAACCAATAGATCATAAAAGTGAGAGTGTTAGATGAGACTTTAAAGGTCTTTTTCCAGCCCTCTAATTTTAGCAGTGAAGTAGCTAAGAGAAATGGAAAGATTAGTAAAATCTCAAATTTGACAGAATACATTCAGGAAACTAGGTGTCCTGATTCCTAATCCCGTATATTTTCCCCCCTGCCAGGCTATTTCCCATCATTATATCCAGCCTCTGACTTTTTACTGATGCCAGTCAGGAAGACTCATTCTCTCCAGGCCATTTGCCATTTTAAGAAATGTGCATAAAGATGGAGTGGAAAGCCAGGTTGGCCAACTTCTCCTGCAGTTTGGTTAAGGTGCTAATTAAAATTAGGCAGCTGGAAACCTTTCCTTCCCCTCAGCAGAACAAACCAATTCAATGCCAATTTTTCTCTTGAAATAGTTCATGAGGCCCATTTGGTTTCCTGATTAACAAACTGGCAGCCATAGCAGTATGCACTCATTAGGTCTTTTATAAAAGTTTTTTGTTTGTTTGTTTTTTGTATTATGCAAATCCTGTGTAAAGACAAGATCCTTTTCTTCTCTGAACAACTCATATCTTCCAAATATTCTGCAGAGATAGCAAGTGGTCATGAAGGAAAATGAATGAGTTGGCCTTGGATTAGTGCAAATACTGTATCAGCAAAGGCCAATAGCTATAAAAGCCTTCCTGGCAGGAGGTATAAGAATTGGGCATTATCTCTAAGGAATAGCAGAGACCTAGATAAAGTCATTCTAGCAAATGGCCTTAGAAAGTCATGGCTCTTTGGTATCTATTGCCCTGATGAATCCACTAGACCCACCTGGACACCAATTAGAATCTCAGGGTTGGGTAGAAGGCTGGCATAAAAAATTGAGTGTGTTCCAAACACTAGCTTAAATGGTGTCTTTACCTTCAAGCCTATGGAGCAAGAGGTCCCTGGGAAGTGTTGTTACTGTATACACTGGTCTATCTTAACAGGATCCCAGCTTTAGTTCCTTAAGGGACCATGGAAGCCACTTAATCCATCACCTTATTTTACATAAGAGGACAAGGAGGCTTAGAGAAGTAAGGGACTTACCCAAGGTCACATTGAGAGTCTTATAGATAGGACTTGGACCCAGGTGCCAATTCTTCTTAAATTGTACCATGACTATTCCCCTGGAGGCATAATAGAGGCACATAGAGTTTGGGTCCCTTGGATCCTTATCTTCATTCTGTCATTTTGTCATACTCCCTCACCTTAAGAGCCCATTGTCATTTTTGTCCCCACCTATGCAGGAAACCCTAGATCCATGCTTTATTCACCTAAGCCTGAGGAATAAACGGTTACTAAAAGGTTACTGTATATAAAGCTTTTATAAGGAAAAAAGTTATATAATAACTATCAGGATCTAAAAATAAATATATTCAACACTGAATTTACCTTCTGCCCCAAATTTACTCCTCCCAACTTCCTCATTTTTTTTTTTGTTGGCACTATCCTCTCCCCAAACACTCAAGTTAGCAGCATCCTAATCATTTTTTATGTGTCCTTTCCACTCTTCTTTTACACTGGATGAGTTCTATTATTTTTCAAAATATTGCCTGCATAGATCCCTTCCTTTTCACTTCTTAACATTAGCACAGTACAGGTCCTGATTGTCTCACATCCACTATTGTGAAAATGCTGTAACTGATCTCACTGCCTGCAATGTACAGGTTTGATTACACCATTCTACTGATGAAAAAATGGAATCCCTGTTACTTATTGGCTTGGGGGTCAAGAGACTTGAATCCTAGTTTTGGCTCTGCCCTTAAGAAACTATGTGTAGAAAATCCAAGAAAAGAGCCATTAATCAATACCAACTGTTTAAATAGAAGCACCAAAAATTTAGGCAACATTCAAGAGGGACCAGAGGCAAGGAGACACATTTGATATCATAGGTAGCACAAAGATTTGGTAAGATAAAACTTATCACTGGAATGTGGCTCTAGATAAATATACCTTATTCAAAAGAAATAGAAAACAGGAGAGGTAAAGTGCATGAGTATATGATGGGGACAGTATGAGTAAGGCAATACTGTATAATATGAAATTATATTCATGTTAAGAAATCCAGAAGCCAGAGGGGAGAAGTATGGTAGAGGTCATTTAGGTGAAGCTCAGTGGAGGGAGAAACAAGTGATTTTCTCATCAGAGTTTACTACAGACTAACTGGACAGAAAAAAAGGAAATGATTGAGGCATTTGGGAAGCAGATCAAAACCTGGCCCAGAGACATGATTTAATAGTGATGGAAGACTTCAATTATCCAGACATCTGTTGTAGTTCTGTCTCTGTTAAAAATCAGAGAAGCTAATAACTTATTAACTTGCCTTGATGATCATTTCATCCTTCAAAAGGTGGAGGAGCCAATGAGGGAGAGTTTTCTATTTGGTTCTCATTAAAAGGAAGGAATTGGTTGCTGGGGTGGAAATGATGGAAACCTTGAGGGAAAGTGACCACTTCCCCATGGGGCGGGGGAGGGTTGTGAAAGGAGCAATGAACATAGTCTGACATATTTTCTCGATTTGGGGAAAGCAGATTTTAAAGAATTCAGTTAGGATCTTGTGGAATAAAATTCTACAAGGGAAGTCAAATAAGGAGGGATGGAAAACTGTCAAGAATGAAATTCTATAGATAAAAAATGAAACAATTCCATTGAAGCGGAAAAGGAGATATGTCCAGAATATGAAATCAAAGGCAAATAACAAAGAATGGGTATAAGATTATGACATAGTTCAACAAAAATATAATAAGGAGGGATGAAGTTCAAAAGGAGCTAAGGTTGTTGTGAAAAGCTAAGGAAAACAAAAATGGATTTCAACCTATATTTGGAGAAAAAGGATGATCAAAGAATGGATAATGGATGGAACGATGATAACTAACAATAGGTAGAAGACCACTTCTCCATTCTTATTTTGATTCTTTCTCTTTTTTTCAGTGCCAAGGGGAATGACCTTTACAGTGGAGAAGACAGAAATAAAATGACTAAAAGGGAATTGATATCCCCTCAATAGGGAAGGAGATAGTAAGAAATCACCTGGGTGTTTTTGCTCAATTCAAATCATTTGCCCCGGAATGGTTACAATTTTCAGGTACTGAAAGAAATGGCAGAACTGATTGTTGAGCGATATTTGAAACATCAGAGGAAACCAGAGAAGCGCTACAGGACTAGAGGAAACAAATGTTCTACTTTTTTATAAAAGTAAAATAAGAGCGTTTACAAACTATAAGTTGGTGAGCTTACCTTCAATTCCTGGGACAATTCTAGAATGAATCATTTGAGAGATAGCAAGTGAATATATAGCAAAATAAATAGTGCTTGCAAAGACAGAATCAAGGCCGGGTCATGCTAAACTGTGTTTCTTTCTTTTTTTTTGCAAAAGTTACAATGTGACATATCAAGAGATTGCTATATAGAGTTTACCTAGATTTTAGCACAACATTTATTAAAGCATATCATTACTGTTCTTATAGAAAAAATGGAGAGACCTGGACTCTAAATGGTAATACAATTAGCTGTATTCAGAAGTGGTTGAATGGCCAGATTCAAAGAGTAGTCATTAATGGTTCAGTATCAACATGGCAGGATCCCCAGTGGAGTGAGCCATTTATTTGGGCTTAGAATAGTGCTATGCAATAATTTTCTCAATGACTTAGATGAAAGATTCAGGATCCAAAAAGAACTTAACAGACCGCAGCATTCACTACAACATCTAGTAAAATTAGATTAATAGGGATGAATGTAACCTATGTTGGAGTTCAAGAATTCAACTTTACAAGTTAGTACGGTTAGATGTAGTTAGTTTAATGAAGATCTGGGTATTATGGTACACTTCAAGAGCACCATGAGTCAGCATTGTGTTTGGCAGCCAAAAAGCTAATGCAATTTTGGACTGCATTAAAAGAGGCATGGCTTCCAGGAATAAAGAGGTGATGGTCCATTTGTACTTTGCCCTGGTCAGACCACATCTGAAATATTACATTCAGTTCTGGGTGCCACAAAAGAATAATGATAAGCTGAAGAATGTATAGAAGAGGACAACCAGGATGATGAAAGGTCTTAGGCCATATCATATGAGGATCATTTACTGGGGCTATTTAGCCTGGAAAAGAGAAGACTCAGGGGGGAGCATGATGATTGTCTTCAAGTATTTGAAGGGTTGTCAAGTGTAAGAGTAATTAGTCTTGCTCTGTTTGGCCCCAGAGGGCAGAATCAGGAATAATGGATGGAAGTAGCAAAGATGCAAATTTACACTTGATGTCAGGAAAAGCTTCTTAACAATTAGAGCTGTCCAAGAGTAGAATGGGCTGCCTCCAGAGGTTTCCCCTCATTGGAGGTCTTCAAGCTGTGATATGATTACATTCAGGTATAGGATGAACTAGAGGGCTGCTGAGGTGTCTTCCAATCCTAAAATGCAGTGCCTATGTGACTTTGGGCAAGTGACTTTAAAAAAATGCAATTTAACAGGATAATCAGTGAAGTCCCTTTTATCTCTTATGAATGTGATTTCCCACCACTATAAAAACTCCCGCAAAAAGTCGTTTCGTATCCTTGTTGGCCCAACATCCAACATTCTATTATGTGACTCCAATTTACATTTATGACTCTAGCTTTTATAGACTCTATGTTAGAACTCACTAGTCCTCTACTCCAATTCTTTCATTTTATACAGGGGGAAACTGAGATCCAGAGAAGCTAAGTGACTTGCTGAAGATTACCCTAAGCCTTCTGACTCTGAAGGCAGCCCTATTATTTTATTTCATGCATTCTATGATCCAGTCAACCTGGTTCTTTAAGCTTCTGCTACTTCATCTACCTGCTTTTGTGTATGCTTTCTGATATACTACAGTTAAGGCATGGAGTACAAAGCTATGAGTGAGATAAAATGCCAATTACCACAATTGAGTTGGTTTAGTGGGATGATAAAATGACAGAATTGAGGATCATGTAGAATAAGTATTAAAGAGGAGTCTCGAATTAAGGCTTTTGAAGTGGGTTGAAACAGCAACCTGAGGAATTTGTGTTTTATCCTAAAAAAAGAAATCACACAAGATCTTTGGGGAAGGGAGTGACAAAGACCATCTTTAAAGTTGGTGGAAATTGGATTGGAGAAGGGAAAGATGGAAAGCAGAGACATCCATTGGAAATTATTCATTTGAAATTGCCATCACTTGAATGCATGTCCTCATCACCTCAAGACTTAGACTATTGCAATATCCTGCTGGTGGATCTGCCTACCTGCAGTCTCTTTGCAATCCATTTCATCCTCCACTCAGTGGCCAAACTATGTTGTTTTTTTTGTTTGTTTTTTCCTAAAGTACAGGTCCAACCACTTCTTCATAATCTCCCCCACCTTCAAAACTCTTTCCATTCTTCTTATACCTTGCTCTTGAACATGTATTCTTTGATCCAGTGACACTGACCTCTTGGCTGTTCCACAAAAACACTCTTATCTCTCAGCTAGAAGCATAGTCTCTGTCCTCCATGAAGGCCTGGAATGCTCTTCTTCTTCATCTCTGTCTTTTAGCTTTCCTGGCTTCCTTCTAGTCCCATCTAAAATCCAGTCTCCTTCAGGAAGCCTTTCCTCTTCATTTCAGTGTCTTTCCTCTTTTAAACTATTTCCCATTTATATAACTAGTCTGTAAATATGTGTTTGTTTGTTGTCTCCCCCATTAGACTGTGATCTCCTTGAGGACAGGGACTCTCTTTTATCTCTTTTTGTATCCTCAGTGCTCAGCAGAGTGCCTAGCACACAGTAAGTGCTTAATAAATATTTATCAACAGACTGATTGACTATTGCTTGTGAAAGATGATTAAGTCAAGGGATGGTCCTGTGAGTAGAGATCAGGGGACTTTCCCTTTTTCTTCCAAAGAAATTTCTCCAAAGTGAGAAGTCACCTATGACCTTGACCCTAATTATCCCTTCTTCAATCTCACATATACTTCTTATGAATTTATTTCCTAGCCTGCATCATATTAATTTGTGTATCTATCTGTTGCCGCCATTAGGTCATCTTTGTTTTCATCTTCTCATCCCCAGTGACTAGCACAGCATCTTCTCCATATGACCACAGGGCTAACAGCTGAAAAGGACATAGAAAGGTCTTAATAAATGTTTGTAGTTTTGTTGAATAAAAAGCCTTGGCCTCCAGGGCAGATACGAATGTCAATAAAACATGGTCCCTAAACCCAAGGAGTTTGCCATCTAAACTCATTATTAAGCTGGGCTCCTATAGACCAAGCTCTCCTGAGGGCAAAGCACAATCACTTTATTTTTACCCCTTCCAGGCTTCCCAGTCATGAGTGGAATTAAGGGTGAGAAGGATGCTAATCCCTGGAATGAACTGACTTTAAATTACATTTAATGCCCAATGCTGAGCCTAAATCCATCTGATAACTGTATATGAAGAAAAAAAATTCATGAAGTATAACAGTGAGGTGTTGTTAAAATCAAACTTGGATTGATGCTCTCTTTTTCTTTTCATGAAGTAGTTTGCAAAGGTAGCTTTGCCTGGATTGGGCTAAAATCAAGAAAGTGGAAGATCTGAAAGATTTTGATTTTCTAAGACTGAGGATTTCATTCTCAATATATAAGATACTTAGAACTAGAAACAAACAAAAACAAAACAAAATAAACACCTGGCCTCATAGCAAGTGAATCGAAATATAGTTTATTTTATATAAGCCAGGAAGATGAAAATAGTTGTATAACAAGTGTTAATAATGCATTATTTTTCTCATTTTGTTTTTCTGCCCTTTCCCTTTACATATTACTGAGGTCTGGTATGTTGAACTCGACTTAGTTATATGCAAGGAGAGAGAAAAACAAAATATCTGGTTTCAAAGGGACTTTTGAGGCCATTTAGTCCAACTATACCTGGAAAAAAAAAGAATCCCTTTCTGTGACATTTACTTGATGTCCAGATTCTATTTGAAGACCATTAGTAAGCAGAAAACTAATATCCATCCTGAGACAATTTGATGGCTCTAATTATTAAGAAATTTTTCCTAATTCCATGTGAACTGGAATGACCTCCAGAAATTGATGCAGAGTGAAAGGAGCAGAACCAGGAAAACATTGTACACAGAGACTGATACACCGTGGCACAATCTAACATAATGGACTTCTCTACTAGCAGCAATGCAATGATCCAGGACAATTCTGAGGGGCTTATGAGGAAAAACACCATCCACACCCAGAGAAAGAACTGGGAGAGCAGAAATGCAGAAGAAAAACATATGATTTGATGGGGATATGATTGGGGATGTTGACTTTGAATGACCAGTTTATTGCAAATATTAATAATATTGAAATAGATTTTGAACAATGATACATGTAAAACCCAGTGGAATTGCTTGTTGGCTCTGGGAGCAGGGAGGGAGGAGGAGAGGGAAAGAGCCTGTAACCAGGGGAAAATATTCTAAATTAATTAATTAAATTAAAAACTAAAAATAATTTCTTTTTCTGAGTCTAGATTTTCCTCTTTAAAATTCTGCATGTCACTCCCATTTCTTCTCTTTAGACCCAAGTCAAAAGCCTCTTTCAACAGACAGCCCTTCAGATACTTAAAGACAGCTATAATGTTTCCCCCCACCTCTCCTTCAAGTCTTCTCTTTTGGAAAGTGAATTTTTCTTCTCTTCCAATGATCCTTGTATGACATAGTCTCTTGACTGATAAATAAAGCTCTGCTAGCCCCTTGCAAAGATTTTTTGTATGGCAAGGTCTCTGGACTGGCAAATGAAGATAATGCATATTAGTTGGGCACAGTACTTCCAGCTTTCAGCAAAGCATTGACAGTCTCTTATCTTATCTTTATGAACAAGACGGAGATAAGTGCCAGAACATAATCAACTCTTCAATATTTCCAGTTAAGTGAATTAACTGGTGGAATGAATAGCTGAAACAAAATAACCATTAATGGGCCTATGTCAATTTAGAGAAATCTCTAGAATATTTCAGGATTCACCCTTTTCTCTCTGTGCTGCTGAATATTTGTGGGGAAAGCTTTGGATAAAAGTATATCCTGCATGTTTATTAAGTTTGCAGGAAATATGGAACTAGGAGAGAGGCCTAACACGTTAAATGGCAAGAGTTAAAATCCAGAAAACTCTCCACATGCAAAAGGATGGAGGTGAATCAAATTGGCCCACATTTAAAAGACAGAGGTATAAAATTCCACATTAAGTGTAAACATCAGCATCAGGAACATAGGCATGAGAAGGTGTGTCTAGATAGAATTGCATCTAAAAGGAATCTAGGTGATTTATTGGACTGTAGGCTCAGAATGAGTGAACAGTGTAATATGGCAGCCAAAATTTCTTTCTGGTTTTTCTGTGAATATTCCCAAAGGTACTTTCATGTGCAGATGTTTAAAAAAAAAAAAGAAAGAAAGAAAGAAAGGGGAAAAAGGAGGAAAATAATCATGGCTTTAGAGTTGGAAGGGATCTTGCAATTTACCTAGTCTAACCTCATTTTACAGATGAGAAAACTGAGGCCTAGAGGGGATAAACAACTTGACCACACAGGTTTTAAGTGGCAGAGTTAGGACTCCAAAGGAGGTCTTCTTACTCCAAATCCAAGGATGTTTTAAAACATCCTACCCTGAATTTTCTTTGCTAGATGATGAGAATGATAAAATCTACCTTAATCTCTCTCCTGGGGTTGTTTTAAGGATATAATGAGATTTTTTTTTACTTTGAAAGGTTTGGGGGTGGGGAAGCTGTGCAAATCAGAAGCATTATACATTCTCATTCCTCTTTCTTGATCCACTTCCAGGAAGCCCAAAGTTAACTCTCTGGTATTTACATTATTCAGTGTTTACACTGCATTAGACAGAATGGTATAACAGACAGGCCACTGGTCCTGGAGGCAAGAACACTAGGGATCAAATTCTCCTTCAGAAACCTATAAACAGTGTTCTGTTGGGCAATTCCCTTAATCTTACTGTGCCTCAGTTTCCTCTTTTCTAAAATGAGGGATTTGAAGTTGATGTGCTCTAAGGTTCCTTCCATCTTGAAACTTGTCATCCTATGATCTGAGTTAACATCCTGGCTCTGCACTTTATTGTCTCTTAGGCGAATAACTTGGCCCTTCCAACCTCATCTGTAAATTGAAGGGGTTGGACTTGAGGCATCTAAGGTTCCTTCTAGCTGGAAATATCTGGAACTATGACCATTTTTATTTTTTGTAGCCCTCATTTAAGCTTATCCCAGTACAGCTACCCTTTTCTATTAAAAGTTTGTGGTCTTTGGCTAATCCCTTGAATAAACCTTTGGGAGAAAAGCATACTGTCCTCTAAGCCATTACAGAGACAGCTGGCCTCCTATGCTATCAGAGACTAATGAACTCTTCAGCCAGGAGAGGACTGTTGTGTTGAAGTAATAGCCACACTGCACCTCTAAATTCTCCTTCTGATAGCAACACAGGGATAGGCAATCTTCCTTCTTCATCCTTCAATAGCAATATAAGCCAATCTCTATCCATGAGCTGTAGAAGCATGGGTTCCTTCTATCTTCTGGCTGCATTAGAAACCAAAGGAGACAGAAACATTTCTTTGCGGAGTCTTTGGAGGGGACCCTTCTTCAGGCTTGCGGAGATGTGAGGAAAGAAAAATGCTATTCAACTCCTTTCCCTTCTTGCATAAATCCATTTTTTATACTCTCCAAAAAAACTCCATGACTAACTGAAAGTTTGAAGGGCTGCTGTTGGATTTTACATGTTTCTAAAATGTACAATGACCCTGCTCAAGTGTTTTCTAACATTCCCTTTTATTGTTCTGCTGTAATAGGGTCCAGTTCCTTGAAATTACAATTTGGTGTGAGTCAGGGGTTTTGTCCCAGCGATATTTATAGTGAACACAATGGATTGAAGATGCTTAAGGCTTGGAGAGAGGTACCAGTGAAGAACTCTCCATAAGCCTATTAACATAACAATACTAAATTAGTCAGGAAAACAGCCTCCAGGACATTTTAATACCTGTTATAATGGAATGGCTGAAGTAGATATTGATGTTCAGTTAAGACAGATGCCTAGGTTCAGGTCAGGAGATTTAAATTTTTTTTTTATATGAGAGGAAAGTATTTTAAAGAGAAAGAAGCAAATAAGGGGAGTAGGAAAACGTGGAATTTAGATTCATCATTTTATAGATGAAGAAATTGAAACCTGGCTCAAATTTACCTACTTATGGATAAGGATGGAACAAAATGAAAAGGTTCCCTGATACCCAGATCAGTGCTTCTATTGGTTCTGATGAAGTCCTCTCTCACCTATATCAGTGAGTAAAAAAAGAATGGTCACAGTAGCCAGTAAGAACTAAGATGGTTTAAATAAGAGAGACAGGGGTTCATGGACTTAGAGGTGGAAGGGACTTTAGAGGGCATCTCACCTAACTTCCTCATTTACAGATGGAGAAACTGATGCATCATCATTGTTGGCTGAAGAGATCAAATTGAGTAGAGGAGGGACTTGAGCATGGCCTTACTACATGGGTAGTAATTAGACAGTTAGAAAAGATGATGGAGAGGAAATGTTTAGGGGAAAGAAGGGAACAAAACAAAGGAATGAAATCAGTATTGAGTATGGCCAAATCGACATCCAAGTGCAAAAAAGTAGGTAGAGCACTGTGCCAGACACTGAAGAAGGCACAAGATTTAGAGGAGATACAATTCCTGGTTCATAGAATAGCATCAGGGGCTTTACAGTGTGGAAATAGTGTGGGAATCTAAAGATCATTATAGTGTTAATTTAACAATGTCACATGATAAATGCATTAGAAAATTGTATAACAACGCACTAAGACTTCTGACAGCAACATTGCTATTGTGAAGGGGAAATGGGGAAGGCTTCATTGAGGAAGTTGTACTTGACTTGGAGTGTAAAGGAAGAGAACTAATTCAACAGGCAAAAATTCTGGAAAACCTCATCTCAATGAGAAAAGTACTAGACTAATAGTTAATACATTCAGAGTTCTAATTTTGGATCTCTCCTCCCCAATTCCATAATCCTAGGTTTGTTATTTTGCTGTTCTGTGCCTCCATTTCCCCAACTAAAATGATACAGTTGTCCTAGTTGATCTTTATGGTCCATTTTAGCCCTCAAAGTCCAATATTGTTGAATCTGCCTTAAACAAGGGAACTCGGGAGAATTGGATTTGAAGGAGTTCAGTGGTGGAACTTGATGGCTAAGATGTTAAGATGTTTGAAGCTCTCAGATTCCAATACTGTTGAGTCTGCCTTAAACAAAGAGGTTCAGGAGAATTGATCTGAAGGAGTTCAGTGGTGGACCTTGATGCCTAAGATGTCAAGATGTTTGAAGTTTATCACGTAAAAAAGAGGGAGTCATCCAAAGTTTTTGATCAAGAAGGAACTGTTGGAATCTGATTGGTGATCAAAATAATGTCATACAACACAATTTCCTCCATGAGTTTTTTTAGTTCATATTTGATGTGTCTTTGGTCATGACATGGAGAATACAGAAATATAAATTTCATGAAAGCAGTGGTATAATGCATATCAAACTATTTACTCTCATGGTGGGTGGGATAGGGAAGAGATTCTGATTCACAAAATGTCAGAAAACAATTGTCAAAAATTTAACTTGTAATTGAAAAAAAATTTTGAGAAAAAAGTTTTTGAGCCTCCAGGCAATAGGAAAAGAATAGCTTTAAAATATTGCTACATTGTCTTTATAATCAAGTAACAAGTATTATATTCCTTCTATGCTCCACATTGGGAATATAAAGAATGAAACAATCCTTTCTCCTCAAGCATTTACATTCTAGTAACAGAGAAAACAAGTACAAAAACGCATATATATGTATGTATGCATGTATATATTTTGTGTATATATACATCTATATATCAGATAAAGATAAATTGAATAAATACAAATAATCATAAGATGGTTTGGGAAGGAGACCACTAGTGGTTGGCTAAATCAGGAAAACCTCCATGTGCAAAATAGTCCCTGAGCTATATATTTAAGAAAGAAAAGGAATTCTTAAGAAGGAAAGGAAAATGCATTCTAGGCATATGGCTAGCCAATACAAAGACATGGAAACTAAAGATGGAGTGCGAAGTGTGAGGAACAGAAAGAAGACCAGTTTGGCTGGATTGCAGAGTGAAGGATATGAATAATGATTAATTATATCAATTATCAATAGATAAAATGGGATGGAATTGTAGGGCTTTAAAAGCTAAATAGAGGAGTTTTTATTTGATTTTAGAGGCAATAAGAAGTCAATGGAGTTCATTGCTTAGGGGAACCACATGGTGATATCTGGAGTAGAGAGAAACAGTAGGCAGGAAGATCAATCAGAAGGTTGTTGCAACAGTGAGGGGGGATTAAACTAAATTTTTTGATTAATAAGAGATGGTGTTCGGGGCAGCTAGGTGGATTGGTGGATTGAGAGTCATGCCCAGAGATAGGAGGTCCTGTTTTCAAATGTGACCTCAGACATTTCCTAGCTAGGTGGTCCTGTGCAAGTCAATTAACCCCCATTGCCTAGCCCTTACTGCTCTTCTCCCTTGGAACCAAAAATATTGATTCTAAGATGGAAGGTGTTATTTTTTTTTAAAGAGAGAGAGAGAGAGACAGGGATGAATACAAGAGATGCCAGGAAGGTAGAAATGGCAAAATTAGCAACTGATTCAGTGTGTGGGATGAGGGAAAGTGAAGAGTTGATTAAGATTGAAGTTAAGGGCAGTGTTTTGGGGGGAAGAAATGGGGAACTTTGGAAGAGATGAGGATTTGCTAGGAAAGCCTTGTACCTTTATTTCCAACAATATCATTCTCCTCCCTTTCTTGGAGAGTCATCCCCTATAAAGAAAAGGCTGTTCAGCAAAGATAGCTAGAACATCAACCAAATCTGTCAGAATATGAAGTATTTCACACCTTGAATCCACACTTTAAGGGAGGCATTTAGGAAGACAAATCACTTGGTGTGCAGGATAGAGTGGGGTAGAGGTAGAGGTGGTGGTGGGATGACTTGAGGAAGAGAAACCACTTGTTGGGGATGCCAGAGAAAGACTCTCTGCCCTGGCTGGCATCAGAGTGGGACAATAAAGCTTCAAGTAACTTTTGCATTTTTAAAATTCTATGATTTGAAGAGGCCAGTTAGGAAGTTATTACATTGCCCCGTGTGAGGTAATGAGGGACTTGAACTCTGGAGGGAAATAGACTGAAAAGAAAGGGGTTTACAAAGGGATATTTTTTTAAAAGGCACAACCAGACCTTTGAGTGACTATATACAGAGGAATGAATTAAAAAGTTGAGTCAAAGATGACTCTAAGGTTTCCAGTCCTGAACTAAGAGGATTTTCACTGTACACTTTGTTTTGGAAAGAGTTACGGTGTGAATTATATAGTTTTAATATTGGTTTGAAGTGGGGAGGTGTTCTTTTGCTGGGCTACTTTGTGTGGGGAAATGCGTGTAGGCTAAGTTCTTAATAAAAGCCTTCTTGTTTTGCAGCTTCTAGATCAGCAGTTTGCCTAATACCTATGGAATGACTAATCTTATCCATATAAATATGAACTGAAGGAGACCATGAGGTGGTATCTCTAAGTTGTTCTCCTTCCCCCTTGGCATTGTGGGGGTTCCCTACGATAACTGCATATTATAATTTTGATGGCAGGCCATTGCCACATGGGGCATGCTGATGACGCATTACCACACCTAGCTGGTTAAGAGACTTGTATCACTATAGACTTCATCATACATATAAATGAAGCAAATAAAGAGAGAGGGGGAAACAGAAGCCATCTGTGTGGGCCCCCACGGGCTTTTCTAATTGCCATGCATACTAATGGATGCAAAGTTCATTACAGCCGCTGTAGGCATGGAGATTGTTGCACACATAAGATGGTATAGAAACTCTCCAATAAGCAAACATTATGGAGGGAGTATGCTTTTAATTTTCCTAAAATCCCTCTTCTCAGCACCAACAAAGATAAAAGTGTTCCCTGCCAAAGTCACTGCCTTCGGACCTGTGTTCAGCCACTATACAAGTAGAGATATTCGTTTGGTTTAGAGCTGGAAGCAAACTTGCTGGTCATCTAGTCCAATCCCTTCACTTTGCAGATCAGGAAACTAAGGCCCAGAGACATTCCGATGGAAGAGGCAGGATCTGAATTGGATTTCTTAGGCTCTAAAATCAATTCTCATTCCCTTATACCCTGCACTATGCTTTGGCCTTGGACAACTTATATCCCCACTCTATGCCTCAGTTTTCCAAGGATCTCCAAGGTCCCTTGGAGCTCTAAATTCTTTGTCCCTGTGGCCCTAGTACAAGCTAATAGTTATTAGATCTACTTATGGTTTGTCTGGGGAGAGTTCCACATGGGATGTGGCACTGCTTTAGTCATCCACCTGGACCCTAAGGTACTGACTCCTATAGATGCCCTTGTGCTTTTGGACTTCACTGATTTGCAGCTACTAGCTCTGCCTCATCTCTGACTATTCCCTCCTTTCTTTCTTTCTTTCTTTCTTTCTTTCTTTCTTTCTTTCTTTCTTCCTTTCTTTCTCTCTCTTTCTTTCTCTCTTTGTTCCTTTCTCGTCCTTCCTTCCTTCCTTCCTTCCTTCCTTCCTTCCATTTATTTATTTATTTATTTATTTATTTATTTGATTTTGATTATTTTTCCATGGTTACATGATTCACATTCTTTCCCTCCCCTTCTATCATCCACACTCCTGTAGCCAATGCGCAGTTCCACTGGGTTTTACATGTACCATTGATTAAGACCTATTTCCATATTATTAGTATTTGCATTAGGGTGATCTTTTAGAGTCTACATCCCTGATCATATCCCCATCCAACCATGTGATCAAGCAGTTGTTTTTCTTCTGTGTTTCTACTCCCACAGTTCTTTCTCTGCATGATAGTGTTCTTTCTCATTAGTCCCTCAGAATTGTCCTGGGTGCCACAGGACAATTGTTTGTTTATTTGTCTTAATAGTTGCTAATTAATGCATTATATCACATTTAACCAAGAATCTCTTTTCAATGAAGCAGCAAAACTATGGTGTGTATCACTGTTTTATTGAGGCACAACAAGGCAGTGTTGAACTTGAGGCAATCAGTGTAGGAAGCTTGGACATTGATATAGTTTTAAAGATTCATGGCAAATAACATGCATTCACAGCTTTATTAGCAAGGCTGCATCACAATTTATAAAGTGCTAGATCAATGCTGAGTTAGCCATTCAATTTTGGGATTTCACTTGGGGGAAGAATGAGAGGAGAGGGGCATGAGAAGAAAAAGGTAGAGGACCTCCAAATTCCTCCAATGAGTGAATGGTCAGTTTCTCTTTTAATCCCCAATCATGAGAAGGAGCTTTGTGTAGTCTCTGTGCATAATGTTCTCCTGGTTCTGTTCCTGTAACTCTGCATCAATTCTTGGAGGTCTTTCCAGTTCATATGGAATTCCTCCAGTTCATTATTTTAGCATGATAGTATTCCATCACCAACAGATACCACAATTTGTTCAGCCATTCCCCAATCGAAGGGCATCCCCTCATTTTTCAATTTTTTGCCACCACATAGAGCATGGTTTTAAATATTTTTGTAAAACTCTTTTTCCTTATTATCTCTCTGCCTCCCTTATCTTTCTTGCAGATCTTTCTTGGCCTCCCTTAGCTCTGTGGGTTTCATATTTGGCTCCCTTGCTCTGTGTCTCCTTTTCCGACTCATGTCCTGAGTACATTCATACCAGTCCTGCTAACTCAACACAGAAGACCCTTACTCTGCATTTTGGTTTGGAATCTCTAGTCCAGAGGTGGTATCTGGGAGCTTGTAGTGTTTTCCATCCTATTCACTGGGACTGTGGTTATACTCTATCTAAGGTCCACATGAAACTTGTGAGCTTCAGAACTCCCAGGGCTGCTTCTGATTAAAGCTGTCCATCCTGAAACCCAGACTTAGGTCATGACTGAAGCACCTCCACAGAGGTTACAATTCGTCCCCAGCCTAGTCGATGAGACAATCATGCCCAATTGCTGCTGGGTCAACCCAAGAGCACTGCTGTTTAATATCAGACTAAGGCAAACCTGGAATCTCATTCTATGGACAAACAGAAGCGACTTCTTTTATGAAATTAGATTCTGTGATGAACGCCCAACCTCAATTTGGCTTTAATATATCAATTTATTATGAGCTGTGGAAAAAAAAAAAAGGCACCACTAGAGTCCGCATAGAAGATGCCTATTAGGCTAAACTCCACTGAGGGCAGAAGCAGCCATGCTGCCAGAATAATCAAAAGGGCTAGATTATTAAGTAATAAACATGTATGAGACCATTCATTCTAATTAGAACTTGGAACGTAGCATGCGTGCTCTTACTTTGTTAGCAGATGAATGGAAATGCTTTGAGTTTTCTGCTTTATGAAGAGTACACAAAGCCTGAATGATAATTGGCCTATTATATTAGATAAATGGCTAGAATTTAAACTAGAGGGAGGCAATCCATGTTCAATATAATTTGATTTGATAGTTGGAGAGAAGAGGAGGCAATGCTATCCTTCAGTCTGAAACTCAGTAGCAGCACCCTTTCCCCTCACCCCCAGTTCATAAAAGTCATTCTGCTTCCCAGAGGAAGAACCTGGCTCCAAACTCTTATTTCTTAAAGGTGTTTTCTGTTAGCTGGGGTTATAAAATTCCATGACAAGTAGTAGCCAGGACATGTCTCAGAATCAGAACAATTCATTAAATTAAGTCTTTTAGAAATAACTTGTTTATTCAAAAAATGAAGAACAAAGAAACTAAATTTCCACAAGGAAAACCCTGATTCCAATAATATTATGTTATCTCTGTAAGCATCGCTTTAGAGTTCACAAACTACTAGGTTTTGAGCTGGTGAGGATCGTAGGGACCAACAAGTCTAAGCCTTCTAATTTTACAGATTAGCAAACTGAGGCTTAGAAGGGGTGTAGCAATATGCTCAGGGTTACACTAGCTATTAAGTATTTGTAATATTTAAATCAAGATCTCCCTGAATTCAACTTTGTTTCTTTATCCACCATATCATACTTTCTCTCATTCTCAGCTCACCAAGAATTTTTATATCCTTTATCTTTGTTCTTCATCACCTTTCCATGGGGTAGAGCATAAAAAGTCATCTTATCCCCATCATTCACCCAGAGTTGCCTGAGTAAATCACAAAGATGAAACTAGAACCCTTAGATCTGATGTTTGCTGCTATACCATATTGTCTCTCTTTTGACAGATGGAACTCAAAAGTTCACAACATCAAGCCTGACCTCCTTTTTCTATATGGAGTGATCCTAAGGAAATTAGTAAACAGAGATTCCTTAAAAAAAAAAAGAAGCAAAAAATAATGTCCCTAGAATACCCACAGCTGGTTGAGACTCACTTGGCATGCCAGGAAGCATAACTTTCCTTTGTCCTACACCAACAGCTGCCAGGGCCATAACTTGATTTGTTCAATACTATAGTCAGTGAGATGGTAATCAATGCCTGGAGACCCTGACAATCCATGGGAGCTTGGAATGAAAGAGAGTTAAGAAGTGAGTCAGAGGAAAGGAAGTGGAGTCAATGAATGTAGATGGCTTTGCCTCAGATTAGCTATGAAAGAGAGGAAAGATATGGGATGCCAGAATATTATTATCTTTCAATGTGCCAGGCATTGTGCTAAGCACCAGGGATACAAAAAAAGGGCAAAAAAACTCAGTAGGACCTCACAATCTAATAGGGGAAACAATATGTGAACAACTATGTTCAAACAAGATATATACATGATAAATTAGAGATAATAACAGAGGGAAGACACTAGTATTAAGGGGGGGAGTCAAGAAAGACATCTTGTGGAAAGTTAACTTTATTTGGGATTTGAAGGAAGCCAGGGAAGCCAGAAGGCAGAGGTGAGAAGGGAGAGCATTCCAGGCATCAGTGATATATCTTGTCCAAATAAAATATATACAGAATAAAATAATCAACAGAAAGAAAGTATTAGAATCAAGGGGAATTGGGAAAATCTTCCTGAAGCTTCTACATATATATAATTTTAGTTGGGATTTGAAGAAAGCCCAGAAAGTAAGGATTTAGAGATAAAGAAGGAGAAATTCTAGATATATGGGGGGGGGGGGAATGCCCAGTATAGAAATGGAATGTCTTGTGCAATGAAGCATAAGGAAGTCAGTGTCACCAGATCATAAGAAATGCTAGAGAATAAAGAGTAAGACCAGAAAGGAATGGGGGGGAGGAATATATAAAGGAATTTGAACAACAAACAGGTTTTTCACTGAGTTGGACATATCAGCATTATGGTGTCCACCTTCTTGCTAACATCCCTAACTTCCTTCATAAACTTAAAAATTACATTGATACAATGCCAATATGAATGGAAGGATTTAATGAATAGAAAAGCTTTTATTAAAGGTTTACTATATACCAAATAGAAAGCCCTAGAGATAAAAGCAAAAATAGTCCTTACATTCAAAGAACTCATATTGCAATAGTGGATAACAATGTATTTAGGTGGATAATGGTCCTCATTGGTCCCCAGTCAATCACTACGTGAGCTATAGAGATATCTTTTGCCAGCATCCTTCATAAAAAAGTTTTTAATAAATTGTCACTTGGGATCTACTGTCCATCGCAGTAGGAACAACCTCCCCACTTTCCTTGCAAGTTCATAGACAGATTTTACAAGGCCTATGAACTTGGATTGGGAAAACAATTACATCTTTATTTTTGCACACTCTCTAGCTGAAATTCAGAATTTTCTGAAATTATGACTTTTTCAATGCCACATTATTCTAAGAAAGAGTCAAAAAATTTTAGCAGATTGCCAGAGGTATCCACAATACACAAAAAAGGTCAAGAATTGCTGGATGATGGTTTCAAATTTCCCTGTTATTGATGCGAGAGCTTGTATAAACCCAGTGAGAAAGGACCAAGAGATGTTTGTTTGCTGGGTCATGATTTGGCAATCTCCATCCCCAAACCCATTTGGCAATTCCCAATGCCAATCCTTTGGAGTTTAACTTTTCATGCTTCAGTTTCACATTCCTATCCTCAATGAATGCAGTGCTCTCTTGTCCATGTAATCCACAATTACAATGGAAAATGGTAGAGCCCTTTTCACTAGCTTCATAATAATAATATTGTTGAAGTTTATTGTTTTACTCCTACTCCCATTCATTTCTCTAGAAGGTGAGATTCTGATCACTATTTCATTTCTCTGAAGACTCATCATGATCTTTTGGGTTTTGATTCTGGGTGACCTGGGATGATGTTTCATTTTATTTGTGATCTATATAAGAGAAATGTCTTGGAATTGATTGAAAACAGTTTATCATGTGGCAGACTTCCCCCTCTGCCCTCTGGGCTGTCCTTTAGATAGCTCCTTGGGTGCCACACTCATCATATAAACTCTGCTTTCTTTGCCATCCTTCCTAAAAGCAGCCCTTGACACCATGCAGTGGTCTGGCATTGTCCCTGCCCCATGTCCCAGCACTGCCCCTTTTCCTACCTTCCTTGGGAACCTCTTCTTGCTCTGCAGCACAAGTTTGGAGGATGTCTCTCTCTCTTGATAAGAGGCTTAGACAAACCTGGCAGTCAGCAGGAATTTAAGCATTTACTCTGTACCGGACACTGGGCTGAGTGCAGGGACCAAAAAGGAAGGTACATCCTCTGCCATTGCTCTGAAGGATCTCATAGCCTAATGGGGGAGTGAATATATAAACAATAATTCACATTCAAGATACTTAACAACGTAAACAGGAGCTAATTTCAAGAGGAAAGAGTTTACACGTAGACATGTTGCCTTGTCTCTGCTTTGCTAAATGGTCTACACAGCCCTGGCAATAATTCTAATCATAGTGTGGCATAAAGTATGGCGCTTACGGGCAACTTGCTGGGATGCTTATTGGCAACCAGTCTGAGATCTCTTCCTGCCTGTTATTCCAGTGGGATGACCTTAGAATGTTATATTTTCTTGGTACCTCTGAGATCAAATGCAAGCACCCTAAGACTTTCCATTTACCTCAATGATTTCTCGCTGTCAGTCCCCTGACAGGGCTCCCTGACTTCCATGGCCCCTGCTGTTGTCCAGGACTCCAAAGTTCCTCCTCAGAGGATATGCACAATTAGTTTGGAATAGGGAGTTTTGAGTAGTTGCCTTGGCAGGCACAGAGGCTGATGGCCATCTCCAGCTACATCCTGAGACAGGTTTTATCTTCCCTCTTAAAAGACTTCTCATTTAATCTTCAGGCCATCCTCTTCCCCACAGGAAGGTTTCAAGCCTTCTTGCTAGGTCCTTATCCTACATACAGGGTTTAGTAACTAATTTCCAGACATCCACTCCAACCTTTATCTCTTTGGGGATGCTGGAGTGTTCCACTCTATTAGGCATTTGGCAGAGCACAGTCATTTTTTTGTCCTCATTTTTTTTGAGCACTTTACCCAGATCCCTACAGTTCCACAAACTGGATATACTCTGGGAAGTCCATTCAGTGTCTTCGACATGGCATTCAGGAGATACTTTTCAAATGAATGGTCCTGGGGTTCTAGTTTCAGGAGTGTACAGGAACTTTTCAATGATTGTCTAGCCATTCAGCTATTTTAACTCAGGCTCAATCACAGTGAAACTTAAGGAAGCAACAGTGATTAAAAACAAAAATTCTGCATTAGCAGAGATGATACCCTGCGTATCTTTACACACCACAGGGCTAGAGGTCATAGGACCATAAATTTAGATCAAGGAGGGACTTTATGGGCCTGAGAGCCAAACCCCTAACTGAGGCATAAAGAGATAAAGTGACAGTTACTAATTGTTTCAAGTGGGTTTTAAACCTAGGTCTTACTGACCCCAGGTTCAGCCCTATCCATTACTCCACATGCCTCTCTTTAAGGCAAAACATTTTCCAGGCTCATATCTCTCCAATCTGTCCTCTACACAACTACCAAATTGTTGTTCTTCTTTAAAATAATATTTTAGGTATCAACTGATAACATTTGTACAACCCAGCAGAATTGCTTATCAGCTCTGAGAGGTGGGAGGGAAGAGAGGAGGGAAAGAAAATGAATCATGCAAACATGGAAAAATATTTTTTTTAAATAAACTTAAAATTAAAAAAATAATAATTTTTCCTCAATTGTATGTAAAAACCAATTTTAACGTTTTAGAAAATGTTTGAACCAAATTCCAAATTGCTATTCTTAAGGATATGTGTGGCTATTACTTCCCTGTTCAAGATGTAGTGGCTCCCTATTCCTTTAAGTGAAAATGTCTTTTAATGCATTTTAATGCGTTTATATCTCTTCACAATATGGCTCTATCTTCTCTTTCCAGACTTATTTCCCATCACTCTCATTCATAATCTCAATACTCCAATCAATATGAACTAATTGCTCTCCTGCATGCATGACATTCCATGTTCCACCTCCCATCATGCCTTCATATATCTTGTACCCCATTCCTGGATATTCCTCCCTTCACATTTGCTTCCTAGAATATTTGTCTCCATTTAAGTTTCACTTCTAATCCTATGTGAGGCCATTTCTCCTTTCTCTGGTTATTAGCAATTCTTCCTTCTCTGGAAATTATAAGAAGGTCACAGGGGATTGGCCACTGGCAGCCACCCTCTCAGAGCTTGTGTTGGGTACTCTGTGTGATTTCAGCACATGTGGAAGAAATTGGAGAACCAGTTCAAAAATCTTTGGTTGTGCCTATCTTCTATGGAATTAGGTTCAAATTCCTTTGTTGGGCATTCAAAGCTCTTCAGATCTTTATATCCTTAGCTCACATTACTCCTTTCCATGAACTTTTCACTATTCTTACCTCTCTCTCTTTCTCAGGAAGAGTCTCAGTACTTTTCTGCTTTTGATTCTCTGTGCTCGCTGTTCTCCATGACTTTATGTCCTCCTTACCTTTCTTTGCTTATTTAATTCCAACCTATCCTTCAAAACGATCTTTTCCATAAAGCCTTCTCTAATCTCATTGGTTGTTAATGATCTGCCTCCTTGGACTTCACAGGCCATGCATCCAGTGCTCTTAGGGTGCATTTCCCCCCATATTTATCAGTGCTTGGCTCTCATTTCTTCAACTCCCACTTTGCTGTAAACTTCATAGGGAGGGAAACTGTGCCTTATTTAAATGTTATATCTCCCCTAGCACCAGGCACAATAAAGGTTTAACAAAAGTCATTTGTTCTTAAATGCAGATGCCCTATAATTTCTTCATTGTTCTTGTCCATGTTTTTCTATTAAAAACCACTTAGAGTATCTGATCATTTTACTGTAGGTCTTTTTTCCCCTTTTTGTACCATTTAAATTGCCCATCTATTTCTTCTAATTTTCATTACATGATTAGTCAACCCTTTTCATGGGTCATATATGTTCTCAGCAATACCATTTATGTCTCTTCTTGCCTGTGTCATCATTAGTAACATGCTGTAGTCTATTTAAACTCACTGTGTATTGTCCCATTGACCTTTGGAATATTTGTAAAGTTCATTCTTCTCAAATCATACTGATCAAAGATTTGCATCCATAGAACAGCACATATAATTGAGTTGGCTACAGGAACTCAACCCATGCCATGGCATTTTTAGAAATTTATGAGTATGCCAGAGACTGAAAAAAAAGGTTAGAACATGTCAATTATTCTCTGAGGTTAAACAGCTCATCCATGTGAGGAAACTTAGCTCTCATCCAATTGAGTAAATTGCCTCTTCCAAGAAACTTAATAGGAGCCCACTCTTATGGAAGAGTTTAAAAATACCCTATATACAACAATTTATTCTCAGCATTTCCTTCACTTTGACCTACTATCAAAATATGAATAACCAGTTGGGGATGCAAATGACGCAATACTATGCAATTCATTTAATAATGATATAGGCAGGGTTTCCAGATCAAATTATTTCTATTCTAAATACAGAAATTAGTCATGAGTCAGATTCTCCAGCCATACCTATGATCAGTTGGAGAGTGACTCTCAAGACAGTTAGTTCATTGATTATTTCAGGCAGCTGGGATACACTTTTTCTTTTTAATTTCTGTAGCCCAATGAAAAGAACAAAAGACTGGAAGAGCTAAGAATAAGGGATGAAGTTGTAGAGAGGATCACTTAGACTATAGGATATGGATTTCATTCTAGCAATTAGAACTCACCAAAGCCACTCTTCCAAATGTTTTCATCCTTCCTCAAACCTCTCATTGCTCCACCAACTCCTACTACCTCCTCTACTGAGAACCTTGCCTAGTATTTTACAGAAGAAAATTAAAGAAGCCACTCTTCAAGAGCTCCCTCTTTCCCCCTTTTTCCTTATCTCACATTACTGAAATAACTTCTGCCACTATCTCTTTCAACTCTCTCTCAAATGATTAGGTGCCTTTCCTTGCCAAGGCCAACTCCTCTACATCTTCTACAAGTGGTCCCATTCCAACCTATCTCTTCCATCAGATTGACCCATCTATCATTCCCACTCTTTCACCTACCTTCAATTTATTTCTATCTACTGACTGCTGGCCTATTGCCTACCAACATGCTTTTGTCTCCTCTATCTTCAAAAAACTCAATGATACATCCATCCCAGATAACTCATCCAATACCTTTTTTTCCCCTTTCATGGTTAAACTCCTTGAGAAAAACATGCAATCAATGCCTGCACTTCCCTTTCATTCCTTCTACTCTTAATTCTTTACAGTCTGGATCTGGAACACTTAATTCAATTGAAATTGTTATCTCCAGCACTACCAATGATCTTTTAACTGCCAAATCCAGTGGTGTTTTATCAACCCTCATTCTTCTAGATCTCTCTGTAGCCTTTGACACTGTTAATGACTCTCTTCTCCTTGATATTATCTTATCTCTAGATTTTGGAGACACTACTCTTTCCTGATTCTCTCTCAACCTATCTGGTCACTCTTTTTCTGAATATTCATTCAGGTCATATCTGCTAACTATGAGTGATGAAAAAGGTCTTCTCCTGGACTCTCCTCTTTTCTTTTTTCCTTCCATACTATTTCATTTGGTGGTTCAACAGAGCTCAAAGATTCAATTATCATCTCTGTGTTGATGATTCTGAAATACAGTTAGCCCTTACCTTTGTGCTGACTTCCACTTTTGCATCAGCAACTGTCTATTGGGTCTTTCTAACTGGATATCTTCTAGACATCCTAAATTTAACAAGTTTAAAACCGAACTCATTATCTTTGTCCTCAAAGCATTCTCTCTTCCAAACTCCATCATACCATCAAGGGCACCAGCATCCTTTTAGTCCCCCAAGCTCATTACCTATGTGTTATCCTTAACTTCTTACTATCTCTCATCCCTTTCCCACATCCAATCTGTTGCCAAGATATGTGGATTTCACCTTTTTAATATCTCATGTATATTACCCCTTCTCTCCTATAACAGTCTTATTACGCTGGTGCATGCCCTCATCTTCTCATACCTGGACTACTACAATATTCCACTGATTGGTCCAGTCCAAGTATGTAAAAAAGAGATTCATGACCAAAAAAATCTGCCCAAAGTAATTAATGAAAAATATTTGCTAAAATGCAACACGTACACCATGGCTGGAGGACCCACACCAATGATTTCACAGATATCTAAGTGTCTGAAATGTTAGATAAAAAACAATTTTCTCACATTGTTCTTTATTTAATGAAAGAACTGAAGAATTCTAGGGAGCTGAATGACAGATAAGGCAGCATGATACAGTGGAAAGAAATCTGACTTAGGTATCAGAGAATCTGGTTCAAGTCTCAGATTTGCCACTTACCACTTGTGTGACCTTGAGGAAAAACATTTTGCCTCTTGTCATCTCATTGTCCCCACCTTTAAAATGATAGAGTTGCACCAAAGGACCTGAAAAAATTATAAATCTTTAAACCTCATGGAAGGTCAAAAATGGCAGATTTATTGGAACAGGATAGTCATGCAGTTTGACAATGGATAGACAATAGCTCCTAATTGAATCCCTCAAATGGTTTACTGACGGGGCAGAAAACTTGAGGAGACACTTTATTGGGATGAAAATGGAAATGGCCAAACATGAGATTACTGATTCTGATGTTCAATGAAAGTGTGCTCACACTGCAACAAGCAACTGAAGATCTGGATATGAGATAATATTGTGAACCAGCTTTTGGTAACACTTTAGAATTCAATCACACTCTTTTAAGTCCAAGTACATCAGCTTCTAGAATCAGACAGCATAGTTGGATACTGACATGAGAAGAACTGAGTTTAATTCCTGACTCTGCCTGTTAAATGACTATATGATCAGGGGAAGGTGCTTCATTTTCCTAAACACCAGGTTTCCTCATTTTTAAGTTGAAGAAAACACTTACCCTTTCTATAAGGAAAATATATTGTAACTGGTAAAGCACTCTGTAAACATGAGTTTTATCATTACTTCTCCTGGGTAGGGACTTGGACACCTTTAAAAGTAGCATGGACTCTTGTTCAGCAATGGCTCACAAAATTGCTACTTGAGGCTAACTCTAATGGCCTAAAAAAGTCGATGCAATTTCCCAAGACACCAAACTGAAAACCAGCAAGTTACATTGAAATAGGGAGAAGCTGACTCACTAAGTTTATCAGAAAATTGTATTTCCCTTTAGCTAAATTAACCATCTCTCATCGCTGGAAAGGATAGAAGGAGAAGGAAATGGAACCAAAAAAAAAGTCCCTCCTTGCAAATATTCAGGGAGCAGTCCAAAGAGATATGCTTCCTTCATGTCAAAGATATGAATTTCCAATTCCTGCCTCTTCGTCTTATGCAGCTTTAATTCTTTGGTATAAAGATCAGTACACCTATTTTCCCCTCAGGCAAGCTGACAGGTGATATGATTCCCATATATGAAACTTTTCAATGATCGACTGCTTGCACTTATTCTTCAGAACTTCATTGACGTAAATGTTTGTTTAATAATCATTGTACAGTTGGAAGGAGCAATGATGAAGGATTTTTTCTCTCTCTCTCATACATAGTATTTCGGTTGTCCTCATACATAAAAATATGAGTGTGTCTACAAGTGAAACAAAAATAGAATAAAAATACTTAAAGTGAAAATTGTTTGTATCTTTAAGCAGAGAATCAAAAGGATCCTAGCATTAAACCTTGAGAGAGATGGTGAAAATCAGCCAGCCTTATACTCTCCTGTAAGGATGTGGAGTCTGAGGCTCAGGGGTGAGTGACCTGACCGAGATCACAGAGTCAGCCAATGCCACAGTCAGAATTTGAATCCTTCCTGACCCCCAATTCAGCATTTTCCCCTACCAGATTATACCACATAAATGTATTTACAGGAGAGGCAACTGGAAAGGTTGGCTCTATAGTTAACAGGACCTCCATTCAAAACTTGCCTCTGACACTGTCTTTGTGACCTTGAGTAATTCCCACATCCTGGATCTTAATTTCTTTATCTGTAAAATGAGGGGTTGAATTAGATGCCCTTTGAGGTCCCTTCCAGCTATAGTTCTATAATCTATGGTTCTGTGATCCCTTTATCTTTCCCTAAGAGAAATTGGTAATGATTGTCCGCCTCCCACAATTCACTGATAGAGTCAGGGAAGAGTTATAAGAAGAAATCAGAGAGATACCTTCCTCCCAACTAACAAATTTGAAAGGGGAGAGTGTACTTTTATTATATCTGTTCAACTTTCAGTAACTACCTGCCTATCTTCTAAAGAAGAAATACCAGTCCATTCTTTAGTCCACTTCAAGAGCTACTTTTATCAATTTTGACTTTTTCCAGTCTCTAATCCTTTGCCAGAAAACACCCTGCCCTTTCTTTGTTCTCTTTTGATGTAATTTGTGTTTTCCTTCTGCTCAAATAGGGTTAAACCAGTTGACTAGTAAAATGCTGTGCTGCCTGAGTGGAGTGCTGAGAAACATGCTCGCCCACATTGGAGGCCAAGGACCTCTAATTTAGAACTTAAATGGAGATACTAAATGAAGAGAGGTCTGTTCTGGCTTCAGGGCAATCAAAAATCAAAGCTGTAGCTCTCTTGACAGTTCTTAATTTGAAACCTGAATGTTTCTCCATGATTTATCTGTTCCCAATCTTCAGTGTCCTGATCCTATTTTGCAAAATAATTGCACTTGTTTACATAATCAAGAATTCGCTCTTTGCTACAATTAAACATTTACACACTCTTTGTAATTTCTGCTGTGTAGTTCCTCAGAACTGCAGAATCTCAGGCTGGCCCCATGTGCATCCTTATGGGTTAACTAACATGCCGGATTTACAAATATGCCACTTTATTTGGCTTTAGTCTACATAGTCATTAAAACAATTAATAAATAAATGAGAGAGGCAATAATCCTAGTCAGAACCGTCAGGATAGGAGATGCACCCAGGTCTTTAGGGATGATGAAAAGGTAGCACTTTAGAAACTGGGTAGAAAGATAGGGTAGGAGCTCTGAGCTGACTCCACTAAAACCTCTCCACTCCATTTTCACTTGGCACAGTTTATGAACATTCAGGGATGTCAAGCTAACTTAGGAGAATTTATCTTTAAAAATTACTTCATTAAACATTTATGAGATGCAGTTTGGCTAATGTTTCTCTGAAACTTTGAGCACAATAGATTAGAAACAACTTTTAAAAAAAATTTATTATCAGACTACATCCCCACCTAATGACGGCAGCCGATAGGAAGGCAGAGTGATGGTGTTTTCTTTCTTGGACCAAAATAACATAAGTGACACTTAATCTCAGATAAAGATTTCTGGTTTCCTTAAAAAATTGCTTTTCCTGTGTAAGTGAGTATCAGGCGAACTCTCTGCAAACTAGTGGACTTTATATTCATATAGTTTGTAAATTGTCAGAGTGAATTAAGGATAAATCTTTTTGAATTGCCTCTTTGGGGTTGAAATTCCAACAGCATATATTCAGGGGTTCTCTCTGGATAGATATATATTTGCAATCCACTTCTCCTATTTATCCTTGTTTGGAAACAGAACAAAATGACCCCACAGTTACCATTCTTTCCCATTTGGTCCCTGGGTGACTGCAAAGACGCAGAGCAATGTTTTGAGACAGGCTGGCCCACTGGAGGGTCATTTGAGGTAGCTCTTGGGTTTTCTTTGTAGGGACGTCCACACACCACTAGTCTTTTTCCTAAGGGTGATTGCACCAGACTCTGTGACCCTGCTTCAGGACTTTGTGATACCATCCTGATCAGCAGATAGTGAAATAGTAGAGGAAAAAGGCAAAAGAGCACTGAACTTGGTGTCAAAAAATTTGAATTCTTCTGGACAATCTTTTTATAAGCAAATTAAGACCAGCATTTACAGTCGATTTACACAGGGCCATCCAGTTGTTATGTGTCATTGCTAGTTAACATAGGTTTCCTAAGAGGACATCCTACACTGCTTCCAGTCTATTACACTGTCTTCAGTAGCTCCTTTTCCTAAATTTTTTTACATTTTTATTGCTTACATTATTTATTTATATTACTTATATTGTTATTTTTTATATTTATATTTTGTTTATATTTTTCAAGGTTCCTTCTTTCCTTGACCCTCTCTTCTCTCTTCTGCACCTTCTTTCCCTTGATAGTCCTGCATAGACCTGTTGGCCTTCTAGCACAATGAATGATTAAATTATCAAATTTAAGTCACAGAATTTCAGAGTTAAAGACTACAATAGTAGATCAATTCATACCTGAAAAAAAAAATCCTGCCCATGATATACCCAAATGATCCTCCAACTTTTGCTCAATAACCACCAATGAGTCAGGGTTTACCACCCCTGGAGGCACCCCATTTCACTTTTCCATAACTCTCATTGTTAGAGTTTTTTGTTAGTTTACACAAAACCTAAACTTGCCTCATTGCATCTTCCATCAATTGGTCCTGGTTCTGCCCTTTGGAACCAAGCAGAATGAGTCTAATTCTTTTTCCATAAGACAACCCTTGAAGTGATTGAAGACGGCTATCCCTGAGCCCCTCTACCCTACAAAGAAAAACAATTTTTTTTTTGCCAGGCTTGACATCCCCTGTTCCTCCAAATAATCCTCAGAGTGCATGAGCTGAGGTTCTTTACCGTCCTGGTTGCTCTCCCTTGAATGTTCTCTAGTAAATATGGACTTGCTAAAATGTGGTACCCAGAAATGAATATAGTACCCCAGATGTACTTTGAATAGAGAAGAACCTAATAAGATCATCACCTCCCTATTCTCAGAAGATATATGCCTCTCATAATGAAATTCAAAATCACATTCGTTTGTTTAGGAGAGCCTTAGAGAGGAAGGGTGCCATATTGCAGTATTTACTCTTCTTGAGTTTTTAATTCACTAAATCCCCAGTTTTTTTTGTTTGTTTGTTTTTTAGAAAAACTACTAACTTGCTCCTCAAATTGTGTATTTATATACTTGGTCTTTTTGAACCTAAGTATAAGAATTTACATTTATTCCCACAAATCTCATCTTCAATAGATCCAGATCATAAATCAAGTTCTTTTGGATCGTGACTCTGTTGTCCAGGGTATGAGCTCTCCCCCCAGCTTTATGTTATCCTACCTGCAAGTAGGATAAGGACAGGATTGCCTCTCTATGAGTCACTGATAACAATGCTCTTCTCCGGTGAAGCTTCGCAATTAATATGGAACACTGACCCCAGATGGAACTGTGTCGTTATAATTGTCAGCATCAAGTCATAGGTTTGACCTTAGGTGAAACCACTGGCCACATAGAAATTCTGTAGGCTAATTGTCAAGATAAAATAGCCGAGATTGGAGTCTGGTGGGTTTCTCACGGGGGCTCGGTGTGTTTGTGAATCGGACTCAAAATCGGGGGGAGCTCTTGGCAAGTTACTTCTACTTTAGTAAATTGTACCCAATTCCCTCAAATGGTTGCTGGAATGTGTGTTCTTGGGTTATATAACTGAAATTATCGACTTCAGGCAGCCCAGGACTTAGTACCTCTCTTAGACAAATTAGTGGTGTCTGTGCCTAATAGCTTTACTTTCTTTAATCAGTAAGTTCTTATATGGATTAAAAAAAAATAAATACACTTAATTACACAAGCCCGGTTTCTATTGGCAAGAACAATTCCAGAAATGTAGCCTCTGTCTCCAAGTGTTTGAGAATTTAACGTCTTAGACAGCTCAAATGAAAAAGCTCATGCTATCTGATTCATCCTTTAGCGTCAGAGTAGCTTTAAGAACTTGTCAAATTTAACATTAATAACAAGTCAGCCAGCCTTTTACCTATAGAAAATGTCAAAAATCTCTCAAGCTTCACATCTCTCGCAAAGTGATGCAGGCTTGGCCTTTTAAAGATGAATCTTCTTTTCGGGTCACGAAAGGATTAAATCCTGTATTATTTTCTGAATTTTTTTTTATTTTCATTTAATTTTATTTTTTTTTTTTACAACGCTGGATGGTGAATGCAGAAGTCATTTATGCGGCTCGACGTATCTTTATGTACGTGGGCTATTTAAATTATTCTCCTGAAAATGTCTCTTGGCTTTTCTTGCGAGGCTGTGGAAATCATCTTTGGTTATTCCGATAACATTTTAAAGATGGTTTTTGACAAAATAATACGTCTGAGAAGGGCATCTCTGCGCTGCCTTCATCCTAGATTCCTTGACTCATCTCCAGATGAAGGTACTTCTTGGACTCCAGATGAAGGCAGTTATTCATTAGCAAGTCTGAATATGAATATTGTCTGAGCCATCAACTGCCAGAAGCCCTTAATGACACTTTCAGCCAGGGGACAGTCTAATTCGAGGGGCACGAAGCCTCCCCTCAGCATCGCCTCGGCACGCCGCCGTTGTCACGGCCCCTTCTGAGAGCGGCACTCTTTGGGATCACTCCTAGTTGTACATGACAGTCTTCAAATAGCCGGATCACAATGGTCTATGTCACCTGCCAGGAGGAGTGTTATTACTACTGACTCCTGGGCTTGATAGCAGACACTGAGTGCCCTTAAATTAATTCACCTTTAGACAAATTTCATAGTGTTTAATGGGATGTACAATGCCATGCTTTGCATTTCAAAAGTGGCCTAGAAAATTCTTTGGGGGGGGGGGGATTCTGAAATTTTTTTTTCTATTCCTATAACCATGGAAAGAGGACTGAGAGGGGGACCCAGGCTGACCCTAGCTAGCTCCTTGGTTCTTCCTCCCTCACTTCTCTTGCGTGTGTACCCTTTTCCCCACAGATCCGACTCCCTTTCTGTTTCATATCCTCATTACCTCTAATTATCCAAGTCAAAAATGGGCAGCATTTCATCTAGCCACCAAACACAGTGCCAGACGTAGAGTAGGGGTTTAGTGATTATTTGCTAATCAAGCCAGGACTTGATTTTAAAATTAATTCATTTAAAATTATTTTTTAAATTAAATTTAAAAATTAAAAATAAAAAAATATAATTTGATTCCTTGAGATGGCTGATGCAAACATTGCAGGAAAAAAAAACAAAACTATTTTCTCAAAAATGACGAGGCTTCCTAACAGCAGCATCGGTGGAATTATGTGGTTAACACGGCTTTGTGGGTCTTGCTACCTCTCATGATATCAGTAACATCTACAGTGTCTCAGGCACTGTAAAGTTTACATAGCATTTCCCAGACAACGCTCTGGCATGTAGATAGTGCAAGTATTACTGACTTGATTATTTTATAGATGATGGTATTTAGATTTAGGGAAATTAAAGAACTTACGCATATTCTTTTATTCAACATGCAACCAAGAATACAAAAAGAAAAATACAAATACATAAATACAAAAAAGAAAAAATGAAAACAATCTCTGACCTCAAGAAGCTTACCTTCTTTTGATGGAAATGGATACACAGATAAATAAAAATGAAATGTATTCAAAAGAACTACCTAGTCATTGGGGGAGGATGGCTACTAACTACTGGATGATTCAGGAAAGGTGTCTTTTAGGTGTGGGTACCGGAGCTCAGCCTTCATAGAAGCTAGGAATTCTAAGACAGAGAAGGGAAGAGGACATGCATTTCAGGCATCCAGACAGCTTAAGCAATATTTTCATTTAATTACAACCAACCTCCCCAACAAATGTCATCTTAACCACCCGGGCAATGGTTCATAGAGCATTAAATGTGAAAATTAATAACATTATAGAGTCATAGAAATTCAAAGGACAAGAGATTTAGTGTTAGAAGGAACCACAGAGATTACCTAGTCCAATTCCCATTTTATAGATGAGGAGACTGAGGTTCAGAGAATAAAGGAATGGCCCACAGTCACATTAGTAGCAAATTCCAAGATTGTTTCTCTTTGAGGTGCCCCAAACATGAGTATTAAAAGAATGCCACAATACCAACATTTTCCATTTGTAAAGTGATTTATATTATCTTAATTTGACCCTTACCATAATCCTGAGAGATAGGTATTCCCATTATACAGATGATAAAGCTGAGGTTCAATTTGAATGACTTGATCATGGTCATGCAGCTACTGAGTGTTCATTATGGGATGCAATCCCAAGGCTCTCATGAATCCAAATCCAGAGCATTTTCCACCAATCCATTCTCTCTCTCTGTCTCTCTCTAATAACCCTTATCTTCCATCTTAGAATCAACACTATGAAAAGGCAATTGGGTAGCTCAGTGGATTGAGAGCCAGGACTAGAGACAGGAGGTACTAGGTTCAAATCTGACCTCAGACACTTCCCAGCTGTGTGACCCTGGGCAAGTCACTTAACCCTCATTGCCTAGCCCTTACCACTCTTCTGCCTTGGAGCCAATACACAGTACTGACTCCAAAACGGAAGGTAAGGGTTAAAAAAAATAAATCAATACTATGTTTTGGTTCTAAGGTAGAAGTACAGTAAGGGCTGAGCAATGGGGGTTAAGTGACTGGTCCCAGATCACACAACTAGGAAGGCCAAATTTGAACCCATGTCCTCCTGACTCAAGGCCTGGCTCTCTATCCACTGAGCCACCTAGCTAGCTCACATTATATCTCTATTAATGCTCCAAATGGGCTGCCCTGAAATTCTGCTAATAAAATTAATAAACAGATGGCATTTCTTTAAGCAAATAAATTAATAACCCAGTTAACACTTTTCAACTAGAAAAACTACGGAAGATAACATAAAGGAGAGACTTGAGCAATTATCAAGTGAATATGAATACAAGCTTGGCTAAAGGGCATGCTGATAAATGTTTAACAAACTATTCCCTAAAAAAAAAAGTACACAGCACACACTTTTTAATTTAATCTGCATTATTAATATTTTCTCCATTACTTTCTTAAGCCTAGACAGTCAACAAAACAATGCATCAAACCTTGATTGGTAATTTGCTGATTTCTGAGGTATAAATGCTCTCACTGAAAGTTTAACAATGAACTCTCATAAGCTGGTAACAAGCTGGCTCTAGCATTCTCCTGGCCTGGAGACAGAATGCATATAGAATGTCTATTTTGTAGAATTTGGGAGAGGTTATCACCAGAAGGCTGGACACTGCCTGATGAATTTTTTGGTCACAGTGAATGATGAAGACCGTCTACTTAGTTATAGAAAGATTATGATCTGCATAGGCTAGAAGAGTAATTTCCTACTGAAAATGATTTTATGTTGATGGACTGGTAAATTCTTTTTAAGATATCTTACTATAGACTTTTGCCCGAGTGCGGTCCATGGTTTTGATCAAACCTTTTCTAGTTTGAGCAACATAGGGAAGGTTATAGTCAAGAAATCCCTTTGCAAATAGCATTATAGATTCATAGCTCTAGAGCAGTGGTTCCCAAACTTTTTCAGCCTACCACCCCCTTTCCAGAAAAAAAATATTACTTAGCCTCCTGGAAATTATTTTTTTTTTAATTTTAATAGCAATTAATAGGAAAGATAAATGCACCTGTGGCCATCAACGCTCTTCTGGATCGCTGCAGCACCCACCAGGGGGCCGTGGCGCCCACTTTGGGAATCACTGCTCTAGAGTGATAGAAAGGGTCTTAGAGGTCATTTAGGTCAACCCCCTAATTTTTATAGTCGGATAAAATGACCCAAATATGCTAAGGATCTAATGGTAAATAGTAACACGGTGAGAGAACTGTCCATGTGCAGAAAACTCTATATCCTGTGGGTTTTGAAAGTATTGTGGCTGGGGGAACTGCATCCCCCAGCATGCCTCAGTGGCCCCTCCCTACTACTTCCTGGCATGGGATTGCTTTTGAATGGAACAGTTGACCAAGCCCCCTACTTCCTGGTGCGGGATTGGTCTTGAATTGGACCAATCCTGTGCTAGGGAGGGGTCACACATGCCCTACTTCCCTGGCGCAGGATTGGTCTGTATAAGGACCAATCCCACACCAATGAAAAAATTTTTATTTATTTGGAGGAGATCCAGAATAGCGGGGAGTTAGTTAATTTCCCGGTTTTATTACTTCAATAAAGTTAATAATATAAAAAGAGCTTTTCTTATTTTAATTACTTAAATCCCAAATCCAGGTAGTCTGATTCCAAATCCAATGGACCATTGGGTCTACAGGGTTCAGAATTATGATCTGAACCAGATCAATATTACTAGCTTGAGAAATGGCCATTGAGAGGAAAGAGTCAAAAGTAGCATCTAAAAGGGAAAAAAAAAATCTCAAAGTTCTAGGTGGAGTAAGGGACAAACCACACTCTGCCCCCTACCCCCTTTTCTAAACTGGTGCATTCACCTCATCCTTTACTGAGGAAATAGAAACCACTATAATATGTTACTTCTATTTTTTTTTTTTTCATCTTGAGAACCTTAGACATTCTTCTCTCCTTTTTTCTCCTTTATTTCTCTGATAATGAGTTAGAATTTCTTACTAAGGTCAACCAACATCCTTGGGCTTTTGATTCCATTTTTCTGTTTTCCCTGTATGATTTTTTTCCATGATTATACCCAACCCTCCTGAATTTCAATCTTTCATTTACTTGTTCCTTCTCTGCTTCCTTTAAATAAGCCCAACATTTCTAGTCTTAAAAATTCCCCACTACAATGTTCTTGTTTGCACATGCTACTATCCAGATATATGACTCTTCTCTTGCTCAGCCATATGGCCACAAAATGTTGTCTTTATTCCTTGCTTCCACTTTTCATTCACTTCTTTGTAATCTGGTTTATGATCTCATCATTTGAAACTGCTTTCTCTAAAGTTATTGACAATCTCTTAATTGTCAAATCTGATGACCTTTTCTCAATACTCACCCTTCTTTCCCTGTCTGCATTTGAAATGGCAGCATTTGAAATATCGACCACCTTCTTCTCCTGGCTACTCTCTTCTCTGAGTTTTCATAATGTATTCTCTGGTGATTCTTCTACCTATCTGACCACTTTTTCTCTGTCTCCTTTATTGACCTATCATCTACACCACATTCGCTAAGTGTGAATATTCACCAAGGATTTCTCCTTTGCTCTCTTTTCAGTCTCTTACTAGGTGACCTCATCAGTTCCCATTATTTAAAAGTATCATCTTAGACAAATTGTTCATAGATCTATATATCAAGCTTGAGTCTTTCTCCGAAGACATAGACAAAGGTGCAAATACACAGATATATAAAAATATGGAGTTAATGAACATTTGTTTAAACTCTGATTATATCACTGTCTTTTGGACATTTAGAACAGTGTCCCTCCTAGGCACATCAAACTCAACATTTCTACAGTACAACTCATTATTTTTCCTCCTAACCCAACTTTTCATTCAAACTTGGCATTCTTTTTTTTTTTTTTTTTAGTTTTCTGTAATTTCTAAAGTTTTACAATGTATAACCCAGTGGAATTGCTTGTCAGCTCAGGGAGGAAGGAGGGAAAGAACATGAATCAAGTAACCATGGAAAAATATTCTAAATAAATTAATTAATTCATAAAAAATTTCTAAAGTTTTAAAATTCAATTTTATTTAATTTTCAGTTCCAAATATTCCCTCTCTCCTTTCCCTACCCATTAAGATTTTCATTTTTTTTCTGAATGTACCACTATCTTCTAAGTCTATTAGGTTCACAAACTGACATCCTCTGAAATATGAGAAAGAACACTTTTCACATCCAGATAAAGAATTGTGGGAGCAGAAACAAAGAAGAAAAACAACTGCTTGATCACATGGGTTGACGGGGACATGATTGGGGATATAGACTCTAAGTGATCACCCTAATGCAAATATTAATAATATGGAAATAGGTCTCCAGTAGAATTACTTATTTGGTGGAGGGGGGGATTCGGGGAAGGGGGAGGGAAAGAACATGAATCATGTAAACATGGAAAAATATTCTAAATCAATTAAGTAAATAAAATTTAAAAAAAAAACCTGACCTCCTCTACTCCTCACTCTCCCTCATCCCATGCACCCAACCAGATGCCACAACAATCTCTCATATCAGTCGCCTATCCACTTCTCAAATGGTGACTACTTTAGTTTATACCCTGACCACCCCTTGTTGGACTACTGTAATGGCCTGCTGGGTGCCTGCCTTAAGTTGCTAACCTATCTTTTACATAGCTGCCAAAGTAATTTTCCTTGAACATAGTTCCAGTTGTTTCCCTACTTAACAGAGAACTGGAATTTAAGAATATTTCCCAGGATTAAGCACAGCAGTTAAGTTGGTGGGTTATTTGGGTTTTTTTGGGGTATCCACCAAGCAGAGAAAATAAATATAGGGTCAACATTCTTATTTCAACGTAAAAGTATACTAAATTTTTCGCCTTAATGGTTGTGTCCTATTCTACTAATATTAATAAACTTCAATGGCTCCCTATTGCCTCTAGGATAAAATATTTTTCCCTCTGTGGCTTTTAATGTCCTTTTCTATATGATGCCTGCTGACCTTACCAGCCTCGTTATTTCCTGACTCGCTTTCTCTCACTTTACAGTTTTGTATAACTAACCTTTGTTGTGTACTTTACCCACAGTACTTCATTTTCCGTCTCTGCATTTGCCCCAGGATGGTACCCTTCTTTAATTCCATCCCATAGAAACCCTTCCTACTTTCAAGTCTCAGTTCAAGCAACATCTTTTACATGAATTACTGCCAACTGCTAGAGCTCTTCCTATGACCATGAAGTCCCGTGTTTTCGTTGCCATTTTTCTGGATATATACATCTATCTATACCCACATACATATTTACAAATATGTAGACATAAACATATATTCAGTGTATTACTATAGTATACAGATATACATCTATACTGTGCACACTTACTAAGTCAATAAATATACCAAAATTTGTATGTATAGTGTAAACACACACACACACACACATATACATATATATATATATATATATATATATATACTCTCTCCCTTGATAGAATACAAGTTCCTCAATTTTTAAAAATTTAACTGAATTAAAATTTTTAATTTAATTTAAATTTTTAAATTTAAATTTTTCCTTTGTACTCCTACCACTTAATAGAGTGCCTGGCTCATTGTAAGCACTTCATAAATGTTAATTGATTAATTTTTTTAATTTATATTACTGTGCCTGCTTATTTGGAGCTGGCTTCTTCTTCTGAAGTCTTCAAGTGAAGAGTTCCCTCTGCCATTGCTCTCATTGTCTGAAGCCCTGAATGTCAGGCACCCTTCCTTTTTTCCACGTGGAATCTCTTCTCCAGGATTTGAATGTGATGGCTCATTATCCTTGAAAGACTTTTTCTTCTCCAAGCAGGTCTTAAGCATGATGATGATGGGGCAACTTCTAGGTCCCTTTTTCTTATCTTTACCTTACCCACTCAACGAAGTAATGGAGATGGGTTCTGGGTTATGAGAACTCAAGAACTTTCTTCATTTGCTGCCAAACAGAAACTTGGGCTCTCCCAAAGGAGACAGTTGTAGTTCTATAGGTCACTGAACTTCCCCATTTATTTGAAGGCCAGTCAATGTGGAGATCTTTGAGTATTTCTTTCCCAAATCTAAGACTTCTATTTGTAATGATTCCTATCAGGCTCTTTGGGGAATATATCTTTCCAAACACCTATGGATAAGGAGCTGAATAGAGTTGACTTCCAAGTAACAAAGATTTGGGTTCAAGTCCTACCTCTGATATATATATTAGCTATGTGATTCTGAGCAAATTTCTTAACCTTCTGTTTCCAAGGCAACTCCTTAAGACTATGAGTAGTATGGAAACTGCCATTCTGAATCAGTGGATAGAATTTTCTCATTTGGAGTTCCCTACACTTGATGGATAAACTACAAGTTCAGACCAAAAAAAAATATGATTTCTTATATTTTAATTTGAACTCCCTCCAATTCTCCCAGATGTCTGCTGTTGATATAGTAGAGTGTTGTTGTTATTTGGAGGAAGAGAACTCAGGAAAAATTAAAGAGGAGAAAAATGATAGTTTTAATAGAAGAACATATTTTGCATTGAGGATTGGATCAGTCTATGGGAACAGAAGTCTCTAATGGGTATGAGGGGTCACCCATCATCTTAGTGAGCACGAGGTGTAACCATGGAGCAACATTGTTCTGTCTGGTTGGTTCTATCTGACTAGCTGTCAGAATGAGAGTGATGAGCAAGAGAGACATGAACCTTTTAACCCAGAGGGTGGTGAAAGAGCAGAACAGAACTATAACACTAATTGGGTGTCCTGATCCAATTAAATTTGACTCAATTCAAAACCACACAAAATGTGAAATGGGACAGAAAGTTGTGTAGCCAGAATACTTCTCAAGGAATAATTGCGGAAACAACTTCTAATGATAATGTGTATTTGGGTGCACATGCTTATATATGTGTACATAGGGAGAGGAGATTAGAATAGGGGACAGTTGAATGTGTGCTTGGAATTAGGATAATATTATCAAAAATAGTCCTCCTACTTTTAGTGTCAACTTATCAGGAGTGTTTGTTATTTGCTCTCCAGATCCTAGTCTTTACCCCTATAGAATTTGGAGGAAAACTAATCTTTGGTAGAGTGTACCACAGGGAGAAGTGTGCCCCTTCTTAAGGAAGCATGAGCCCCTCCAACACTGAGACCATGTCATTGAGCTAAATTATAGAATGATAGTAAAATAGCATTGGATTTGGAATCAGATTTGGAATTGATTTGGAATCAGAGGAATTGGAATCAGAGGATTGGAATCAGAGGCATCATATAGAAAAGGATATTAAATTCTGCCTTCTTATCACCTAAAAGTCATGTCACCTCTGGTTTTCTGAATCTCTAAGCAAGGAGGTTGAACTCTAAGTTCCCTTACATGCCTAAAATGATGCCATTGTGATTCTATTATTCTACTACTTCTTGAACCAACAGGGTCTCATGAGTTCACAAAGTGATGAAAAATGATCCCTCTTCCATTCATCTCCATTATGAATCATAATAAAGTTATGAAATCTCCTACACATCCCACTTAGAAAAGAGGATGACTTGATTCAGAGGGGACAGCAAATGACAGTGGCTCAAAGTACTGTCATAAAGTCATCAAAGGTTTTTAAGTGATGGCTAAGGATTAACTTCTGACTCTTTTTCACATATATACAAGGGACCCAGAGAGGAATATGAGGAACTGATGAATCCATTCCAAGTATTTTCTCTAGGAACTTTTAGAGCACTTCCTTCTTGGGTCTAACCAATGCATACCATGACTTGTCTTTGATGAAGTCACTGAAAATAAAATTGCACAGTTCTAGAGTCTCTGTGGGGTGATACCTCCACTCCAATGGTATCAAATTAATCTTGAACTTGTTGAAATTGTAATATCTTATTCTAGAGGCATCTAGATATCACTGAGAATAGAGCACTGGACTGGGAGAAAGAAAGACAAATCCTGCCTCACACTTAGTAACTAGGTGACCCGGGGTAAATCACTTACTGTCTTTCTGATTCAGTTTCTTCATATGTAAAATGGAGGTTACCAAAGTACTGTGTTATTATCCTCCTCGGGGGAGGGAGGGAATATGTTATTGTTGTGAACTTTGATTTGAATTTGAGCCTATTTTGGAACAAGAGACTACCTCCCAGAATCCAGAAGGTGAACTTTTTGGAGAAGGCACCACGAAGATGCCTGCAGAGACCACACATTGCACCAAAAGATCCAGAGTGAACTTTGGGATGTGCTAAATTGAACTATGGGGAGTTGAATGCATTTATTTTGAATGTACACTCTTATGCCAAAGGGAACTGCCCCAAATTGGCTTTTTGTCAAATGTAGCAATCACTGGTTTTGTTCTTTTTCTCTTTTATTTCCCTTTATCCCCCAATTATTGTAATTTCCCTTTAAAAATTGCAATATTGTGTATACCTTTAGTTAAAAATCTTTAGCGTTTTAAATTGATTATGTTTAAAATGATCCCTTGGGGGAGACTGGTCTCCCAAAGGATCATGGGGGGGAATGTATAATTAGAAATCTTGAACCCTTGGACTTCATCTCCCAGAATCCTTTTACCTTTGTCCATGTAGTGTCCTTACATATTGTAAATAAGTTTGCTGCACTCCTACCCTCTTGCTCTCTTCTCTCTCAAACATGGCTGGATTAGATCCCTCTTTACTATAGCTTTTTATTTTCCTTTACTTCAAGTTATTATTAATAAATCTTATTAAATATAATACTTGGAAATATTATATATTAATTTCTAAGCTTACAGTACTTACACTTGGGATTCTGTATCACCATCTGAGTACATCTTTCTCCAGGTGAACTGAGCACAGTTCCTTCCTTCTTGTGTTAAGCTTTAGCTCGCCAACTTTGCCACACACCTTATCCTGATGACCCCTACACAAGAACATCTGTGTATATATACTTGTTAAGTGTCCTCCTTTAAAATGTAAGCATGCTGACTCCAGAAAATGTTTTATTTTTGTCAGCCAATAAATGTTAAGAACCAACTATGTGCCAGACAATATGCAGAGTTTTTTTTTTGTATTTGTATCTTTCACACCTAAAACAAAGTATGAACTGCAGCAGATGTTTAATAAATGCTTTTTGCTAGATTAATTGCTGTGAACAAATTAAGCTCAGTCTCTTTCTCTAGATACTCTCCACACACACAAAAATGTTGTTTAATCAAGGGACCTGAAGAGGTCAGAGGTAGGGTCAGAAACAGGAATACTGGGAAAATCAATAAAGTAGCAGTTGGTGGGGTGAGGTGGGTTGAGATAGAGCAGGAACAAAGCTATAACTTGTGCAGAGCAACAAGTAGCATAGAAACAACTGAGTACAGCACCTAGTTACAAGAATAAATAGATATAATTAGAAGCTACCATATACTACTCCATTCTTCACTAGCCTTTAAAGGCTCATTCTGGGACACTTACCTGGGAGTGGTTGGTTGGTTATGCTATTTGTCCCGGATGCAAGACTTCCTAGTTCAAACTCTTTATCTGGAGCTTTCTGACTCTCCACTTCATTATTCTCTCTGTCCAAAGAGTGTTGGACAAAGGTACTGAGGAAAGTAAGGCACTTTTGTTGATTCACCTGAATAATTCAGTCTGAAAAGTTTCCCCTGATTGAATTGTCCATGTAAAAGGTCAACCATTTTTCACTTTTCCTGTACAGATTTGGCTAAAGCAAGTCATTTGCTAGCATTTCTGACACCTACTTGAAAAACACTACTAAAGGATACCATTCTATATTGCTGTGGGTTTAAAAAATCACTTCCAGATAATTGAAAGATTATTTATTGGTTTAACTCCAGTATGCAGTATGGAAGGGAGAAAATCAGGCCAAATATCTTTTGCAGGGATTGGATAAAAGTTTAGAAAATGTAAAAAAAAATGTGTCCAGCACACAGTTTCTCCCTTCCCCCTCTTTTGAGAATCAGTGACTAATATCAAGAGATTAAACGACAGTGGGTGTCAATTTATGTGATTTCTGCTTAATTCATGGCAATCTCCTTATGGAAAGGCAGTGTGGATGCAAGAGGAATTATTCACCAGCTCTCATAAATTCATAGTGTATTGCCACTTAATGTAATTACATTGTGCTGCTATGCATTTGCTGAGATGAAGTGACTGATCACATTTAAGAGTGAAGAATTTTTGATGATTTTTTATAAAAGTATTTTACTTAAAAAGTTTTTTTTTTATTATGTAACTGTGAGTCAACAGAAGCAGAGCAATGTAGTAGGAAGACATGAAATCTGGGAAAGGAAGATGTAGGTTTCAATCCTGGTTTGATGTGACCTAAGGCAAGTCACTACTTAATCTGAATCTATTTCCTTATCTATAAAATGAAGGAGTTGGAATAGATTTCTCCTAAAAGTCCTTCTAAATCTTATGATACTATTATGATTAAAGGAATCAGGAGGGGAAAAGAAGGATCTAGGGGTATGAATACAAAAGGGACAGGGACTTGAATTTATGAAATAAGACAAATTCTAATCACAGCAAGAGTGGCACACATGTGAAAGCAGTCAAGATTAGAAGAAACTAGAATTTGTTTCAGTGATTTTGATATGAAGTGACTGATAAAATTAAATGGCAATCATATTAAGCTTTATTCAATGTGGTGGTTTAAATCTCTTTTCTAAATTAGCCAGGCAAAAATTTGAATTGTGTTGCGTGTGACTTTTTAGCCTGATTTATCTAATTTAAATGGAAGAAGGAAGAAGAATGAGGAGGAAAAGGAGAAAGAAGAGATAGAATTATCTGGTTCTTAAGATTCATCAGGAAAGTAGTCTGTTTATGAATCCCTCATCCTTTATTCCCATAGACTGCTGTTCTACCCATTGATTGCTATTAGGAACTGCTTAAACAAATAATTTGAACTCTTGAAACAATATGATTTCATAAAATTCAGAGGTAGCATAATGTAGGGGAAAGAAGGCCAGGCTTGGAGTCAGGGTTTATTGGCCACCACTGATTCTAACTATACATATGACTGAAGAAAATTCATCTAGGCATTCTAAGCCTCAGTTTACTCATTTATAACATTGGGATGTTAATGATCCCTACTTATCAGGTTCGTTATGACATTCAAAGTCAATAATTTCTGTGAAGTGCTTTACAAACCTTGAAGTATTATGTAAATGTCAACTGTTCTTATAAAATACTGACCTTGTAAAGCTGAGAGATGCCTTCAGTATCAGTGACTCAGGAGGTCCCTGATGGTGAAGGCATCTTTCAGCTTCCTTCATCTTCCAACTCCTGGCAAGCACCGACATCCTTTAATTCTGTTTTAAGAATTTCATAATTACCTTCTACTCCTATCCAAAGTTCTCCTCTGTAATAAATAGAGTTGCTGGTTTACCAAACTGACCTCTACAACTTTATCAATCTCCTATTGATATTTAGTAAACCCTGACAGCTTTATCAACCTCCTCCACCAATAATATTTACCCATAATACTTCTACCAATCTGGTTTCCACTTTCCTTGTTTCTTATTTGTGGGAGTAAGGCTTTCAGTCTATCCTGCCATTCTATCTTTTTAGTCAACCTACAAACTCTGTATAAGTTTTGAAAACCTTTTTTCTTACTTTTCCATAACAAGAAAAAATACAAAAGGTGAGAAATATACAAAAATATATAGATTGAAAGAAATTTTAATTGGTTGATATGATCATGAAAGCAAATGCACAAGGAATCGTATTCTTGAACTACTCCACTTCTGGTTTAGAATCAGTCACTCAAAGCTCTCTGGATTAGGTAAGGAATCACGTTCTTGGTTTTCCCCAGATCTATTGTGACAAAACTGCTAGGATTCCTGGACTTATTTAGGGAGATCTTAGTCTTACCTCTGAGTCTGAGGCCCTCAGCTTGAATGATGCAGGATTAAAAGGAAATCACAAAAGTGTAAAATTTTGATAAGTTGAGAGTCCTTCCCATCCTCCAAAGGGACCATTACTATTAACTACTCTACAAGAAGTTGCCCAGAGTCTCTGCTTGAGGACCTCCAATGAAGAGAACCAACCACCTCTCAAGGGAGCACATCCTACCAGCTCTAATTGTTAGGAAATTAATTTTTCTGATCTCTCCCCACTTGGTAAGGAAAGGACAAATATTATAGAGTGTCTACTTTGTGCTAGGTACTATGCTCAACTCTCTCTAAAACGAATATCCCATTTTTTCAACCTTTACAACAATCCTGGGAGGTCCACCTCCTGTACTTATGTTGCTATTTCAGGTCAAGTACTTTATTCCACCACTTCAAACTGTCTCTTGAAGGCAGTTATTGTGTTCTCCACGAGCCTTTCCCTCTACAAGATGAAAATGGACATAAGATGTGTACCCTTCAGTATAGTGATTGCTCTTTTGTGTATGATCTCTAATTTGTCAAAGGCTTTTTAAATCTGTGGTGCCCAAAACAGAGTAGAATACTCCAAATAACTTCTGACAGTAGAATAGGACTATCATCTCCTTAGTTGTGGAAACTATACTCAGTAGATTCATGTGGAGTTTGGCATTTATTAAAATCCCTAAATCTTATTCAAACTACCATCTAACCATACATCCCTCCACCTTCACTTGGGAAGATGATTTTTTTGAGCCCAAGTATAAATTGCCAGAGGTGCAATTGGAACTCAGGCCTTCTGATTCAAGAGTCCATGGTTTTTTCCCTCTGAAGTACATACAGCACTTCTCCCTCAGAGGTAAAAAATGAATTGAGCACAAACACTTGTGTAAAAGATAATGACCAAGAGGTTTTTGTCTCGACAAGGAAGGCAGTTAGAAGGGATAACAGAAGAACAATCTGCATGTTGCAATGATATCCATTTTATGACAAATGTTCTAGAAAAGTGCCTCTAATATCTTGGGTTGACCCCTTTTGGAAAATTTATGGGAGGATATGGAGAAGAGCGACTCACTCCTTGGAAACCCTTTTCTGCCTTAGTTGTTTGCATTATAGATGGACTAGACAGATGTTCATGACTAGTTCTACCGTTCAGGTAAAGCTTTATTTTCTCTAGACTGGCCTCTTTCCTACTAGAAAAGCTCATATGTCAGACTACTGACATTATCTCGTGCTACCTTTCCAATGTTGGTCTCTGTAAAGGTTCCTACTAAACTAATTTTTCCCCTTATATTCCAAGATATTTAGAGCTAAAATGGCCTTAAAACATCATGTGGTCCAATCTCTTACTTTTAAAGATGTCATTTGCTAAATATCACATAGATAGGTAGAATAGAACAAATCTGGGATTTGAGCCCAGGTCTTTTGACTTCACATCCTTTTTCCAAAACAATGTCTCTTCCACTTAAGTCCTGCTTCTGGAGTAGGAGATGCATCTGGTGCAATGCAGAGGTGAAAAGAACAAAAACCTTTGGAGTCATAAGACTCAGATTCAAATCTCTCCTTTGCCACTCTGTACTTGAAAGACTTCAGTCAATTCCCTTAATCTTCATGAGGAGTTTGGAGTAGATGGTCTCTAGTGTCCTTTCTTGCTCTAAATCTATGATCCTGTTTTCCTATGAATCTTCCGTTTATTGGCAGAGCTGAGAAAAGGAACAACTTCTTAAACAGATGGCCACATCTCAAGTAAGTAACTCTTAACAGCTTTTCTAAACATTTTTTAATGATTATTTCTCAGATGACCCATGAGGGAAATGATCTTTTCTAGAATATAGGTTCAGATTATTAAAGAAATTTTTATAAATACAATAACAACAGAACAATGAAGAGATGGAACATATTGCCAAAAATGAATTGAGCACAAACACTGATTTAAAAAATATGGACCAAAGATATCTGCCTGGACAAATTAAGATTAGTCATGTAGTGAGAAGGGATAACAGAGGAATAGTCTGTGTGCTGCAATAATATCCATTTTAGGCCAAATAATCTAATGTCTTGGGCGGCCTTGGGGAGAATTTATGGGAATATATAGAGAAGAGTGATCCTGGATGAAGTGGGGGTGCATTATAAACTATACCAGTGTTGGTCATACACAAATTAATGAAAAACTGAGGTCTAGATAGCTTAAGTGACTTGTCTAAAGACGTGATTTAAAAATATCATTTTAATATATAGTTTGTTTTTTCTGTGTTCTTCATTTCTGAATATATCCCCTCTCCTTCCTTCTTTGGCAAGCCCTCCTGAACAATTATTCATAGATTTTTTTTAATTTTTGGTTCCAAATTTTCTCCTTCTCTCCAATCATCCTCAACTCATTGAGAAGACAAGTAATATGATACCTAAAATACCTGTGAAGTCATGCAAGATATATTTCCCTACTAGCCATGTTCCAAAAAAAAATCAAGAAAAATAAAGTGGAAAAATGTGTTTCAATCAAAAAGAGAAAAAGAAAAGTTCAATTACATTAAGCAATCTTTCCTCTATATCTGATAGAATATTCTATATTTCACCATCTCTGAAAAGAGGCGATAGAAATATTTTCTCAACTTTTCTTCAAGGCCAAGGCAAGATTACAATGTTAATTCATGGCAAAGCTGAGTGTAAAACCCAGGTCTTCTAAATCTAATCCTGGTGCTTTTTGCTACTGTATTACGCTTTTTCCTTCTTAATTCATCTTCTCTCCCTTCCATTATCTTTTATGAATTCACAAAATGAAACTCCACTCCTTCTTATAGTCCTACCAATCCTATTCCACATCATAATTAAATGTGAAGTTGGCCAAGACCCAGCAGCTGTGTGAAGTGGACCTGAAGTTTGCTCTCATGGACATCAACCCCAAAGTCAGAGTCAAATTGGAATTCTGGGAAGATAGAGGTATAGAAGCAGCGAGGCTTCAGATGTCTATAAAGCCCTTCACCATGAACAAGGACAAGGGGCTCCAAGGGTACATAAATCAAATCTGACCACACAACAGAGCCGTGGGATCCTCCAGCTGAATCCAACTTAAAAGGTACATGGAAAAAAGAGAAAAAAAAAAAGCCTGAATTCTTGGAACTGTCTGGGGGGAGGGGAAAGAAAGAAGGAAGATCCCAGATCCCCTTCTTCACTTAATGTGCTGAATCTCCACGGCATCCTGAAATCTCTGGGTGGGCTGGGATGCTAGTCCAAGGGAATGTCTCACTGGCACAGCTGTGCCAAACTCAAGACTCTGATCATGTAAACCAGGGAAGCTGCTGGGGGAGAAACCCAGAGAGGGCGAACAAATACTCTATCTTGTGTTGACCCCCCCCCCCTTTCTCTGGAGGTTTTGACCTCAGGGCACTTGGAGCTATGCAGATCAACCCCACCTGGTTTAATCCTATCAATACAGCAGACAAGAAGTCTTCAGAGGGCAGGGAAGCTCCAACACTCCTCCTGCCACAGACTATTGTGAAAGTAGCTGGATTCACTTCTCTAGTTTTTACCACCAGGTGGGGAAAATCTGGCCTCAGGTACCACTAACCTAATTAATCTACAAAACAGAGAAGAAGCCCTCCCAGGACTGAATAGCCCAAATCCACAGATAAAAAAAATGATCAGAGGACCAAGATTACAGCCAATTACAGGGGAGAAAGAAGGAAAAATATGAGTAAACAACAGAAAAAGAAAAAAGAAACCACAATTGACAGTTTCTATCCAGAAATTGAACAAAAAGCAAATGGATCAGAAGAAGATAAAGGAACATCAAAAAATACATAGAAACTTCAGTGAAATAGACACAGGCTTTGGAAGAACTTAAAATTCAATTAACTCAAGAACTCAAAATTCAATTAACTCAAGAACTTCAGGAACTCAAAAAGCAAGCAAGAGAGGCTGAAGACAATTTGAAAAAGGAAATATGTGAACTAAAACAAGAAAATAAAGTCCTAAAAGCTAAAATTTACCAGTTTGAAAGTGAAGCAAAGAAGGCAAAAGAAGATATACAAAGAAAATAAGAACAGAAGGAGAAGGATGACCAAAAAGTCAGGAATGAAATTCAGTCTTTAAAAAATAGAACTCAACAACTAGAAGCAAATGACTTCACAAGGCAGCAAGAATATATAAAACAAAATTTAAAAAATGAAAAATTTGAGGAGACTATGAAACATCTCATTGATACAACCAAAGATCTGGAGAACAGATCTTGAAGAGACAATTTAAGAATTACTGGTTTACCGGAACATCATGACAAAAGAAAAAGTTTGGACATCATCCTAAAGGAAATTATCCAAGAAAACTGCCCTGACATTCTTGAACAAGAGGGAAAAGTGAAAATTGAAAGAATCCACAGACCACCTCCGACATTTAATCCACAACTGACAACTTCCAGGAATATTATAGCCAAATTCAAAAACCATCAGACCAAGGAAAATATTACAAGCCACTAAGAAGAAGTCATTCAGATACCAGGGAACCACAGTTAGGATAACACAGGATCTGGCTGCATCTACATTGAAGGGCCAGAAGGCATGGAAAATAAAATTCTGGAAAGCAAGAAACCTGGGTCTACAACCAAGAATTAACTATCCAGCAAAAGTAACTATATTATTGCAGGGGAAAGTATGGTCATTTAACAAAATTGAAGATTTCCAAGCATTCATAAAGAAAAAATTGGACTTAAACAGAGAAATTTGCTGCCCAAACACAGAACTCAAGAGAATCACCATGAGGTAATTAAGAGAGGGGGCAAAAAACAAAAAAAATACCTTTTCTTTAAGGGACCCAATATATTCAATTGACTTATATCCTTAGAAGAAAAGAAGATATTAGTAACTCTTAAAAATTGTTTTTATCAACAGAGTAGCTAGAAGAAGTGTACTTAGAGGGACCAGGACAAACTGTATAGGATGAAATGTCAAGATATATGTATATAAGTACATATATGTGCATAAATATATATAAAACCAAAGTCAGAGTCAAATCCTTGGTGAAGTGTTTGCCACAATTTATTATCTCCAGGTTTGGACCTTACTCTTTGTGAGACCATTTCCTTATTACTTCAGAGGCCTGTCTATTTTCAAGTTTTCAAATCATCTTCTTCAGCATGTGTTCAACAAACATTCCCATCAAGCAGGACTAGATCAAGTAAGAAAAGAGTTTAGAGAATATACAGTTCCAGGGTCTGATCTAAGTTAAGTTGAAGCTTCTTTTAAGCAAGAATGGGTTGAACATGGAGAAAAATCAAGTGAGAGGAAAACCCAAATTGGTTTATTTGTGGAGTAGTGCCTGAGCCCAAATCATTCCCTTCTCTTTTCATTCCTGGCTGAATTCCTGGTACTGGCATCAGTTACAATCTTTCCTGCCAAACTCAAATGTGCAAAGCCTGAAGTGGCTTTGGCAAACTTACTATTAGCTGGTCCAGGTGGATCCCTTTTGCTGCCAAATGGTTTGTCCCTATATCTATCTTGATGGTTGCTAAGTGGAGTGCATCATCGCCTCTTGATTTGGAGGGCTGAGATGTCAACTCCCTCTGACCTGGGCATAGTCTCCTGCTTTGCTTTTCTGAAGGTGGCTTTTTGAGGTCTGCTGGGAGTGACTAGAGCTTCCTTTCCATCTAAGGGTTTAATTCAAGGACTCTTCTGGCAAATTGTTTTCTTGTATTACATGAGATTTTCCATCCTCTAACAGAGTAGAAGCTGGGTAGGGAGCCATTAGTATGAAAGTTCACACAGCTGCATTAATAGAGTTGTTTGTCTATGTTCTTCACACAGTATTTGTCATGTATTTCACATAGTCTTGAGGCTCATAAAAAGCAAGGAGAAAAGGAATGTATTTCCCATCAGAATTGCTCTTTTCATACCAGAAAGTCTTCATTTGTTCACACTTTTGCATAGCACTATTTCTTCAGTACTAGCATTCGATAAAGTACAGTATGTAATGCAAAATCTGGACTCTGGCAGATGTGTGAGTCTGTTGACACATACCCTCTTACTCAAAGAAAATAAACAAAACCAAAGGTTACTCATTGAAATTCTAGGAATCCCAATTTTACTAAGTTTCATTGAGGAAAATGTTCACATTGTAAAATTTAGCAATATTTAACTTTTGACTTCTTTGCTTATGCTGGAAATCATTGTGTGACAATAGATCTCACATACTCTATCATTCACTGATGTGCCCATGGTCATGTCACACTGTCTTGTCTTGTCTCTTCCTCATCTGTGAAATGGGATAATAATAATCTCTAAGTAGGATGAAGTCTAACTCATAACTTTCTCTTCTTTTACTACCCTTGCTAATAATGGACTTTCTACCCTTGTACCTCACTTCTCTGCTTTTCACTCCAGTGAACTTAGCATGTATTGTGGCATCCCACGTATGTAACATATTTTGCTGTTGTGCAGTAAATTCCAAGAAAGCAGAGGCTTTCTGAACTTTGCATCTCCTATTCCATGCTCTGCTCACTGTTAAGTACTGAACTCAGTTTGTTGAATTTAATTCAATAAAATATGAGAAAGTGTTTCAAAAAAATATAAAGCACTTTACAAGTATGAGATGCTATTAGCCTCAAAGTAAGATTTTCCCTGCCCCTAGGGGCTGGTAAAAGGAACAATTCAAAAGACTAATGATGCCTTTTTCCATCCCTTAACAAATGTTCTCTCTTCTAAACTTCTCAGACAGCTGCACATATACGTATGCTGTTCCCCCAGACAGTCACCCCTTTTCTATTACCCTAGGTGAAGACCTATCCCCTTCCTCAGGTCTCTTATCTTTTTTTCAGGCAGATTTTGTATTGCTGCATTTCTTACATGAATAGTGAAAGTTCATAACCTTAGTCTCCTTGGGAAGAGATTGATCTACAGTCTAACCTGGACATGAATTTTGCATGCCTTGTCTCTATGACTAGAAGAAAAATTGGGAGAAAAAAATCTACAGCAGTCAGTGCTGCAAAGTTTGGACCTGGTATAATTAGTTTGAATGGAATACCTTTTCAGAGCTGAAGACTGATTGCTTGTTTTCCTCTCAGGTTGTTTATACAGAGGCAAATTATTTGCTAGTGTCCTGAGTCCTCCCAGGGTGGTTTGACCCACTGGAGATTTATGGCATCCTGTGGCTAAAAGGTTGCTGTGAATACAAATAGCTCCTCTGTAGAAATGAGAACACTTTAACTGAATGAGTGTAAAGATACCTTCCCTCACTGTTTAGCGTTCAGATTTTAAAATCAAATGATGTTTCATCCCCACCCCCACCTCTACCCCCAAATTAGGTCAGCCGAAACAGAGGTCACTGATTGGAAATTCCATGCATGTATGTATGCATGCATATAAAAGATACATTTATTGTGTTTATGTATGTATACATATAAAATATACATTTCTTGTGTTTGTGTATGTATGCATATAAAACATACATTTATTGTGTTTATATACATAACATATATGGACTTTTCAATCAATAGCATAAATGTGTGTATATTAATATGTATGTGTGGCTGCTATGCTAAGAATTCCACACCATAAATCTGTTTTGAGGTTTAGTATGGAAAAGCCTGTGAGTCTTGTTTCCTGAACACATCTTCTATTCATCTTCCTCTTCTTCCTCTCTCTTCTTATTTTCCTCTTCTGCCTATTTCTCTTCTTCCTTTAAAAGATCTGCTATTGCATTTTCTTTGATCGATCTCTTATATCATCCTTCAATGCTTTCCTTCTCATCCTGTGTTATTCTTCTCCATATTGTTCCATAAAAAAAACCCTCCTAGAAGATCTACTCAAAACACTGGAGGCCTTCTAGAAGGTCTTTTAATATTTTGTAAATACCAGTGCAACACATAATCTGTTTATATTTAATCCTTCAGGTTTGTATATAACTTGCCTACCTTGCTTTCCCATTATGTACTTCCAGGATAATAACTTTTATACTGCTACTCTCACATAAGTCATTATTGGTAATAAGCTGCAGTCTAGTTACATCATCTCTCCATTGCCCTTTGGGTCACCTGCAATTTTTATTCTTCTGAGAGCATGGTATTCCATGGTTTTCAGCCACATAGCATCTCTGACAGAATATTGGTGTTAAAATGATGGACTTTTGTGACAGTAAGCAGCTGGGAATCATTGAAAACATGGCACACTTTCCCAAATTCAATTCTGGCCTCAGGTCATTGTCCATCTACAGAACTTGTCCATCATATTTATTCTAATAGACTACCTCAATAGGTTGTCCATCCAACTGCTTGCCATATTCTGAGCAATGTGACTTCTTTTCTTAATCCACTTGGATGTTTTTCAGCATGGATGTCTAGGTCAATCTCTTTTGATTGACTGGTGAGCTTATAAAGAAAGGTCTCATAGTGTTTGTGATCTTAATATAACAAGTACAACATAATTTGTTAACAAATATATCTGGAAACTATCCATTTTCCATTTGAATTTTAAACAGGACAACCTCTACAACAATAGATAAAATTTTTGTTAATCTTCTCCTCCTACCCCGCCACCTCCTATTCTCTTGCTTTTACATTTCTATCACGATAATCAGAGTAACATTGGGAAAAAATGACTATAGCCAAAAAGGAATCTTGCATGACCTTAACTTGCAAAGAAAACATCTTGCTGGAGGAAAGTTCTTAAAATTGTTCTTTATTCTACTACAAAAATACAGTAGAATTATATTATCTGGCAGTATATTCTCTATAAACCAGCAGTCAATTCTATGGGTTCATCTACAGAAAATTCTCCATAGAAAATCATCTACAAATGCCCAGCTCTTCCATTCTCATATTTTCAAGGATAGTCTCAATATATGCATGCCCATTCTCAGAAGATTTTAAAGGGAAAAGAAAGTAGGTAACTGGATTGATGGGTGTTGGTATATTTTTTGTTATGATCTTTTGGTATGATTGCTATACATGATTTTAAATCTTTCTTTCTTTGGAATTTGAGAACACAAATATTGATATCTCTGTGGCATTAAAATGGTAAAACCTTTCGAAAGTATTTGATTTGGTCCAGTAAGTCTTCCTCCAATTATCCTCTTAATGCCACTTCTAGTTCTACAAATCAAGGGTATTATACCTTGAAGTTTAAGGATAGTTTGATCTTCAAATGTTCTCTGTCTGAGCAAGCTAAGCTGGATTTGTGTCATGGGAAACTTCCAAAAGGCTTATTTTCTTCTCTAATTTTTTTAAACTCTTTTGTATGGAAGGTCAATGCTTATAACTTTCTGTTATGCTATCCTGTCATATTTAGAGGAAGCATGACATGAAGAAAAAAAACCTACTAGAAATGAATTAGAAAATTTGGGTTTGAAGTAAACATTTTATGAGCAGAAAGTATACTCCTTGGGGGCAGAGACAATATTATTTTTGTCTTTCAATCTGCACTCGATGACATAAGACCTACCATGTGTATAGAAAGTATCTAATAAATAATGATTTTTGAATTGGGCTACTGCATCTGAGAGTTTGGGAAAACCAGTATTCCTTCTTTAGGTCTTTTATATGTTTATAAAATTAAGGAGTTGGACTAGAAAAATGACGTCTATGAATGAACTTTTAGTCTAAATTTGTGTTATTGCCTTTGTCAACAATATTTCTCCTTGATAAGAGAATCCAATATTTGATGGTTGAGACGGTCTGTGGACTCTTTTGACATTCTCATTCAGGTGACTACTTTGAACTGGTTAAGTTTTAAGAAACAGTGAAAATCAAAATCAATGTCTTTTCTTTTATCTACTCTTTTTTAGCCTTTAAAGGTCCTTTCAGTAGTTTATGTCAGAACTATTTTCACTGAATGCTACATCCTCTTCTCATCATTATCCATTTTTTTCTTCTGGAGTTCATTTTTAGGCTCCCTTTAGTGAGCCAATGTTCTTAATATATACAAGACAATTGATTTGGGAAAAAAATTAGTTCCATTATTTTTCATATTTCTCGGTGCTTCACATGTCCTATGCCTTCTCGCTTTCTTCTTGAAGAAAGAGTTTATCTTCATAATATATAAGCAAGAAACCTTACATTATTCCAGAGTATTTTAGGTCTGAAAAGAAACATTTGTATTTAAAATAAGAATATGCAATTCAAAAATGTATAAGTGAGTCTCCCCCCACAAAAAAAGTTAAAAACAAACTTCTAGATCTTTTAAAGTAATAAATGTTCACCAAGGACCATTATTTCTACTAACTTTTTCCTACCTCACAGTAATATGATGAGGGAAACATTTTGTAAAGGCTACATATTTTATCTTTTATGTCAAAAGACTTGCATTCAAGTTCCTGCTCCATTACTTACTAGACAAGTGACCTGGAAAAAAAAGCAATATTTCACTGGGGAAGATCCAGAGCAACCAGGAGGATGTAAGAGAAGCTTGGACATCAAGAAAGTATACTAGGTTGGGGTGAAAACATAACAACAAGGTAGAAGACAGAGTCTAGAAGGCAAACTTTATCTGCTTTACAGTAGCTGAGGTGGTTCTTTATGTGAGATCTTCATTCAACTTAATTCAATTCAAGAAAGATTTACTAAGCATTCACTCAGAGTAAGAGCCTTGGTTATTCCTGGATACACAGACAAAATGGACAAAACAATCCTTTCTCTCAAGGAATTTACAACTTCTTGATGGATCTGGTATCTCAGTTAACCCTTTGTAGGGAAGTTTGGAATTGTTAAGGGGAAAATGATGAAGATGGAAGGTATTCCACCAATGCAAAAAAAGGTGTGGAGGTATGAGGTGGCATAGAGAGTTAATGGAATAGTAGATCTTTTATATTGGTTGGGAGGAAAATTACCTGAAAGGGAGTAATATGAAATAAAAGAAAAGTAGGTGAGTATTAGGTCACAAGGGGATTCAAATACCAATCTGAAGAGTTTATCCTAAAGAAAATAGAAATCTTCTTAGGCTATTTGAGTTGAGAAATGACACATTTATCTATGCTTTAAAAATATTATTTGGCAGCATGTGGAGGACAGATTCAAAAGGAGAGATATTAGAATCAAAGATAATAATGAAGAGGATATCATAAGAACCTAAATGATGAGTTATGAGACCTTGATCAATTTGAAGTGATAGAGAGAAATAGATGGAAGCCCAATATAGTGAAGAGACCCAGCACCTTTTTGGATATCAAAGGGGTATAAAAATGAATTAAAATTTTAGGACGCTTTTCAGTAAACAAAGCTTTATGCAAAAATTTGTCCTTATGATGGATTTAGGAGGTGGTTTGAATGATCTATTTTCTAAGGAAGGAACCTGAGGTTCAGAGAGATTAGTTGACTTGCCAAGGGCACACAAGCCTTTTTCCAATGATGCGGGTGGGTCAGAACTCAAGTCTTCAGACACAGTCCAGTGACTGTGCTGCCTACCAGTAACTAAATAAATGACAAGATGATAGTTATTACTCAAGTGCTTTGTTTCCCATATTTTACCTAGTTTCATATCTGATAGACTCTTCTGGCCTTGGACTCCTGTGCATTTGTCAATTCTCGTAGCTGCAATAAAATGTGATATAACCATATGCAGCATAAATGGAAAAACAGTAGAAAACATGTGGTGGTTATTCTGTGCAGCAAAACAGCATCTTTCCAATGTAGCAAGGCAAGAAACATTTATTAAATACTTACCATGTGCCAAGCTCTGTATTAAGTGTTCAAGAAATAAAGATCTGATGAAGCTCAGTAGTGTAGAAAGATCATTTCATGTGAAGTCAAAGAGATGTACTCGAATTCTAGCTCTGCCATTATCTGCATTGCCATGGGCAAGTTACCTGTGGAATTCAAATTTCCTCATCAGAAAAAATGAGGAATAAATAGATGGTCCCCTAAGTCCCTTCTACCTCCAGAGATTATGATAGATAATGAAGGAAGGAAGGAAGAATTTAGTAAATGCCTGATGTGTGTAGTTCTTTAAGAATGTTAATAAAAAAATTAAGATAATTCCTATTATCCAAAAAGTTTACATTTTAATAGGGGAAGAGAAAAGGCTTAAAAGTATTATTGCAAAGATAACACAGAAGGGATTCTTTCTTTTTTTTTCATGGGTATCATGTATCCCCTTGACCATTTGGCAAAGTCTATGGACTCCTCAGGAAAATATCATTTTTTTAACCTTCAGAAATTTGTTGAGAATGATATTTTTAAATAATGGAAGGAAATGCTAAATGTGAGTGAGAGATGAATGAAGAGAAAGATCAAGGGGAAACCACACCTGTCCACATTCATGTTCTGAAGTCTAACCGTAGATCTCATCTGTGGAGTGATGGTTAAGAATTTGTGATCTAGAGGAAAGAATACTCATTTTAGAAATCTGCTTGCAGTCCCAGCCTTGCAACAAATTCACTAAATGCCTTTGTCCATTCTACTATCAGAACCTCTGTTTTTCTGCTTATAAAATGAGAAGGAGAGATGCAGGCTTAGAAAATCTTGCAAGTGGTCTCACTTCTAAAAGGTTACAAATCTAATACAATTTGTCTCTAGTTGTGGAACCTCCTATGTAAACAGATGGAAGTAAGCATGCCTGAGTCCCAAGAGAGGTTGTTCTAAGCTTATGGTGGGTTTCAAACTATCTGTTTAAAATGCTTGAATTGATTTTTTAAAATTATATTCTCAATAAACAGCCTTTAGGGTACTTTCAGTTACACACACACACACACACACACACACACACACACACACACACACACACATTCCCTCTTATGAAATCTTCTTAAATGTTATTTTTTCAAAGTTTGTTTTGTAATTCAATTAAACTGAACAAACATTTAAGTGCTCACTATGTGCTGGGCACTGTGGTAGGTGAGGGAGATAGATAATTTACATAAGACATGGCCCCAGGTTCTCCCTGAGTAGGGGATATGACATGCACAATATCTAGGTGTAGAAAAATGCATAGAGGTACAAGCAATGGGCTGGTTACTGGAAGCCTAAGGGGGAAAAGATCATTACAGACTTGGGGGATAAAAAGAGGCTTTAAAATCCTGAGAAGTATTCAGATGGCTTATAGGGATAATACCTTTAAACATGAGTCAAAATCCTAAAGAATCAGCTGGGATAAAAGAAGAGGAAAACAAAAAATAAAAACCATTTTATTCAACTGAAAATGTTGAAATGGAATGTTCCTTGCTTCTTTCGTTTAATCCCTCCTTGACTGTATGATTTGTCTAGTTTATACCCTCCCATTTGTCAGTGCCTTCAAAGGATCATCTCCTACATGAAGATAATAGGCTTTGCTGCAGTCAAGACTTCTGACAGAGGGTGTCTTATTTCCACACACAGGGCCATTATACTGACTGGCCCTTCTCACTTTCAATTTTATGAGAAATGGTGGCCAACTAGTAAGGTACAAAGTAATCCATCAAAATGTTCTTCCTAAGTGCCATGGAGATACCCAGACTTCAAGGTGGTGATAGTGATGATGGTGGTGGTGATGGTAGTAACTGTATTTGTGTCCTGAGTGGCAGTATGGTATAATGGAAAGAATGAAAAGCTTTATAGTCAGGAAGGTCCTGTTTTGGCTTCCCAACTCTATCACAGATTTACAGGATTACCAAATGTTCAAGTTGGACAGAACTTGGGGAATACCTGGTCTACCTATCTCGATTCACAGAGGAGAACATCTCAGGAAGATGAGTGAATGAAATGGCATTTGTCACATACTTAACTATGTGCCTGACACTGTGTTGAACATGAGAAATTAAAAAAAAACTATGATCTTTAATAGAGTGATTCTAGAGGACCAATGATAAAATATTCCATTCATTACAGAGACTTAGGGTACAGAATGAGACATAAATTTACATATGTTATACAATATTGTATACACCATAGTATAAATTATAGTGCAATTTATTTTACTTTCCTATATGTATTTATTATAAGAAGTTGTTTTCTTTTTAAAAGGATAGAATTATGAGGGAGAGAATACAGGTTTCTATTAAAAGTTAAAAAGTAAGGGTGCTGTCTGAACTTTCATGTAAGGTCACTTTGTATTATTTTTCCTTCTTTTACTTTAAAGCGGGATAAACTGTAAATATAGTTGTAAAAACAATTCATCAAAATAAAACATTAAAAAAGAAGAAATCTAAATAGAGACAGAAAGAGAGGGCAGAGAAAGAGAGAGATAGAGAGATAAAGAGAGAGAAATAGAGGAGAAAGAAAGACAGACAGAGAGACAGACAGAGAGACAGAGACAGAGAAGGAGAGAGAGAAATAAGGAGAAAGAGACAGAGACAGACAGAGACAGACAGAGAGACAGAGACAAAGGATAGAGAGAAATAGAGGAGAAAGAAAGAGAGACAGACAGAGACAAACAGAGAAGGAGAGAGAGAGAGAGAGAGAGAGAGAGAGAGAGAGAGAGAGCTGTCTCTTATACA